>NC_143488.1:69974290-70300276 GCF_027475165.1 Benincasa hispida | reverse complement strand
ACTTAATGTGTTTAAATTAACTTTTTTTGTAGGACTTAAGTGTACAAGCGGTCGAATGAAGCGTTCGGTACAAAAAGGCGTTAAGATGACCAAGATAGGAGCCAAATTGAACAAATGAAGAAAGAAGACCAACACATTGAAATATTCTGCCCTTTCGAGCGTCGCAATGCTCCTCCAAAGCATAAGCCCAACACTCGCTCGATGCTTGAAGGCAATAGGCTCAGGTGCAAGCCAACGTTGCAATTGCAACGCTTTGAAGATGGAACAATGCCACCATTGCAACGCTAGTGCAACGCTTAACTCCAATGTTGTGCAGTAGAATGGTAACATTGCAACGCTCAACCCTAGTATTACGGTGTTACATAGTTTAAGAGAACTCCCACCTCTGCGCGCGTGCAACCAAGCATTAAGGGCAACATTATGACGCCTCCTTGATGCTTAGCCAAAACGCGCTGCAGCATTGCAACGCTCTCCCTTGCGTTGCGACACTTCAACAAACTTATAAATAGGCCATTCGGGGCCAGCACTCTAGACACACTCAAGTAGACAGCCGCCCTTCTGTTTCCTCTCAATTTCTTCCTTTAGTTTCACTAGAATTTTGAATCTTCTTCCTCTTTGAGCATTGTATTGAATTAGAAGATGATATGTGGCTAAAGGCTAAGAACTTAGCTTGGGTTTCGTAGTTTACTTTCATTCCAATTCGTTCTTGAGATTATGTTTTGTAATTTTGTGAGACTATTCTAAATTTTATGAGAATTTATCTTGTGTTTATCATTTAATTGTCTTGTATGGGATAATCTGACAAATTAGCTATGCATGTATAATTGATTGCTTTGATTGCCCTAATTTGTAATCGTTAGGTAGTTGTCACCTAGAAGCAAGAGTTAATTAAGTTTGTGATGTTAAATTGGGATTCCAACTAATAAGCATCACTTTCTAACTTAGATAATTCTCACTCAAATAATTGGTTAGACTATGGAAATCAATTATTTGGCTTAGCTTTGCCTTAGACCTTAATGCCTGTTGATTGATTGTTTAGTTGAGGATTCTCACTTTTCGTTTAATTAACTTGATTTTATGGACTACCGGTTAGGATTCTAAACGCGTAGGCGAAGTTGTAATTTGAATGTCTCATATATCTTTTGAATAGTCTATGATAGAATTGAATAGAAATGAAATAAACTAGAACTATCCAAGCTAAGTATTTTGTTCAATTTATATTTTTATACATTTTTTCTCATTGTGCAATTTGATTTTCGTGCAATGTTAATTCAAAATTTTCACAAACCCCCCCTTTAATAACTTCCTATGAGTTCCAATTTTTTAGGAATCCAAATGAAATAAACTTGTATTACTAGTTAGTATAAGTAGTTTGTTTGGTGTTTATAAATATTATTTGTGTAACAGGGATTTATAGGTGACGGTGAATCCGGCGATCTACCATAACCCTACCAAGATTCGAACACCATCCTCCATCTCCTACCATGCTCCAAACAAGGATCTCCATCCCCTACCAAGCAAGATTTGAAATCCAACATGGTTGTACAATATCAGACTTAGATAGATAGGAGTGACAACACAAAAGATTGGAGAACTGAAAGAAGCGGTAAGGGGAAACCCTCGTTTGGAGCAAAGAGAGCAAAGAGAACCAAAAGAAGTAGCAAGATAAAAGGAGGAAAGGGAGTGACATTCGAAACGGAAAGATGAAAGAGGAAGCCGAAAGAAAGGGCTATGGATCTAGAGAAAAACACAGATCTAGACTACCAAACATACCATATCTAGATCTGCAAAGGATTTCTTCAAATCCAACCAAAGAGAACCATAATGGCAGTCGATCAGTAGGAAAGATTCATGCTTTAATAAACCTTAGAAACATGAAAGCAGTTAGTTCGTAAATCTCATTATAAAAAAGTTAACTTATTTCAACTAAAATCAAGTATTGCAAGTATTTAGGTAAAAGATCTTAAATCATTTGTCACTCACAATCACCAATTTGTCCCTTCGGGCTTGTATGCTTCACCTATATTTGTTTGACCTAAAAATTAGATAAAAAAATTTAGGGTTACTCCTTAAACATATATGCAACTCAAATATTCTATAAATATTCCATAACTTCAACCAAAACACTCTTGAACCTCATTTAACTCCAAATTACCCCTAGTTTAGGATTTTAGCTCCTTTAACCCTAAATTATTTAAAATATCCTAAAATTAGCTTAAAACACAAATTTATGCATTTCAAGGCCAAAATATTCGAAAACATCCAAATGGCCATAAAAATTACTTACAAAATTCAAATAACTTAAATTAGGGATAATGGACTAAGAAAATAGTGGTTGATGCACGGCTGGGTGACAAACCATGTACATGGACGTGTCTGGGCGTAGGATAGGCAGCAAACCATGCCCACAGGCATGTCTGTGTGTATGGAGGTACGCGCGGGTGAGTGTTAGGGATCGATTAACATGCACAAGGTGGGCGGACAAGGCACTGTGTGCATGTAGGATGGCGTGGGTGACAAGGCGGGCGCACGCGGCTAGACACCCTCCTTAGCCGACAGTCTAGTGACTTCTTCTGCTTCTCGACAACAATACACCTATAAAAATTCAACTCCAAATTCTTCAATTTTCAACCAAATTACCTCAAATTTATTCCATAAAAATTTAAATCTATGTCTTATCTGACTAACATCAAGATTTAAAGCTTTAAAATCCCTTGGATCCTTTGAAATTAGCCCCCACAACTCAAGTGCCCACAAACTCACAGGTTTCTGAACAACTTATAGTTTTTCATCAAAAACACCATTTTCTTGCACTTCAATTACATTGATGGCCCTCAAGCGTCACACCTCTCTGAGTTTACGTCGAAGAAAATTGAGAATGACCTGAAGGAATTGAAAACGTCAACCCCCTTTAGTTGAGTTAAGGCCATCCACCTACTGCACTTCTCCAATAACAAGTCACCTATTGCCACCCCCTTCTTTGACCACTCAACCCTACTACTCTTAATTACCTATTTTCCTTTAATTTTTATCCATTTTTAAATACTTAAATATCTTTATGAATTTCCTTAAAATTTAATTCAATAAGCCATAAAATTTCCTTAAGTATCAATTAAATTATCCATATCATTTTCCTAATTTAACTTCTACAATCTCCCACCAATTTTCTTTTAAGTTCCACATTTCATTCTTATTTAATTATTTAACTCCTCCAAGTACTTAACCAAACTCCATCTTCAATTCACTTGACTAAATAGTAATACCTAGGAAATTCTTCCCTTCATATTTTCACATTTTCACATTTTTCTAACTTAATTCCAACACTTAGACAATATTAGGTTTTTCAAGTTAACACCTAATTTTCCTTTCCATTTGATTCAACACAATTATTCACACCACTTAAGATAAAATTCATTTAATTCAATCCTCAAATTCATTGAAGATACCTAGGTTGTCCAATCCCCAAATGACACATTAAAGCTTAGCTTTAAACTAAAAAATTAGTAAGAATTTAGGGCTTACACCACAAGTCCTTCTTGGCCAATGTCTAGTCTCTTTTCCTTTAGGTCACCCTCAAAATTTTCCTTAGTATTTAGAACACTTAACAATCCTAGAACGTTATTTCAAAATTTACTTAGATTTTCTCAAGTTTAACACTTAGAAAGATTTCTTTCTTTACTAAGCTTTAACCCTATACAATAAAGATTAAACTTACTATGCATCTTAAAGTATGCAAGCACCCGAGTTAATTTTAATGTATAGATACTTAGAAACTCAAGTTCTAGGGTTTACAAAAATGTAATCGGAAAGGGGATCTTCAGATCTAGTTACAAAGGTATAATGAGAGACGAAACTTCAATTGCCATTAAAGTAATCGACTTAGATGGTCATCGAGGTGGAACGTAGGGATTTCTTGCTGAATGCGAAGTATTCAGAAACATAAGGCATCAAAACCTTGTAAAGATCCTTAGTGCTTGTTCCAGTTTGGATTTCGAGGTCTTGATTTTGGAATTATGTTGAACGAGAACTTGGAAACTTGACTTCACAGAAGAGGGGGTGGTCGATCAAAACCGTGGCTGACTTTGAAACAAAGGATAGACATAACTTTAGATGTAGTAGCTGCAATGGATTATCTTCACCATGGATTAGAAACTCCTATGGTTCATTGCGATCGAAAGCCGAGTAATGTTCTTTTGGATGAACAGATTGAAGGATGTCGTTTTATAGAGAACCTATGAGCGAAAATGAATCATCCAAATCTCATTTAGATTGAACATAAACACTTACTGTAAAACATATAAATTATGCTCTTTAACTAAAATTACAGCATGCTTTCTAATAAGAAATAGAGTTCAGAGATTATACCTTTGAAGAACTCTTCTTCGCATTAATCCTTCGAACTTTCACGAAGACTTCGAATAGGCACGAACTCTCCTCAAGCAAACAGCAACAAGAACTCGATCCAAAAAAGGACACAACCACTTGGTGATCATGGTATTCTCGGGGTGAGAACACAAGAGTGGTAGGCTTTGGCTATTTTGGTTAGGAGGGAGTTTGAGGTTTGGAGGAGGAAGACGATTGAATGAAGAACAAGCTGTCGCATAGCAAGTGGTTCAATCGTGTAGTGAAGCAAGTTTATCGCATATACTCTAATCAAATCGTGTAGATTTATCTCTCAATCATGTAACACTTCTATTTGAAATAATAAAATCATATTTCATTTAACCGTTTAACGTCCCACTAAGGTGGTTAGAGAGAAAAATGGGATAATTATCAAATAGTTAATAATATAAATAAATATGATAACCAACTTATCATATTATATTTATAACCTATAGTTTTAATATTGCATCATATACAATATAAAATATATTTCTTTTTCTCCATTTTATGGTATTCAGTATAAATCATATTTATATTAAATTTAACAACTATTTGAATCTCATTAAAATATTTATTCCTCCAAAACAATAATGTATCAAATATAGTATATCAATTAAATCGTATATAATTAAATCAATTTAATTATATCATATATAATTAAATTCTCTCTTATTAATTTGAACATTTTAAATTAACCAAAAACCTTATTCTCAACTAAATACTTTTGAGCTACCAAGGGGCCTTATGAAACTGTAGCTTGAAGCTTCAACGGTACGTGAATAATTAATTAAACTCTTTAATTACAATATCCACCATCCGTTAACTGTCGGGCACTTCACTAAAGACTAACAGCTGCACTCTTCACACTATAGATATATTTCTGTGTCCATTGGATATAACCAATCAACAGTACGATGATCCTTCACAAATTGCTCGTAAGTATAACTAGACCAAATTTACCATCTTGCCCCTGTAGTTACCTCTAATTCCTTAACTACCACTAATCTCTCTAATGAATAATATATCATAGTCCCACTATGACTAAAACCCTCTTGGGCCAAGAGAGAGTGTGGTGCCATATTGCTCAAGACTTGGAATCAGCCCTAAAAGGAGCAATTTATCTTCTTACCCTTGCTTCGGGGAAGGAGTGAATTTCATCTTGTGTAGCTGAGTTCCCAGCTTCCTAATCAGACAAATCCCCAAAATGGTAGGCTTGTTAAGTCGACAATTTGGCCACTCTCACCCATACAAATCAAACAACCGCCCTCATAGGTAGGAATTCATAACTCACTCAGAATTAAGGTCATGTTACCTATGGTCATCCTAGTGAAATGAAAGTCTCTACTATGAACGACGTTATATAATGAGACTAAACATTTTGTGGACTGGTCTTATACAAACTCCTTTGTATAGAATATCCTCACTTGCATGTCTAATACATGAATGATCAGGATCAAATCATTTGTAGTACTTTACAACATTTGTAACACCTACAAAGCGGACGATACTCATAATGCCACCAAGATAAGGTAACCAGCCTTATCCATATACTACAAACTATCTAGGTTATCACTTAAACATGATCCACCTATATTTCTCCACATACATGTTTAAGTTACAACGATAACCTTGGATGATAGTTTATTGGTTTGTGGTTAATGTAACTAAAATATCATATATTTCATAGACAAAGTGAATAAAATATCAAATATTATCAATCACATAAATATTTGTTCATACAAGGTTTACAAACTATAGAACCCTACGAGATTTAGGGTATCAACCCCAACATAGATGATAACCCATGTTCCCAATTTTAAGCTCGCAAGATTGCTTCATGTTCAAACCGATTCTACAAACCTAGTTAGAGCATTACTAGTGGGCTAAGAGGATTTATTGGCTATATTGGCCCACGTAACTACAATCTTTCATTACACATCTCCATTTTTAGCTTAAAATTTTAACCTAATATTAACAAAGTAGTGATGATTATCGATTGGTCGGTCAACGTCTATTTATAGCTCACATGTTGGTTAAGAACTAAACTTGTAATTTAAACATTTTTTATATCTTTGTCAAAAGCAAGCCAAGTTTTGAAAAAAAAAAATTGAAAACATGTTACTGTCATGAGATTTTGATTGAGAACTCTAACGTTTTTTAAAGGAAAGTTAAAACCATGTAAGAATTTGGAGAAAATAAGTATAAATTTTAAAATAGAAAACTAAAAATAAAATAATTACGGAACGGGATGTAAATTTTCAAGTTTGTGTCAATTTGGTCGAATTTTAAAAATGTAGAACAAGTCACTAAACTTTTTATTCGAAGCCAAATAAAGTCCTTAAATATTTAATGTTGTGTTAAAAGAGGTCTTTGGACCTATTCACTAAAAGACAAAATTGAATAGGTAAGGATTTATTAAATATTTTTAAAGGATTTATTAAATACTTTTAAAGCTAAGGGATATTTTAGACACGAAATTAATTGTTTAGATACTTATTAGACATTCTTCAATTTTATAAAACTCTTAGACACAAACTTAAAAGTTGATGGACTGACCGGTAATTTAACCTAAATATAAGTAATAAATGTTGAAGGTGTGACAAAGCAATGAAGAGTATGTGTATGAGATTGGAATATCAACAAAAGGAGATGTTTACAGTTATGGGATTCTTCTTTTGGAATTGCTCACTGGAAGAAGTCCAACAGGGGAAGTATTCAGTGAAGAAATAAACCTTCAAAATGGGTGCAAGTTGGGATTCCAAATATGGTGATTGAAATTTTGGATGAAAGATTGAAAGAACTTTCCTTTCAAATTCAACCGGTTGAATATCTCATTTATATGTTAAATATTGGGTTAACATGTACAAATGAGTCGGCAAATAAAAGATCTGAAATGAAAGAACCTCACTGATAAATCTTCGGATCTTTTGGAGGTCTCCTTTTTTCACGGAAGGGATTACGTTTATTATGAATGGCTTGGAGGTCCGTCTTCTTTTCCCATATGAAGCGATGTTACATCTACTTTTTGGGTCATTCCTTTGCGAGGAGGGCACTGGAAGAGCATGATTCTTCTCTTCTTCTTTCTCCTTATCCAGAGTGATTTGATTTGTTTTTGTTATAATTCTAAGTTTTTATGGTTTGGTTTCTTCAAAATAAATAAATAAATAGAAATAATATTTGGATGACATTAAGATGTATCCATTGTATAGTGTCCCACTTTAATCACATGGAGAAAAGAATAAATTTTTTTTTTTTAAAAAAAAACCTCAACTAAAAAAAAAAAATTAAAAGAGTTTGTCATGTGACAAATATTAATGGAATAATTCTGTTGAACGTATAATAATGACATATCTTAAGATACACTAGAATTTTGCTTCAAATAATTAGGCTTCAACTCATAACATTGTTAGCCTTAGAGAATTTTATTTTTCTCTTCTATGTAAAGAAATTTCAATACTATTACTGATGATTTAAATTTTATTCTCATTTGTTAACGTTGTTTAAGAATGAAATGGGTAGATCAATAATATCGGGAGAAAAAAGTGAACAAAAAACCAATTTATACTCTTATAATTTTGAAGTTGAATCAATTAAAATGGTGGATAATTTTCTATTTGGTCCACTGTTTTCTTTTCTTATAAGATTTGTTTGATGAAAAATAATTTCTGAAAACTAATTTAGTAACACAAACTAGTTCTTATAATTGGATTTTTTAAATGAAAAATATCGAACGAAAATTCAAGTTCAAAGAAATGGAAGATTTTTATGAGATTTTTCTTTTAAAATAACTAATAATAAACTGTTGCTTCCTTTTCAGTCAAATCCCATTTGCAGAACCCCTTTACTACTAATTCCTAATTAAAATGTTTTTTTTTTCAAGAAGTAAAGTCATTATTAAACATTATTGAGGTTTCATTTGGTGGTGTCGTAGCTTTTAAAATAATTGCAGTTTTGCTTTTAAAAAATCAACTGTAGAAAAAATTAAATAGTGTTTGGTAAATTTTATTTTTAAATTACAAAAACTAGTTACAGTAATAGATAAATTAATACTAATTTGACAATTTAATTATATGAACCAAAGTAGACTTATTATTTTAATTACTTGTGTTATAACATAGCAATGTATCTACTTAGGACATTTATAATAAATTATTAATTCTCATTTAATCTACTTGGGACAATTCTAATTTAATTCTCATTTAATTCCTAAGTATGCCAAGTGGCATGTAAAGAAGGGTAAACTTCTTACTTTGGTTTGTTCTGAAGTTCATTTAGCTTCTGTACCTATAAATACTTGGTACTACTACTCACATAAGTATATTGATGCAAGGTTGCCTATGGAGTTGGCCACCAAGTGATGCTGAAAGATACATTTATGTGGGCGATGGCAAAGTATTGGAAATTTTAGATTACTATTAAAAATTAGTTATTGTTTAGATCTAAATGAGACTTTTGTTGTACCGTCATTTAGAAGAAATTTAGTTTCTCTTTCCAGTTTGGACAAATTTGATTTTTCTTGTTCTTTTGGAAATAATAAAGTTAGTCGTTTTCAAGATTCTAAGCTTATTGATACCGGTTCTTTAATTGATAATTTATATATGCTTGATTCTTTTGCTTAATTTATCAAGATCCTGTTATTTAATTCATGTCATACAAAGTGTAAATTAAATGAGAATTCTGCTATGTTATGACATAAACATTTAAGTCACATCTCTAAACAGAGAATTCAAAGACTTGTGTTAGATGAAATTCTCGATTCCCTTGATTTAAGTAACTTCAATATTTGTGTGAAATGTATTAAGGGAAAACAGACAAACATAAGAAAATTAGGTGCCAACAGATGCTCAGACATCTTAGAACTAATACATACAAACATTTGTGATCCATTCTGTACGACTTCTTGGAATGGACAACAATATTTTATTACGTTCATAAACGATGATTCAAGATATGGGGTACCTATATTTAATTCATGAGAAGTCTCAATCTTTCACTACATGAATTTTGGACTTTAATGTCGGTTGAAAAAAGTGAAACTGGATGTATAATGTCAGTTTAAAAAAAAAAGGGATCTTTAATGTCGATTTTAAACCGACGTTGAAGATAGGCTTTAATGTTGGTTTAAAACCAACATTAAAGGTCTCAATTTATTTTTTTCATACTCTATTAAGAAAATCTCTTCCATTTCAAACAAATCCTCTCCCTTTCACTCTCTCTTACCAAACCCTCTCTTCTCTAAATCTTCTCTCTCCCTTTCATTCTCTCTTACCAAACCCTCCCTTCTCCAACAATGTTGAGTCTGATCTTCAACAACGAATCTTTGATTTTGTGGGCATTGTCATTGTCGTGGGTCTCTGTCCAGCATCTAGCGTCTTTTTTCGTTCGGTGTCTGTTCGCCGTCGACCAAATCCACTTCTTCCCCGTCTCGTCGACCAAATTGACCAGATTTATCCGTGTCGTCGCTCGTCAACCGAATCCACTTCTCTGCCAGACATTTTCCCTTTTTCAGTTCCACCGACACCCTATAGGTAAACTTTGAACACTTATGTATGTTATTCCATATAACAGAAGAATCATACGTTACATGAAAATTTAACATGGAGTTGTAAGGTGCTTGGGAAGAACTTATTGATCGAGTTGAACAAACTGGAGTTATATGATCATTGTCAATGACTTCTTTACTGTGCTAAATACCAAGAATACGTTCATTTCATCCATTATTTACGTCTCGTTTGTCAGGATACATTTGAAATCAATTTCTCATGCCTCATAGCATGCCCGAACAGAGAATGGGTGCTGTAGTTGGGCAAGATTGTGCAATTCAGGAAGAGGTTTGTGGATGGATTAATGAAAAAGCTACAATCCCTGTTTGGGCAAAAATGACCCCCCAATATCACTGGCATTTCATAGATATTCTTGCCTCCTACATTTGGAATATCACATTATCCTTAGAACTGTGCTTGTCAAGTGATGGGACAAATTCTTTTAATGATGATGATAGTTGATAATAATATGATATATATGGTACAACTTCTAAACAAACTTTGCACCTACAAAACTTTTACACTTTTTTTTAGTACAATATGGGAAGGGTGGAGGGATTCGAATCATGGACCTCAAGGTCATTAACACACCTCGGATGCCAGTTGAGCTGTTCTCACTTTCACACATAATTTATATGTTGGAAGAAGCAATATTTATATTTGAATCAGATTCGACATTTATGAATAATTATAATGAAATCTGTTCTATGGCTGTAGCTTTGGGAATAATTTGGATAATTGTGCATATAGACCAAATTCGGATGTTGGAAGAAGTAAATATTTTCCTATTTGAATCAGCATGAAGAAAATGAAATATGTTCTATGGTTGCATGTATTGATGCAACTGATGAATTTGCTCCTCTTTTTGTATGGTATTAATTGAATTGAATTTTCATGTAATGTGCAATTCTATAGATAAACCTTTTTATTCCAGGTCGTATTTGTATACCCATCGACCCTAAACACTGATGAGTTTGATCCAACCATCGAGCTAACTGTTGCCTAGGTAAAACAACAAGAAATAAAGGCATATAGCATAAATATTATACTTTTTCCTACTGATTTTCAGCGAGGAAAATGTTTAATTTTCATACATAATATATAGCAGTTGTTCCATTTTGGCTTATGAGCAATAAGTTGAATTATAATGATGGATTGCAGCTCCTAAAAGAACATAATGCAGCAGACATAGAAGTAGATAATGAGACTGGTATGTGATATTCAATCTTTACTATAAATTCGTGAGACTCCTGCTTTATTTACTATGGTAGCTGTGTTAGGATAATTGAATATTATGATTAACCAATGTCGTTATAATCTTTTGCTTTATTACAGACTGAGATAGGTTAACTGAATACAGATTGTGATATTTGTATGGATTGATGGAATTTTAAACTTTGCTGAGTTTTTATTTTTGGACTGTTCATTTTATTGATAGGAACTGAGTCCATGAATCTGGAGGTATAAGATCGAATGCCCATGTGACAACTTTTGAGACTTGAAGTCAAGTGAGTAATCAGATCTAAGTTTTTGTAAATCATTGTTGTTTATGTTGTTTATTCTGTTGAGAGAAGATTTTTGTTTAAATATTGTTGGAAGTGCATTTCTTTGTACAGGTGTTAAAGTAAATTTTTTTTGTATTGTTGTGGTAGTGTTGTCATGTTGCCGAAATTTTTCTAAAACATAAGAGTTATAACCCCGGTCACTAAAGGTGATAAATTTCATTTAGGTCAATGCTCCAATGTTATATCCACTCTTAGCTTACCCACTTAATCTAGAAGGGAGTGTGTCGGCAGTAGTTAGCAACCCTTTTGTGGCACTTACCACATAGCTAACTCGTTTAAATTGTTTGGGATACCATGGAATAACATCTTTAAAATTTAAGAACTAGCAGAACTTAAAACATTTATAACAACCTCAGGGCTCCATATATAGCAAACTTAAAACATATAAACAGAAATAAGGTTTAGTGGTCCCACACTCAAAACTAGTGCTGAATATGCAACACATGTATATAGATAATTACATAATAGACACCTAGACTTCCTCTTCGCTAAATCTTTGAAGTGGCAGAACAACAGTGTAGTTATCCTCAGAAGAGATGGCCACTACCTAGAAGAAGGAAAACATTTAAATGAGTGAGCTACTAACCCAGTGAGTGACTAATAAAACTTAAACAACATACTTTAAAACTGAAACTACCAAGCAAACATATGAATAAAACTTTTGTTATAGCATAACTTAAGACATAGCTTTACATATTCTTTAAGTTGAGAGATAACCCTTTTGCTCAATCCCTCAACGTTAAACCTTAGTTGGTGTGAAGTTCTCTCAACACAAACAACATCGACTTTACCTATGCATGTGGTTAATACTAAGTACCATCATACCTTAGGTACTACTGTCCAAATACCTTCACATTATCTTTCGAGTTCTAACATTCATCATAAAACTCATATTTTGAAGTAAATCATACTTTGAATGCATATCATCATAAGTTATATGCTTTAACATTTTTCTAATAAGCATCATTTCTAACACATGCTTTTTGAACGAATAAGTAATGAATACTTAAATCATGCTCATAAGCTTCTTTAAAACATAGCATGCGTTAATGGCTTATATGAAACATAGTTTGCTTGGAAAACACTTTAATCATTCATATAGACAAGCATGAGTCCAAACATTTCTCAAGCATGTGTTACTAAAACATTTGAAAAAACATCAACTTTGTCACTCAAAGCCTTTGGGCGTTCCTTCTAGGGTTGATAAGCCCTTCCGTTAACCCTGTGGAAATGAAAAACATGTTTAGCCAACACTATGGCTTCCTTGTGAGACTAACTCACCTAAAAGTACTCAACAATCAGCTCAAAACATCATTTTTTTTTCCAACGCATACCTTCCTATGTGGCCAACACTTAGGAAAAATTTTAATAGTTAAGCATTAGTCATGCGACCAACATTGCAACCCATGCGCCCATCTCATGTCTCTTATGCCCGTCTAGCACGCCAATGCACAACCAGCCCCTTGCACCCAGTGCTTCTTACCCCACAGCCTAGCGCCTCTTGCACCTTCTCACCTCATAACCTTAGCACACGTCGTATAGCACAATACCTTCCCCCTTGCACACTGCGTCAGTGCAAGCCTTATACCAACCTACCACTCGTGCGTGCTAGCAACCTGCCTAGTTTGAGGTTCTTGTAGCTTTTAAAATAATTGCAGTTTTTCTTTTTGAAAAATCAACGGTAGAAGGAATTAAATTGTGTTTGTTAAATTTTATTTTTAAATACAAAAACTAGTTACGATGATAGATAAATTAATACTAATTTGACAATTTAATTGAATGAACCAAAGTAGACTTATTATTTTAACTATTTTCACATTAATAATTTATTACAAGGGCCATATTTAAATATAGAAAAATAAAACAAAATATTTACAAAATATAGCAAAATTTTAATACTATAAATGATAGACACTGATAGGCTTCTATTAGTGTCTATCAGCGATATTGATAAACGTGAGATAAAAAAAAATTGTTTTCCTAAAATTTGGAGTTACTTCATTCGGAAAGTTTCTCACGGAAGAGCTATCAAGTGAAAGTGTTTGTGAAAATGTTTCACTAAGTGATAGCTCAGAAAAACTAAACGATTGTGGACCACTGACTATACGATAGGTCATCAGCTGATCATAGCTAAACGATCGAGTGGCTTTGTCTATACGATAGGCTGCCATTTACTATACGATCGAGCACATCGTTTATACGATACACTATGTTATCTTCCACTTGCTCGATTGTCTACACAATCGTTGTCCTTCAGTCTCTTCCTTAAGCCAAGATCATATAGAGCCCACAACTCTTGGATTCTCACACTGAGAATACCAAGGTAACTATTGTAGTGGTGTCCTCACTTAATCGATTGGTTTCGTGGAGTTGTTGGCCATTCGTTGTGTTCGTGCTGTTGATCGTGCTGTGCACCAGTCATGCGTTCGAGCATTGCTGGTTATGGACGTTGGGATATTGATCGAGGCATTCTTGAAGAATGTTTCTTCAAAGGTATGCATACTCTATCCCTTGATTCTATCGTTTAGCATGCTGTAATTTGTAGTTTTGCATGACCTGTTAGTTTCTATTTTTGTACTGTAATTGTTTATGTTCAATTAGAATGAAAATTGGAACGATCTCTTCAACTGCTCATGGAAATCCTCATGTTTGATTTCCTTCAATTGGTATCAGAGCCAGGTTGTTCTGATATTTCAAATTTCACTTCTGTTTTGAACTTCTTTTACAGTCGTGGTGAGTTTTAAGGTTTCTGCATTGCGTTTAAGTGTTAAATGCGTTTGTGGATGGGTGTTGAAGAATGTTTACGGGTTAAATACCTATGTTTCAAGCTTTCTTTGTGATTACAATGTGTTAATTTGTAAGGGTCCCTATGTTTTTGGGCATAATTAAAGGCAAAAAGTATGTAATTCAAACTGTTTGAGTTTGTTGAGTTGTTCGTGATGAAGTTTCAAAGCATGGAGATGTGGTTCTCATCAAGGAAAAAGACCAAAGGTTGGTTGTATCGTGTAGCCTAAGGTAAACGATGGTTGAGTTTTTACAAAACGATCGTGTAGAAATGTTTTGCCCAATCGTGTAGTATTTACTAAATGATCATTTAGCTGGGGTAAAGAGTTTGCTCTATCACATAGTGTTGGTTACTTGATCGCGTGGACGCTGTAGGTAAACGATCACTTAGAGCATTTGATGCTCATCGTTTAATAAAAGGTGCGCGCACTAAATGATCGTTTAGTTAGCATGCTTCATCGCATAGTCACTGACTACACGATCACGAGGTATATGATACCTTGGCGCTTGCTCAGCGATCATTTAGACGATTGTGCTTCATCGTATCGTTGTCGTTTAGTTGATCGTTTAAGGCTTGTGTTGCACGTTGTGCGTTGCACGATCGTGTGCCTCATGCTTCATCGCATAGTCAAAGATACACAATCATTGCTAAATGATCGTTTAAGCTCAGGAAGTGTTTGTAAATGATTGAATAAAGCATAGGCGATCACTCGATTTTGGTACACGATCAAGGAGATGCATTTCTTTGCTTGGACGGTTCAAGACCCGATCCGCCTATATGAATAGGTGGCTTATTGCTATTTATAATAGTTAGCTTTGGTTTTTTGAGGATTTGAGGCTAATTATCTCGGTTCATCAACTTTTATTTAATATACATGAGATGTATGTTGTTTATATGCCATAGTGTATGACATATAGATTTAAAACCCACCTTAGGTTATAGATTGATTCATGCATCATATATTATAAGTGTGATAATATAGTTTCTAGCATGATGAAATTATCTGAAAGCATGCGAATGCATCATGAAATGTAAGAGTTGTATTTATGCACGCAGTAAGCATATTCATACATCATCTTTATATTATAAGAGTTATAGTATAAGGGTGTATGGAAGCATGCTTGCTTGGTTCATTGCTTCGTTATATAAGTGTTATATAAAAGTAGCAATGAATGAACAATGCATGAAGCATGACACTTGGGCTTATTTGTAAATGTTATGAATGCCTTCTATGTGTAGCTTCACATTGTGTTGATTTTGGTTGTTTCCTGTTATAAGCATTATAATGGAAATTAGAACTAAAATCAATAAGAAAGAGTTGCATACGGATTTAAGCCAACTTATGTTTTAAAAGGGTTTTAAAATTGGATTGAGATAGACCTAAGTTCAAGTTTATAATGAGAATAGATACCTAAGTTTAATCTTTTAAATCGGTTTAATAGGATTAAATTGATTGGCATAAAAGATTAAATTTGTATTAAATATATCTATAACGGACCTTTTGTCTAAGGTGGGTTCTGTCTAAGCTAGGGTACTTAAGTTGACGGAAACAAAATACCCCTACCCGGAAAGGTGAATTAGATATATTTTCTGCAAGCATGCGACAATTGATCAAAGACTTTAATTAATGATGATCAAAATTTGTTTCAACTTTCCAAGGTAAAAGTTACTCTTAGGAAAACCTAAAAAGTCACTTTGTTAAAAATCTACGTAAACTAAACTCTAGGTTATAAAATACTCAGTGGGGGGAAGAGTATGATATGTCAATGATTCCACTCACGTTTCTCTCTGAATGTTCAAGCCATGAGATTCATGTTTAGCCTCGTGGTGCCCTGGGAGCATCCCTCTTCAGACGGTGTCTGCATTAGTCAATATCAAGGTGGACGAAGAGAGTATTTATAGTAAGTGGGTGAAGGGTGTGTGTCAACATGTCCTGCGGTCTCCTTCATTGGTTCGCACCGTGAGATCATTCTTGCATTCCGTCGTGGTGCCCTGGGAGGGTCCCCCTTCGGATGGGTTTTGTGTAGTTGTTCAATATCAAAGTGAACTCTAGAAATGGATAGGGTCACTTTATTTTTTGCCCCAATAAGATTTTTTCCTTCGGATTGGCTTCTTGGGTTGTAACTTTAGGGCCTTAAATGACGGGACACACTTACAAAAAATTGTTAAGCAAGTTAATGATTTCTTGACCAAATCAATGATGGCTAGTCTTTATAGGAACAAGAGTTATAGTATTAATGGTTGGTTGAGAATATCTTAATTCAGAGGAGGGATAAATTGACCACCTTTCGGCAGCTTTTGTCCTAAACCTTTGAAGCGTCATTACGAAACTAGATGTCACACGAGGTTCATTTCAGTTTTGCTAAACCATATTAGATGTTGTTATTTTTTCAATGAGTATTCACTTAAAACATAATGTAGGTCATTGTGTTTCTTTTTCAGCAACATGAATATTTTTCCGTTAAATGCCACTAGTTTGACCAATTTCTATCATGGAAAGAGTCCGTTAAAACATATTTCATGGTAAACGACCTCGAGTTTATCATGGTTGAGAAGTGTCCTCAAGTCCCGACCCTTGATGCACCATGAAGTGTTCGTAATGCATATGAGGTGTGGATGAAGGCTAACTTGTTGGCTCAACTTCACATTTGGGCTAGCATACCTGATGTTTTGGACAAAAGGGTTGAGAACATGGTCATTGATCATAGACTCATTGCAAGAATTGTTTGAACGTCAGTTCTCACTTTTCGAGCACAAAGGAATGGATGACAAAGAAACCAGTAGTGTCAGTTCCCAAGATAACCTCCAGTTAGGGAAAGCAAGTGTTGTTGACTCTGATAAAGTTCATCGACGAGAAATGTTCTTTGAAATGGAACTTGGAGCTCATTTAGGTTTTGATATTGATCTCACTGCTCTCTAGAAGATGAAGAAGTCTAAAGATAGTAAATGTGATCTATTGGTCTTGGAGACGTGTTTGGTAGAGAATGATGATTCTACATGGATACTTGATTTAAGTGCTACTAACCATGTTAGTTCTTCCTACCAAGGATTTAGTTCCTAGCAAACGATACCACATAGAGAGTTGACTCTTCGAGTTGGCACTGTTGAGGTTGTTTCAGCTGTTGTTGTAGGTAGGCTGCAGTTATTTTTGGACAAGAAACATTATCTGTTACTGGATTATGTTTTTGTAGTTCCACATATCAAGAGGAACTTAATCTTGGTTTCTTGTCTTATTGAACAAGGTTATATCGTCTCCTTTTCTGAAAGTAAAGTGTTTGTTTTCAATAATGGTATGGAGATTGGTTTTTGTTCAATGGAAAATAACTTATATGTACTAAGGCCATTAGTCATAAAAATCTTGCTTAATACTAAAATGTTCAGTACAGATACAACAGCTAAAATACCAAACGTTTCTCCTAAGGAAAACACCCATCTTTGGCATCTAAGGTTAGGTCACATAAACCTCAATAGGATTGAGATTTCGGTGAAATGTGGACTTCTAAAGAGTTTAAAAGAAAACTTCTTGTCGGTGTGTGAATCATGCCTTGAAAGCAAGATGACCATGCGACCTTTTACTGGAAAAGTTTACAGAACCGAGGAAACCTTGGAGCTTATACATTCAGACCTATGTGGTTCGATGAGTGTTAGAGCTCGAGGTGGGTATGAATATTTCATCTCTTTCATAGATGATTATTCAAGGTACGAGTATCCCTACCTAATGCAACGTAAGTCTGAAGCTCTTGACAAGTTCAAGGAGTATAAAACTGAAGTTGAAATCTTGTTAGGTAAGAAGATAAAAACACTACGATCTGATCGTGGTGGAGAGTATATGGACCTCGAATTCCAGAACTATATGATAGAACATGGAATTACGTCCCAACTCTCGACCTCAGGTACACCTCAACAGAATGGTGTATCAGAAAGGAGAAACAGAACCCTGTTCGACATGTTCGATCTATGATGAGTTATGCTCATCTTTAATACTCGTTTTGGGGTTTTGCAGTGGATACTGCATGTTACATTCTGAACAATGTTCCCTCAAAAAGTGTTTCTGAAACATCTTTTAAGTTGTATAGAAGTCGTAAAGGTAGTTTACGCCACTTCGGGATTTGGGGATTTCTGACCCACATGCTAGTGATTAACCTGAAGAAGTTGGAACTATGTTCGAGAGTTTTCCTCTTTGTAGGCTACCCAAGAGAAACGAGGGGTGTATAATTCTACGATTCGAGAGAAAATAAAGTGTTTGTGTTGAAAAATGCTATCTTCTTGGAAGAAGAACACATAAAGGATCATAAACCACGAAGTAAGCTTGTTTTACATGAGATTTCTAATGAGACTACTAAAGGTTCAACAAGAGTTGTTGAACAGACTGATAGATCAACAAGAGTTGTTGATGTCGGTTCATGTAGTCAACCATCTTAAGAGTTGAGACTACCTCAACGTAGTAGGAGGGTTATGAACCAACCGGAACACTACATAGGTTTGACTGAAGCCCAGAGCATCATTTCTGATGATGGGGTCGAGGATCCATTGTCTTATAAGCAGGCAGTGGAGGATGTTGACAGAGATGAGTGGATTAAGGCCATGAACCAAGAAATGGAGTCTATGTACTTCAATAAAGTCTAGGAACTTGTGGATCAACCTGATGAGATAAAACCTATAGGGTAGAAATGGATCTACAAGCGAAAACTGTTGGGAATGTCCTAGAACTTGCAGTTCGTAAATTTTATGTTAAATATTCTATTTATCAATAAAATATTATTGAGTATTTTATTCAATAAAATTGTTGATTTTGCACTCTATTATGAAAATCCAATAAATATATCCATGATATAGTATGAATACTTTAACTTTATGTAGTGACATAAACAGGATCAAGTTAATAGTATATAGCCTAAATGGTCCATAAGTATATGGATGAAATTGGGTATCTCATCCTGGTAACACTATTGGATGTGGCTCATTTTGTTTAGGTAATACAAATGATGTGATCCACAAATCATTCATGTAGAGACATGTGAGTGGAGGCATCCTATGCAATGAGTTTGCATATAGACTGGACCACAAAATTGTCACTTTTCTTTATAACGACCGTTTACTGTTAAAACTGATTATTTCATACTTAAGGTAACCTAGGATAACTCGATCTTAATCCTGAGCTAGCTTTGAACTCTAATTCAAGATTATCCTTTGATATGCATGGGTGAGAGTAGTTCAACAACACTGTTCAATAAGCCTTCCATTTTGGGGATAAAACCGGATGAATAGCTAGGGACATAGCCCTCCAAGATGGAATTTACTCCTACCCATTTTAGGGTTAGCAGATAGGTTGTTCTCTTAAGTACTGTTTCCGAGACTTGAACAATCAGGGCCCGCTTTCTCATGATAGAGAAAGAACATGATTCATAAGTAGTATTATGAATCGAATTGTTCATTAGAGGGTCAGTGGGAACTTACGGAACAAGATGTATTTTCAGGGGTAAAACGGTAATTTTGACCCAGATGTAAATACGAACAACCTGTTAAGGATCGACTTACTGATTATGGTTTATATGGACAAAAATATATCTACAGTGAGGAGAGTGCAACTATCAAGTTATAGTGGTATGTCATGATAGTTAACGAATAGTAATTAATTCGATTAAAGAGTTTTAACGAAATAATTACAGATCGTTGGAGCTCATGATTTGTAGGTCCATTAGGCCCATCTACTAGCTCATTAAATTGAAATAACAAATTAAGAATTGATGTATGAAATTAGGGTTATGAATTTGAAATGTTCAAATTCATTTTTTTAGGGTTTTCGATTGATTATATATGATACAATTATAAATGTTTATTTTGATTGAAATTAAACGAAATTGAAAAATTAATTAATATTTAAATTATGATTTTAATACAAAATTGATTTATTGGTGATATTGTATTAATTTAATATTATTTTTAATTAAAAATTTTAATTAAAGAACATTTAAAAATTAGTTTTATCTAATTAATTATTTTGAATTAATTTTATAAAGCTAATTTAAAATAGAAAAAATTAAAATAATAATGTTTTTTGAAAAAATTCTTAGTGGATTTTTCCATTTCTTGGGAAAAATCCACTAACCAAATTTATTGGAGAATCACTAAATTCCATTGTTGGTTTTAATGATCTTCAAGCTGGAGTTGTTCTTCATGCAACCCTACACATTTTCATGAATTCTACTAGAGATGTCCACGGGGCAGGGTGGGGCCGAGGATGTCATTCCTCATCCCCATCCCCGCTCCCCATTTCATTCCCCATCCCCGTGAAATTTTTCACGGGGATCGAGGCGGGGATTCCCCACGGGGAATTCGCGGGGATCGGGTTCCCCATGGGGAATTTTTCCCCGTTACTTTTTTTTAAAGCTAATTAATTTAAATCACTAATGTGAGCAAATTTTAATTAAATAATTAACTTTATCACTAAATTGTTTATTATGGTTAGTTTTATATGAAAATTTGAATTTAAAGATAAATTACTCAAATTTTGGCTTAGAAAAGCTAATTAATAGTAGAAAAAAATAAATATAAATCAAATTATTCACATATATAATCTAAATTTAAACATTCAATTTAAACATATTCATTATGTTTTCCAATAAATAATCAAATTTGAAATTTAGATGTCATATTTATATAATAATAATAATAACATAATATTAGATAACTATATTAAATAAATATATAAAAGCTAATCGGGGCGGGGACGGGGAACAGGGCGGGGTCGGGGCCGAGGGCAGGGACGAGGAATGCGTTCCTCTTCTCCATCCCCGTTTAGCTCACGAGGATTTTTTTTTTCAAACCCTCTTATGAATATCATATGAACAACATGTTTAAAACTCAAATTAAATGTAGTTTAAGTGCTTATTGATTTTATATTCTTCTGTTGCAGGATATATCTTTCCTTTAAAAACGAGATGTAGATGGAAAGGTGTAAATCTTTAAGGCTAGACTTGTGGCAAAAGGTTATACCCGGGTTGAGGGAGTGGACTATGAGGAAACTTTCTCACCTGTTGTTATGTTGAAGTCTATCAGGATACTCCTGTCCATAGCCACATTTTATGATTATGAGATATGGCAAATAGACGTCAAGACTGTCTTTCTGAATGGTAATCTTGAGAAGACCATTTACATGGCTCAACCAGAGGGGTTCATTGTTCCAAATCAAGAGCAAAGAGTTTGTAAACTTAATAGGTCCATTTATGGGCTGAACCAAGCGTCTAGATCATGGAACATTAGATTTGACAGTGCGATCAAATCGTTTGGCATTGATCAAAATGTTGATGAGCCTTTTGTTTACAAGAAAATCATCAATAGCTCAGTAACTTTCCTGGTACTTTATGTGGATGATATCTTACTCATTGGGAATAATGTAGGTTTTCTGACGGACATTAAGAAATGGCTAACCGCCCAATTCCAAATAAAAGATTTGGGAGAGGCACAGTATGTTATAGGAATCTAGATCATTCGAGATTGTAAGAAAAAGAGGTTAGCCTTGTCTCAGGTATCATACATTGATCAAATGTTGATCAGGTACAGGATGCAGGATTCAAAGAGGGGTTTATTACCCTTCAGGCATGGAATTGTTTTGTCTAAGGATTAATGTCCTAAGACACCTGAAGAGGTTAAGGAGATGAGACGGATTCCTTATGCTTCGGCTGTTGGAAGCTTAATGTATGCAATGTTATGTACCAGACCTGACATTTGCTATGCAGTAGGGATTGTCAGTCATTATCAGTCCAATCTATGATTAGATCATTGGACAGCGGTCAAAATGATCCTCAAGTATCTTCGAAGAATGAGGGACTACATGCTTATGTATGGATATAAGGATTTGATCCTTACAGGATACACAGACTCTAACTTTCAAACTGATGGAGATTATCGAAAATCGACATCAAGGTCAGTGTTCACTCTGAATGGAGGGGCTGTAGTTTGGCGAAGCATAAAGCAAGGATTCATCGTGGACTCCACTATGGAAGCCAAATACGTAGTCACTTGTGAAGCTACTAAGGAGGTTGTTTGGCTGAGGAAATTCCTTACAGATTTGGAAGTTGTTCCAAATATGTCTTTGTCGATCACTCTTTATTGTGATAACAACGAAGCTGTAGAAAATTCCAAGGAACCTCGGAATCATCGTAGAGGCAAGCATATAAAATGAAAATATCATTTGATCAGGGAGATTGTGCATCGGGATGACGTGATAGTCACAAAGATCGCGTCGGAGCATAACGTTGCTGATTCACTTATAAAGGCTTTCACGGCTAAAATGTTTGAAGGTCATTTGGAGAGTCTAGGTCTAGGGGACATGCGACACCTTGTCTAGGGCAAGTGGGAGATGATACTAGGGTATAGAGTATGCCCCAGTTTATTATATATTGTACTTGGTTTTTCATGTATTGTACATTAGTCTACCGAGGCATTACGTTAAGTGGAAAATTGTTGAGATTAGTGTCGAGTCTCGTAGTTTATAAGCTTTGTACACATTGTTAATAATAAAATAAGAGTTATTTTATTTTCATTTATTCATATCTAATAAACAAAGATCTGTGGTTATTGTATGTAAACTTAAGAATGTATATGAGATATACAAATGGATCATGCCTTAAGTAATAACCTAAAAGGTTTGTAGTATAAGGATAAAAGAGGGATACCTTATCTTAGTGACACTACGGATACAACCCGCTTTGTAGAGGTTTACAAGTGTTGTGAACAGAGATGATCTAATCCTGACCATTCATGTCGAGACATGCATGCGGAGGTGTCTTATACAAAAAGTTTGTAACACCAGACCATGAGATGATTTGTCTCTTTATATAACGTTGTTGATACTTGAGACTTACATCTGACTTAAATGACCATAGGTGACATGACTTTAATCTTGAGTGTTTTGGGAATTGCTTCCTTTGAGGGCGGTCTTTTGATTAAGTACGGGTGAGAGTGGCCAGATTGCTAACTCAACAAGCCTACCTTTTTGGGCATTTTTCTGATTGGCGAGCTGGGAACTTAGTTATACAAGACAAAATTCACTCCTTCCACGAAGCAGGGGTAAGTAGATAGATTACTCCCTTAAGGACTGATTTCGGGTCTTGAACATAGTGGCCACATCCTCTCTTTGGGAAAGAAGACTTAGTCATAGTAGGATTATGACTTATGTTCATTAGAGGAATTGTTGGTACTTAAGGTGTTAGATGTAACTACATAGGCAAAATGGTAAATTGGCCTAGCTGTACTTAAGAGCGATCTGTGAAGGGTTATCGCACTGTTGATTGGTTGATATGGACACAAAAATATATCTGTAGCGAGGAGAGTGTAGTTGTCGGTCTTTAGTGGAGTGCCCAATAGTTAACGGATAGTGAATCCCGTGACTAAAAAGTTTAGTCAGTTATTCACGTATCGTTAGAGACTTGAGCTATAGGTCTATAATGTCCCCATGGTAGCTCAATAGATTCACGTTGAGAATCAATTCTTGGAGTTAGTTTGAAATGTTCAAATTACAAGAGAAAATTCAATCATATATGATATAATTGGTGTGATGTATGAGATACATCAAGTGGAGGATTAATGTAAATATGATTTACATTAAGTACCATAAAATAGAAAAAGAACTATGGTTTGTATGTTTCATGAGATGAAATATTCAAACTATAGGTTATAAATATAATATGGTAAGTTTGTTATCATAATTATTTATAATATATTAATTATTTGGTAATTAATTATTTTTCTCTAATAACCAATTGAGTGGGAGGTTACTTAAGGAGTTAAATGTAACTATAGGGGCAAAATGGTAAATTGGCCTAGCTGTACTTACGAGCGATCTGTTAAGGGTTATCACACTATTAATTGATTGATATGGATACAGAGATAAATCTATAATGAGAAGAGTGTAGCTGTCGGTCTTTAGTGTCTGGCAGTTAACGGATGGTGGATTCTGTAACTAAAGAGTTTAGTCACTTATTCACGTACAATTGGAGCTTCGAGCTACAGATCCATAGGGTTCCCTTGGTAGCTCAATGTATTCATGTTGAAATCAGTTCTTGAAGTTAGTTTGAAATGTTCAGATTAACAAGAGGCAATTCAATTATATATGATATAATTGGTGTGATGTATGAGATACAATAAGTGGAGGATTAATGTAAATATGATTTACGTTAAGTACCATAAAATAGAAAAAGAACTATGGTTTGTATGTTTCATAAGATGAAATATTAAACCTATAGGTTATAAATATAATATGGTAAGTTAGTTATCATATTTATTTATAATATATTAATTATTTGATAATTAACTCTTGAGTGAGAGGTTATTGGTGGTTTTTATGGTAACCATGAGATAAAAAGGAAAATTGTTTTCCTAAAATTTGGAGTTACTTAATTCGGAAAGTTTCTCATGGGCAAGCTATCAAGTGAAAGTGTTTCACTATCGTGAAACTAAATGATCGTGGATCATTGACGATACGATAGTTTATCAGCTGATTGTAGCTAAAAAATCGAGTGGCTTTTTCTATACAATAAGCTGCCATTTATTATACGATCGAACACATCGTCCATATGATAGACTGTTTATCTCCCACTTGCTCGATCGTCTACACGATTGTTGTCTTCCAGTCTCTTCCTCAAGCCAAGATCATACAGAGCCCACAACTCCTGAATTCTCACACCGAGAATACCAAGGTAACCATTGTGATGGTATCCTCACTCAACTCGATTGGTTTCGAGGAGCCGTTGGTCATTCATTGTGTTCGTGCTGTTGATTGTGTTGTGCACTAGCCATTGCGTTCGAGCGTTTCTGGTCTTGGACGCTTGGAGATTGATCAAGGGATTCGTGAATAATGTTTCTTCAAAGGTATGCATACTCTATCCATTGCTTCTGTCGTTTAGCATGTTGTAATTTCTAGTTTTGCATGACCTGTTAATTTTCGTTTTTGTACTCTTATTGTTTATGTTCAATTCGAATGAAATTTGGAACGATCTCTTCCACTGCTCATGTTAATCCTCATGTTTGATTTCCTTAAAAAAAAATATTCTTGAACTTTCAAAAAAAAAAAAAATTATCCCTAAATAAATAATACCTAGCCATTGATTTTGGATAGAATCTATTTAATGTTTTTTTTTTTTTAAAAAAAAAAAGCATTCTTAAAGATATTCTTTTTAAGTTTAAATGTATTTTTTAAACTTTTAGAAGTTTAAAACTATTTTTTACACAAAATATAGAGTTTAAGAACATTTTATTATAATTTAGCCATAAACATAATATGTTATAATTGATAGACTCCTCAGTTTTGGGTGTTGTATCAATTTAAAGCCTAAACTAATAATTGTATCCATTTAAATATTAAATTTTGGGGATTGTATCCATTTAAATCTCAAACTAATAATTGTATCAATTTAAACCCTGAACTTTTATAAGAGTATAATTTAAACCATAAACTTTCATAGTTGTATCAAGTTAAACACTATTATATTTTATTTGAATCCAACCATGAATATTCAGGGTTTAAATTAATATATTTATGAATGTTCGGGGTTTAAATTGAAATACTTATGAAAATTCAAGGTTTAAATTGGTAGAATTATTAGTTAGGAATTTAAATAGATACAAATCTGAAAGTTGGTTTAAATTGATATAACCTCAAGATTTAAATTGATACTATTCTTAGTTTAGAGTTTAAATTGATACGATCCAAAAAGTATAAGTATATAAATTGATATTTGTCCAATCTTTTTTCATTTAAAACTGCTTGATAATAAAGATAGCCTGGCCATCAGGAAGTGTTTTGGACTTGAATAAAGTCAAAATATGCAAGATAAAATGGGCAATGTGGAATATTTTTAATAATTTTGTTCGTTGAGTAATAAGTAGTTAAAGGATTTGGATTCATCAAATCCCTTCTGGATTAATTTTCTATTAAAGAAAATATTAGTGGAAATTTCCACTTTAATAATTTTTTTAACATGGTTATTTTATATGGTTGTGTTGTAAAAATTTAAGGTGGGTAGGATTTTAAATTTCTTTTATTATCAATATGATAAAAGCCGACGAAGAAAATATATTTTTTTAAATACACTAAAATATATAAGGTATGTTATTGTCTTTATTGCTTGATTTATTACATCTTGCTATACCACAAGTACATAACATTAAGTTTTCGTATAGTGTATTGGGTATGGAATGTTATCTTCATAATCGATTTTCTAGTCTGGATAAGTAAAGTGATTACTATCACATTTTTTTCTAGCAAGCTTGAAGGGGAAAATTAATTAATCTATTAATGACTTAGTTTATTGTAACGATGTTTGATCAATTGAACCATTCAATTTAGTCATGCAAACACTCATAAATCAAGAAGATAAACTTGTTTAATTGACTCTCTCGAGCTCAATTAAATCTTTTAATAACTTAACATGTGTGTCTAATTTTTAAGAATAAGAAGCCATTAATAACTCTACTTAAAATGGCTTCTAAATGTATCCTAAAGACATGTTTGAGAGTGATTTTAGTAAAAATGATTTTGATATATTGGGGAAGGTATTTAGGTCAAATCCATGGTCAAGTAAAGGAAATCCATTCCTAAATAGAGAGAATCTCTCAAGAACAAGAGTTCTATTTTAAAATGGATGATCAAAAGCTTCTATTACAACCCTAAATTTGACTATTTATAGCCTTACAAGAAAATAGGTTAATTAACTAACTAATTCTAAAATATTAATTAAATACTAATTAATCTAAATTAACAAATAAATAAATATTAAACTAAAATATATTGATTGTCCTATAATTATCCCCATCATTCACGCCGACTTAAAAAAAGGAACTCATCCTCGAGTCCGAGGTGATAAAGTGAAGTTTTCTTCTCCGGCTTTGTGAGTATGGTAGACTCCAACTAAAAATTCTCGACGCAAAATTTTCCAAATATAAATTAGGATTAAAATCTAACTTAGAATTAAAATGATGCTCCATAAAATTCCCTTCTATTTGACATGGAAATTGATTTTTGAGCTATGTGTTGTGGATTTAGAGTGAAAAGTCTTATTTGAGCCCATTAGGCCCAATGTTAAAAAGAAGCCCAAATCCAAAGTTGAAGTCAGCATACTTTGTGGGAAATATAAAAAGGGAAGTTCTACATAAAAGGCCTAAAGAATAGGCACATTTTACGTTAATGTTTTGAACATTTCATTTTTTACAAGAAAGACCTATTGACCTCCCCATTTTCACTAATATAAGTGGCTATTTACAGCTATTTACAATTTAGCCTTCACCTACGTTATATATATATATTTATATATTGGGTCTTATGTCCTAAAAATCATGGTTTATAAACAATAAACTTATTCTGCAAATCGATAAAGTTGTTATTGAAGTTTTGATTCAATAAAGTTATTATTGAGTGTATAAATTGCTTATTTCGTTTTAGAAATAAATCCAATAAACTAAAAGATCCATGACTATTACATGAGTATTTGAACTTTATGTGGAGATATAAGAGTGGATCAGGTTCGAGTAAATAGTCAAAATGATCTATGATAAACGAATAAGGTTGGGTGCCTTATTCTGATAATACTATCAGATGCGACCCACATTGTAGTTGTTACAATGAGTTGTAAAGTGCTACAAATGAAGTGATCTTGATTCGTTCATGTGGTGACATGAGGAGTATGGGCATCCGGTGCAATGAATTTGCATAAGATTGGACTAATAAATAAGTCACTCTTACTTTAGAACGTTGTTTACTATTTAAAACTAACTATTTCATAGCGACGACCTAGATAACTTGACCTTAATCTTGAGCTAACTATCAGGTCCTGTTTATTTAGGATTATCCTTAAAACTGCATAGGTGAGGGTTGACTCAACAGCACTGGCTCAATAAGCCTCCCATTTCAGGGGTACGACCGGATAAATAGCTGAGGATATAGGGTGCAAAATGGAATTCACTCCTACCTGCATTCAGGGATAGTACAGAGGTTGTTTCCTTAAGTGCTGACTCCAGGTCTTGAATAAGGGGCCTCACCCTCTCAGAGTGATATGGTTTATTGATTGGATCACAAACAAATTGTTCATTAGAGGATCAGTGGAACTTAAGGAACGAGAGGTAATCTCGGGGGTAAAACAACTATTGACCCAGTCGTTATTACAAACAACCTGTGAAGGATTAACTTACTAATCATGGTTATATCGAGTGGACACAATATATCTACAATGAGAGGAGTGCAACTAATGTACTTTAGTGGAGTGACACGGTAGTTATCGAATGGGATTAATTCGGTGTAAAGAGTTTAGCCAATTAATCTCAGATCGTTGGAGCCCATGATCTGTAGGTGAAGAAAATCAAATATGGGGATTTTCATGAGCAGCGAAAGGATCATTCCTAATTACAATCGTATATGAACTTTACAATTACAATCATAAACAGAAACACACGGTTGTGCGAAATACAGAAATTACAGCATGCTTTATAAAAAAATCAAGGACAAGAATCAACACACTTTTATAGACTCATCTTCAAGCTCCTTAATCACGAATGCTCGATCACAGCAACATAGCAACACACGAACGCTCGTCCAACACGATCGCTTCACTGCACGAATACCGCACACTCGAACTAAGTGATCGCCTAGGTCACGAACACCCCGAACACCACGAAGGCCTTCACAGAACCTCGACAGTGTTGAGTTGAGTATGACACCACCAAGAAGGTTACCTTGGTATTTTTCGGTGTGAGAATCCAGAGGGTAGGCTCTGTGTGGACTTGGTTTGAGGTAGAAAATCGGAGGAACCACAATCGTATAAACGATTGAGTAAGTGGGAGAAGGAACAACCTATCGTATAGGTCGATGTCCAATTGTTTAGGACAAGCTATGCGATCGTCTAGCAAAAGCTATGCGATCGTTTAGCTCATAGCTTAGCTGGGTGTCTATCGCCTAAGAACACTCCACGATCGTTTAGCTAACTCCAAGCTGTCGCTTAGTAAATCTCATTTACTTGACAACTCTCCGTGAGAATTTTTCGAGAGTGAAAATCTCAAAATCCCAATTTTCTTTTCTTCTTTTTTAAAATTAGGAAAATATTTTTCCTTTTATCTCACGGTTACCATGAAACCACCAATAATCTCCCACTCAATTGGTTATTAGAGAAAAAGTGATAATTATCCAATAATTAATATTATTATAAATATAAATGATAATTAACTTATCATAATATATTTATAACCTAATGTTTTAATATTTCATCTCATGAAACATATAAACTATAGCTCTTTTTCTACTCCATGGCACTTAATATAAATCTCATTTACATTAATCCTCTACTTGATGTATCTCATACACCATACCGATCATATCATATATAATTGAATTAACTCTTGTCAATTTGAACATTTCAAATCAACACCAAGAACCGATCCTCAACTTGAATCCATTGAGCTACCAAGGGGACCTTATGGACCTGTAGCTCGAAACTCCAACAGGACGTGAATAACTAACTAAACTCTTTAGCCAAGGGATCCACCTCTGTTAACTGCTAGGCACTCCACTGAAGATCGACAGCTGAACTTTCTTTACCACAGATATATTATGTGTCCATCTTAACCAATCAGCATTGTGACAACCCTTCACAGATCGCTCGAAGTACAGCTCGGCCAATAACCGTTATGCCCATGTAGTTACATTTAACTCCTTAAGTACCACTAAATTCTCTAATGAACATAAGTCATAGTCGTACTATGTCTGATTCCTTTCTTCGAAAGAGAAGTTGTGGCCACTATGTTCAAGCCCCGGAATTAGCCCTTAAGAGAGTAATCTCTCTACTTACCCGTGCTTTTGGGAAGGAGTGAATTCCATCTTGTGTAAATGAGTTCCCAGCTCCCAGATCAGACAAGTCTCCAAAAAGGTAGGCATGTTAAATTAGCAATTTAGCCACTCTCACCCATACTAATCAAAGGACCGTCCTCAAAGACAGGAGTTCCCAAACCATTTAGGATTGAGGTCGTGTCACCTATGGTCGTTTAGGTGAGATGTAAGTATCCAGTATCAACGGCGTTATATATAGAGTCTAGTCATCTCATAGTCCGGTCTTATACAAACTCTTTGTATAGGACACCCCCACTCACATGTCTCCACATGAATGGTCGGGATCTACAATTTGTAGTAGTTTACAACACTTGCAAACCTCTACAAAGTGGATCGTATCCATAGTGTCACTAGGATTAGGTATCCCACCTTAATCCTTATACTAAAGACCTATTTAGGTTATCACTTAAGGCATGATCCACTTGTATATAACATATACATGCTTAAGTTTACATAAGATAACCATGGATCTTTGTTTATTGGATATGAGTAAATACCAGAATGAAATAACAGTTATTTTATTCATAAAATAATGTGTATCATTACAAACAACGAGAATTTACATTTGTGATCCAATCACTAAACCAAACTCTCTCAGCCCAGTGAGAGGGTGGGGCCCTTTATTCAAAACCTAGATTCAGTACTTGAGAGAACAACCTTTCTTCTATCCCTAAATCGGGTATCTGTCTTGCACCCTATGTCTTCAGCTATTTATTAGGTCTTACCTCTGAAATGGGAGTCTTATTGAGCCGGCGTTGTTGAGCCAACCCTCACCTATGCAAATATAAGGGTAATCCCGAATAAACAGAAGTTCTAGTTAGCTCAGGATTAAGATCGAGTTATCTAGGTCATCTAGGTGAAATAGTCAGTCATATACAGTAAACAACGTTATAAAGTAAGAGTGACTTATTTCTTGGTCCGATCTTATGCAAACTCATTACATAGGATGCCCGCACTCCTCATGTCATAACATGTACGAATTAGGATCATATCGTATGTAGCACTTTACAACTCTTTATAACAACTACAGAATAGGCTGCATCCATTGGTGTTACCAGAATAAGGTACCCAACCTTATTCATGTACCATAGATCATTTTGACTATTTACTCGAACCTAATCCACTCTTATGTCTCCACATAAAATTCAAGTACTCATGCAATAGTCATGGGTCTTAATTTATTGGATTTATACTTTCATACAATTTATGAAATCAATAATAAGTATATTGATCATAGAAAATGTTTATCATTTTACAAACCGCAAGTTTTAGGACATCAAACCCAACAAATTTTGTCTCAAAAGAAATAGTTGCGAGCTTAGTTTACAATGAAAATGTCAAAGAAATTTGGGATGAGTTGAAGGAGTGATATGGGCAATCCAATGGTCCTCACGTTTATCAGCTACGAAAAGATCTTGCTACAACAATTGAAGGTAATCTTACTATTGAAGCTTATTATGCTAAGATTACCAATATTTGGAAAGAACTTGTTGAATATAGACCACCTGCTGAATGTACATGTGAAGGGTCAAAGAAATTGCTTGAGCTCCTTAATGTTGAATTTGTAATGACATTCCTTATGGGATTAAATGAATCCTTTGCCCAAATTTGTGCTCAAATTCTTTTAATTGATCCCTTTCCACCTGTCAATAAAGTCTTTTCTCTCATAATTCAGGAAGAAAGGCAACGAGCTATAGGTAATATTTCCTTAATCAAAGTTGTTAGTTTGATGGCGAATTTTGATATCAAGTAATCTAATGCTGATCGATCTAAGAAGGATGCAGCGACCGATTTGCTCTAATTGTGGCATTAAAGGGCACACTGTTGATAAATGTTATAAGTTACATAGTTATCCGCCAAGCCATAAACTTGCGAAACTAATACCTCTACTCATTAGAAATCAACTGCTTCTGTACAAACTTCTCAGAATTCTGTTGAAAAAGGAGTTGATTCGTCGAAATCGAACCAGTTTGCCTTCTTTGTTAGCCTCAGCAAGGATCAATATTCACAACTAATGAATATGTTACAGACTCGTCTTTCGAAAGAAGATGATTGTTCTTCAAGTCTGCATACTGCCTTAGTATGTACAGCTTCTACAACAATTGGGCACCAACACTTGGGACATCCATCCATTGCTAGGCTGAAGGATTTATCACAAGTACTAAAGTTCTCTGATTCTACTACTTGCAAAGATATTTGTCACATTTTTCCTTTTGCTAAATAGTGTCGCCTTTCTTTTCCTGCTTTAAATCATGTTACTGATAATTTTTTTGACTTAGTCCACTGTAATATCTAGGGACCTTTCAAAACCCCTACACATACTAGTTTTTCTTTGTTACTTTAGTTGATGACAAATCTAAGTATACATGGGTTTATCTTCTGAGGAATAAAAATGATGTTTTACACATTATCCCTCATTTTTCAAACTCATTGAGACACAATTTTCAAAAGTTATCAAGGTCTTTCATTCAAACTATGAACCTAAGCTCAAGTTTAAAGAATTTTTTACTAGCACTGGCACAATGCATCAATTTTCTCGTGTCTATACTCCACAACAAAATTCAATGGCAGAAAGAAAACATCAACATCTTCTCAATGTCACTAGAGCATTAATGTTTCAGTCTAAGGTGCCTATCCTTTTGGGGTGAATGTATTTTAACTGCTGCACATTTAATAAATAGGACACCAATGCCTTTGTTATCTCATGCCACACCTTTTACTGCCTTATTTGGGAAGAATGTTGATTATTCACTTCTGAAATTGTTTGATTGTCTTGCCTATGCTTCCACATTATCAGTTCACAGGTCAAAATTTGATCTGATAGCTAGTCCATGTATATTTGGGGGATATCCATCGAGGATCAAAGGATATAATTTGTATGATATAACAAAGAAAATGTTCTGTGTTACACGAGATGTTTTATTCTTTAAAGACTTATTTTCATTTGCTTCTTTGGATGCTACAACTACTATGGTGACTCCTGATTTTTTGGATAACTTTGATCTTGTTCTCTCTTCGATACTCATGAAGTTATGCTTTCTAGTTGTATAACAAGTTTTGAGCATCAATCTTCTTCTCCACCAGATATCAATATTGATAGTAACAAAGATGCCATAGTTACTGAAGCTCCTAATGAAGCTGTTGTTGATGGAATTCTTAAGGAACCGGTTGTTGTTGAGCACTGTAATGCTGATAATGATATTCCTATTGAGTAGAATATTACACCAAATGTCATCATTCCTAAACGATCATCAAGCCATAAATACCCTCCTTCATATCTCAAAGATTCCTAATGAACTTGTTGTTGAGCACAGTAATGATGATAATGAGATTCCTATTGAGCAGAATATTACACCTATTGCCATCATTCCCAAACGATCATCAAGGCATAAATACCCTCCTTCATATTTCAAAGATTTCCATTGTACTCTCATACAAAATCGCCCTATGATATTTACATCTCCTTTATTTTTTGGAAAATACATTTCTTATGAAAAATACTCAGCCACTCATAAACATTACTTGTTGAATGTCGTTGTTGTTTATGAACCAGCCTTTTACCACCAGGCTATCAAAATACAAAAGTGGAGAGATGTTATGGATGCAGAACTAACTGCAATTGAGAGGAATAATACCTCGACATTGGTGTCTTTACCCAAAGCTCATCATACTATGGGAAGCAAATGGGCTTACAAAATTAATATCACGTTGATGGAACAGTTGATCGATATAAAGCCCGACTTGTTGTAAAAGATAAAAATCAGCAAGAAGGGATCGATTTGTTTATACCTTCTCTCCTGTTGCTAAGATTGTAACTATCAAGGTATTCCTCACTCTTATTACTTCTTTTAATTGTTAGTTAGTTCAAATGTATATCAATAATGATCCTTGAATGGAAATTTATTTGAAGAAGTCTACATGTTTATACCTATGGGTTATAAGACTTTTGAGGTACCTAATAAGAGGGAGAAACTTACTTGTCGACTAAATAGATCAATTTATGGTCTTAAACAAGCATCTCGACAATGGTTTGTTAAGTTTTCTTCTACGCTTTATGTCCATGATTTTGAGCAATCAAAATTTGATTATTCACTCTTTACTCATGGTAAAAGTACATCTTTTATTGCATCATTGGTTTACGTTGATGATATATTGTTGATTGGGCCCTCACCTTATGAGATTAATTATGTTAAAGAGGTTATTCGAGACCATTCTAAACTCAAGGATTTAGGACAAGCTAAGTACTTTTTGGGACTAGAATTATCTGGTTCTCAACAAGGCTTAATTATTTCTCAAAGGAAATATTGCTTGTAAATTCTTGAAGATACTGGTTTTCTTGATGCAAAACTAGCCTTATTGCCAATGGATCCAAATCTCAAAATGTCAAAAGATGGTGGTAACATGTTGTCTGAGGAGGATGCTACTTCTTATAGGTGATTGATTGGAAGGCTTTTATACGTACAGATATCAAGGCCAGACTTATCACTATAAAAAAATAGCTTTCAGTGACGAATAAAATGTGTTGCTAAAAGTGAAAAAATGGCACTAAAAGTATTACCAATGCATACAGATGCATCGCTATGAATGTCGCGATAGCCGTGTAGTTAAAAGTTTTAGTGACGCATTTTAGTACGCGCTGCTAAAACATGTATTTTAATATGCGAACCTATTATAAGATCTAAAAATATTAATCTTTTAAACATTTTAAGAATTGATTAGTCATTTTAAATTAAAACAAAAATTATAAATGAAGATGCACACATTCCCAAACATAAAAAATATTATCATTGAAACAAAATGAAATACCAACTTGATCACAAGTTTGGATGACAAAAATCCCAATGTAATATCAACCTACTTCAATCATTTCCTAAATGAGCTCAAAGTTATATCAATCAAAATTAGTACCAACACTAGCTATCACAAGTTTTTATAACAAAAATCGCAATGTAAGCTATTTGAAGCACAGAATATCAGTTTGAAATAAAAATATAAAATACCCCCAAATTTTGCATTTTCATTTAAATTGAACTTTGTGAAATCTTGTACTAGCTCGTCACCATCAAGATATAAAATCTGACATATAAATATTGAAATATGTAAGCACATTAGAATAACAAATTGAGGTAAGTGACCTAAGTACATTCACAAAATCCAATTTCTTACAAACTATATGAAAATTATGCTCAATATTGCAAAAGTAAACAAACCTCATTAACATAGAAACTATCATAAAAGGACCATATAAATAACTATCATAAAGAAGAGGGGGGGAGGGGAGTTGAAAAGCACAACCATTAGAAAATTTCCAAATTCCTAATATCAAGAGAAAGAGAAAAATAGAACACATGAAACCTATCAGAAATCAAATCAAAAGATCCTAATGGCAAAAGCATATAGGGACAAACACCAAAATCAACATGAACAAACACTTCAAAGCATAATCATTTTCTATCAACAAAATAGCTCATTTTCATAGAAGCCATGATCACTATATCAACAAAAATAAACAAATCCCGTTAACATGAAGAAAATAGCTCATTTTCATAGAAGTCATAATCACTATATCAACAAAAGTAAACAAACTCCATTAACATAGAAACAACCATACAAGGACCATCAAAATAACTATATTAGGGGGAGGGGGGAGAGGAGAGAGTTGAAAATCACAACCATCTTCTATCAACAATATTATAACATTTCCAAATTCGTAATATCAACATCAGAACAAACACTTGAAAGCACAACCATCTTCTATCAACAAAATAACTCATTTTCATCGAAGTCATGATCACTATATCAACAAAAGTAAACAAAGCCCATTAAGATGAACAAAATAGCTCATTTTCATAGAAGTCGTGATCACATTTAAACATAAAGACTACCATAACTTCAGGATAGTCAAAGCACTTCAACACGCTTAATATAATCTAACACTTTAACGAACTAGAATTGTAAAAAGAATGTCGTATAAATATTACCTTTTAATTATCATTCGACTATTCTAAACTCCTTTTTGTGTTGTATGTCCCTTCTTGAGTTGCCAACTTTCTTAATATTTCTTCAATCACTGCTTGTTGTGATTCAACCACACTTTGCAAATGTGCAACTTGAGCATTTGTTTGTTTAGCATGCTAACAACTTGCATCATTCCTAGCATTCCTTGGTCTTGGTCCCCAACCTTTTCCCTTCACATGCCCCGACCGTTTACCGAACACTCGTTCACAAATTTCTCTATCTTCAATAGGTGTACCTGTTTCTTCTGAAGTTGTTTTTAATGCCATCATCTCATCCTATAAAATAAATACGCCATAGCATTGTTATGGTTAAAATAAGAAAGAAAATACAACAACACAAAAGTTTACTTACATATTTCTTTTTTGCCTTATCATTCACCCATCCCTTCTTTGCATTAGAATGAGTATGCTTGAATAATTCATTATCACTTAACTCCTTACCATCTTCTGATTCCTGCATGTTATGACCAAAGTTATAGAATAAGAAAGATTGATTATGGACAGAAGAATGAAATAGGTACCTTTCTTTTTTTACGGCGTAAAAATGTTGAAGTGCCACCTTTATGAGTGAATACAAGAGTAGTTCGACCCTTAGTATTTGCCTCAGTAATACGCTTAAAGTTTTCTCTTTCCCATCAATCACATAAACGGTTCCATTCTGAATCTCTTACCACTTGTTTGTCGTGGTGTTTTCATGCTTCAGCTGGAGAGTTATACTATTTGTACATTTTGTGTAAAGAATAATGAAACTTTCTATGTAGTACACTCATCCATGTTCAAGATAATCTTGTACTATGGGGTCATCCAAATCCAGAATGAAGTAATTTTAACATTGAAGAACAAACCTTGTTAGTTTCCAATTTATTTAAAAGAAGTATTTTATCTTTTGAAAAAATACACTTAACTAATTAACTTATCGAAAGTCTATCTAATATCTCCCTCTTTACCTCTCTAGAGACATCTGACAACTTCTCACCCTAAAGAGGTACTATTCCACGTACCTCTTTTCCAGTGGTAGAATTCAACTTGGACGAGTCCTTACAAATGCGTTTTCTATCTTCAAGTTCAATTTTGATTGAAATGCGACCATTTTTTTGACATACTTCTCAAGAGTGATGCGTTATTTTATGATGTGGAATTATGGATGAACTGCAATGATGAAAATGCGTTGAGTACTCAAATTTTCTCAGTGGAATCCAAGTGTAAACCCCACTGAGTTTTCTGGTAAGTCCAGGATCGAACTCAGGGAATTGGGAAAATAGGTAGCGGTGATAATTTTTCAGAACACTTTATGGTAACCGGTAACTCAAATAGTTGTTGGTTTCGTTCGTTGCAGTAATGAAAATAAACAAATGCAGCGGAGTTTGAAAAGAGTTGATAAAATGGAAGATACGATGAGTACGCAGTGAACGGGTTGAGAAGGGATTCGGCTAACACTTCATATGATGCATTCATGCTATGCGATCATGCAACACGCATACAATAGTAAACCATCTCTCGATGCGAATGCTACGGCTTCTAATGCTAGAACACATACGATATATGATAAGTCTATAGGACCTACACATTAGCCTCTATTCTTATTTATGCGATGACAAAATGACACACACAAAAATAAGGTGACCACATAATATCATTCCTATCTCTAGGATGCATGCGATGCAGGTTGGCAAACAGAGCTTATCTCTAAGTCCCTATCTCTTATTTATGCAGTTCAAATCTTGCTCTCTCGAGTCTAGATTCTAACCTAACTCTCTCAAGTCTCAGGTTCTTTCTTTAAACTTTCTATTGAGTAGCTATAAAGGGATGTTTGGCACAACATAATGCAAGATAATCGCAAGCAATGAACATCCTAGGTCATGTTGGCTTAGTTCTTCTCAACCCATTCGACAAGTTTAGTTACTCATGCGTGCTAAGAGAGTGAACAGATGTAGAATAAGAACTTCCATTGTATAAATATAAAGATGAAGAACAAAATAACAATGCAAGAAGAGAGTAAAGAGCCTGGTAGCAATCTCTTGCTTCCCAGGTTTTTACACTGTCTTTTTATTCATGTTCAAAAAATAATCTCGCTCTCGCGAGAGTCAGTTCGCTCTCTGCTTTTACGCCTCTGGTTTCTCTCTCGAGTTGCCCTTAGCGATCTTTCGGCGTCTCTACTCTTCCTTTGCTCCGCCTTAAAAATAAAAGAAAACTATGAACACGGCTAAAGCTCTTAAATCGGTGAACAGGTGAACTTGTTAACCCTTTTTCTGAATGATGCCTTTGGTATTTATAGAGCTCCGGGGTGAAGGGCAACTTCTCTCTTATGATTGCACAGATGAGATGGCTTTAATTCCCTAACTGATGCGCCGAATATTTGTCACCGAAAAGCTGAATGTACTCGTTATCGTTAGCGGTTGTCAACTTAATTTGGATTCGACCGTCATCAGCTTTCTGTCCCATCGTGATTTCCTTTTACTTAGATGTGCCCACCAAGTGTGCCGACTCTATTCAACAATCCTTCTTAAGCAGATTTTTGGGAACATAAATCACCGCAAAGCCTTGCGGTAATGCTACGCTCGTCCGATGATTTCTTGTGATCGCTCTTTCCGCCTTGCGTCAACGCATATTCTGCATAAAAATACAAAAATCAACTGTTTCTATGCAATGAAAGCATGAGACTGCAATGTTATAAACTTAATGCTTTTGGACGCAATCTAACATATTTTATCAACGTAAACCAACATTGTTTAAGAACTTAGCACTGTAATAACGTGCATTTCTGCCCATTATCACACCCCCAAATTTAAACAATAGCAAGTCGACCGCAATTCTCTTTTCCTAGATTTCTCAAGGATACTTCATTCCAATCCTATACACCAAAATTTCCTCAAGTCTTGTTCAAGTCTCCTCTGGAAATATTTCTAAGACCTAGGGACCACAAGCTTAACCTTCAAAAGGACTTTACTAACTTCTGGGACATCGCATGATTTATTTCAAAAAGAAAACTTTTCAACTGGGGTGTCAAATGATTTTAATCCTTGCATATTTCTTGACATTATTATTATTTTTTCTGACCTTACACTGATCCAAGTGCCTTACCTTCGTTTTGGCTTGCCCCCACGTGTGTCATGCGGACATCCACCTACGTGTAATGCGCTCTTTCTCAGACTAAACTCATACCTTCTTGGCAACGGAGTTGTGGTCATTGTATTTATGCATTGATCCTAGTGACTTAGTTTTGTTTTGGCTTGCCCCCATGTGTGTCATGCGGACATCCAACTACAGGTAAGTTTCCTTCACAACTTAACTCTTATCAACATGGGTTTTCCCATTGCGTTGACAGTGGAGTTGTTATTCTCATTTTTTTTTTTTTTTTGTAAAGATAAAAATAGCAAGGTCGAAAATAAATATCTCACCCCCAAATTTAAAATGTGGAAATGTCTTAATTGCCAAAATATTGAAAGAAGTCATGTGATGTTCTTAGGAGGCTACGTAAAGAGAGTTTGAAAGAAAGCTAACAAACCTCTAACTTCTAGAAATGTTTCATGAGGTGACTTTTCTAAGATTAAGTTGGTTCTAGTATATATAAAAAAAAATAGAAGCATGTATTTCATCATTGAAATCATAATTGGCAAAGAACTCATGCGATGACTCACTAAATTTATCAATATTAAATCATTGCAGTAGTCAAAGAGGATGCGGTGATAAAACTTTTAAAATCAAAATGTGATGTGATAGTGTAAAATTTAAAATAAAGTTAAGGAAGAATACAAACCCCAAATTTGCATTGTCGCCCGCATCGTGTGGTGATGCATCCTTCTTTGTGGCGATCTATCTTCTTTGGATTGTGGTGACATAATAAGATAAGTTGGTTCTTCGTGTAACACCTCTGCAATCCTGCGCCTTGATCATTGCAAGAAAAACAGTGAGAGGGTCAAATGATTTTAAACAGAATAAAATTCTATTACCACAATCTCCATATATTTTTTTTTTAGAATATAGAATAGATAAAGAGCTGAAAAGATATAGTGGAATGAAAATTCAGAGTAGTAGAGAAAAGTTGAAGATTCCATGATTCCCAAAACTTGCGTCCCTGATGAATTTCGATCGTCTGATAGCATAGGGACCACCTACTTCTTCCTTTATTCAAAGTTTCTCAGTTCCACGGACTCGACTTGGCGATGCCAGCCTTCTCCATGATACGTTTTTACTCACTACCCACTAACTTTGAATATGTTGGTTCCATCATCATTTGATAATTCAACTGCGCCGTGCGGAAATACTTTTCTAACTATGAATGGTCTGGACCGACGTGACTTTAATTTTCCAGGGAAGAGCCGTAGTCGTGAGTTGAATAGTAAGACCCTCGGTATGACTTGGAGGTTCTTGCCATATATATGTTTGTCATGCCAGCGCTTTGTGCATTCCTTGTAAATCTTTGCGTTCTCATATGCGTTGATCCTTCATTCCTCCATCTCGACCAGTTGAAGTTTTCTCTCTTCTCCTACTTTCTTCAAATCAAAGTTTAGTTTCTTTACCGCCCACAGTGCCTTGTGTTCCAGCTCCAGAGGCAAATGACACACCTTACCAAATACCAACGTATATGGGGACATACCTATGGGTGTTTCAAATGCAGTCCGGTATGCCCACACGCATCGTCGAGCTTTGCTACCCAATCTTTTCGCGAAGGCCTTACCACCTTCTCAAATATTAGCTTAATCTCTCGATTGGACACCTCGGCCTGACCATTCGTCTGTGGATGGTATGCGGTGGCCACTTTGTGGAGAATGTTATATTTGCGCAGCAGCTCTTTGACAGTATGATTGAAAAAGTTAGACCCTTCATCACTTATTATGGCATGTGGAGTGCCAAAACGAGTGAAAATGTTTTTCTTTTAGAATTGAGAGACCACCACCGCATCGCTTGTAGCACATGCCACTGCCTCTACCCACTTGGATACATAGTTAACGGCTAACAAAATATAATTTTTACCATTCAATAGAGGGAATGGTCCCATGAAGTCGTCGAACAACTCAAGCTCCAAGATGATGTTCATCAACATTGCATGTTTCCATGAAATGTTACCTGTGCATTGGCACTTATCACACTTCATGACATAGTTCGCTGAATCCTTGAACAATGTTGGCCAAAAGAATCCACTCTGTAAAACCTTAGCTGCGTTGCGCTGTCCTCCAAAGTGCCCATCATATGGTGAGTCATGACATTGCAATAATATGCATTGTTAAGCAGCATGCGGTACGCATAGTCGCAAAATTTGGTCTGCCCCCCCTTTTATACAGATTCGGCTCATCCTAGAAATATGATCTGCATTCATGCTTGAGCCTCCTTTTCTAGTGGTTAGTATATTCCTCTTGAAATTGCTCGCAAACCAGATAGTTGACTATGTCAGCATACCATGGCAATTCTTCAATATGGAACAGCTACTCATCTGGGAACACCGTATTCACCTCTGACTCATTGTGGTCAACCTCGGGGTTTTTCCAATCTCGACAAGTGATCCGCAACTTGGTTCTCTGTCCCTTTTCGATCAATTATTTCTATGTCAAATTCTTGGAGAAGGATAACCCATCTGATCAACCTCAGCTTTGCATCCTTCTTTGTCATCAAATACTTTATAGTCGAATGATGAGTATGGATGAGTACCTTTGTTCCCAACAGATATGCTCTAAATTTTTCCAACGGAAAAATTACCGCAAGTAGCTCTTTCTCTGTGGTGGTATAATTGGTCTGAGAAGGATTTAACGTCTTACTCGCATATGCGATGGGATGTAAGATTGTTTTTCTCTTCTGTGCCAAAGCTGCTCCCACCGCATACCCACTTGCATCGCATATTAATTCAAAAGGAAGTGTCCAATCCGGTGCAATTAACTCGGGTGTGCTAGTCAGTGCATTCTTCAAAATCCTGAATGCGTTGAGGCAATTGTCATTAAAATCAAATTTTCTGTCAGCCTCCATCAACGCACTCAGTGGTCATGCTATTTTTGAAAAGTCTTTGACAAAGCATCTGTAAAATCCGACATGCCTCAAGAAGCTTTGTACAGCCTTCACACTTGTTGGAGCTGGAAGTTTTTCAATTGCTTCTATTTTTGCTTTATCCACCTCCAACCCGTCCCGAAAAACCTTGTGCCCTAACACGATGCCCTATTTTTCCATAAAATGGCATTTTCCCCAGTTAAGAACGAGATTTGCCTTTTCGCATCTTTTTCAATATCTTCTCCAGGTTGACCAGACAGACATCATAGGTGTGCCCATAGACAGCGAATTCATCCATAAATATTTCGACGGAGTCCTCAAGATATTCTGAAAAGATGGCCATCATGCACCTTTGGAACGTACTTGGCGAATTGCAGAGGCCAAACAACAAGCGGCGAGAAGCAAAGGTCCCATATGGGCAGGTGAATGTGGTATTGTCTTGGTCTTCTAGAGCAATCATAATCTGGTTATACCTGGCAGCCATCCAGAAAATAGTAAAAGTCATTTTCGGCTAGACGATCTAGCATCTGGTCAATTAACGGTAGAGGAAAATGATCTTTCTTTTTTGCCGCATTTAGCTTGTGGTAGTCCATGCAAATATGCCACCCGGTGATGGTCCTTTGCAGTATCAGTTCATTATTTTCGTTCGGGACTACTGTCATGCCACTCTTTTTTGGCACACACTGCACGGGGCTGTCCCACGTCCTATTTGCTATCGGATAAATAATGCCCGCATCTAACCATTTAATGATCTCCTTTTTAACGACCTCTTTCATCACTGGGCTAAGTCTGTGCTGATGTTCGATCATTGCTTTGTGGTCTTCTTCTGGACGAATTTGATGCGTACAGTAGGTTGGGCTAATTCCTCGAATGTCGGCGAGTGTCAAACCAATTACTTACACATGTTTCCTCAAAATGCTCATCAATGCATTCTCCTGGTCTTTGTTAAGTTCGGAGGAAATAATTAATGGCAGCTTCTCATTCTGCCCCAAAAATGCGTACTTTAAGTGATTCGGCAGGGTCTTCAATTCCAGTACTGGTGATTCGACTAAGGATGGATGCGTTGTTTTTCTTTCTTCTTTTTCTATTGGCTCCTCTTCTTGGGTTGCGATCATCTCAACTTCCTTGTTTGTTTTTTTTATGATCGCATTACATGCAGCAATGGATGTGCTTGCATCCTCTTCTTCATTCTTTTCGTCAAGCTTTTCTTCTCCAGTCAAATTCTGGTCGTCGTCAGAGTCATGCAGGTCTTCTTTGTCAGGAAACTTCATGGCACAGATTATGTTGAACTTGATCTTCTGTCGATTTATGCTCAAAGTGATCTCCCCTTTATGCACATCAATCTGGGCATGACCTATTGAAAAAAAATGGTCGCCCTAAGATGATGGGTACATCTTTGTCGGCTTCGTAATCTAAGATGATAAAGTCAGCTGGTAGGATAAATTTGTCGATGGTGATCAGCACGTTCTTTACCTTCCCCTCTAGATGCACCAGAGATCTATCTGTAAGTTTTAGAGTCACGGTCGTGGGCACAAGTTGCCTCACATTCAACTGCTTAAAGATCGACAGAGGCATCAAGTTGATGCTGGCTCTAAGGTCACACAAGGCTTGCCCGATATACAGTCCTTCTATGGAGCAAGGTATAGTAAAGCTCCCAGGATCGCTCATCTTTGATGGAATTATTGATTTCGAACTCTGTGTTAAAGCCACCATGGCAAACTTACCAATACCCCTCGTCTTGGTTACCATTTCCTTCAGAAACTTCGCGTGTGCAGGCATCTCCTCAATCGCTTCACTGAATGGAATATTAATATGTAATTGTTTTAACATAGACAGAAAGCATTGGTACTGTACCTCTTCGTTCTTTTTCTTTCTGAGTCTCAGTGGAAAAGGTGGTAACTGCACTCTCACGATCCCCTTCTCTATTGGCTTTGAGGTGGATGCAACTTCTGGCTCTATTGCTTCTTTTTCTCCCTCTTCTTCTTGTTTCACCAAAATTTCAGGTCCAATGCAATGGGAGCAATGCGGCTAGGCTCCTTCTTTTCTCCCTCCACAGTTTTTACAATCCGGAATGTCACAGCTTGACATTTCTCTTTACCTGATCCCCCCGGGTTGCGTGGGAGTTCTGTTGAACTCGATAGAGCCCCTTGCGGTTTGTTCTTTAGCTCACTTGTAATCTGGCACATCTGTAATTCTAGATTGCGGATGGACGTAGCCTGACTTTGAAGCATAGTTTCATTTTTCTTTATATACTACTTCAATAGGTTTTCCACGGAGGAGGATTGCGGGGTTGTGAGCTACTGGCTTGATTGCTTGTCTGACTGTTATTTCGCGGGAAGAATCCAGGTGGCCCTTCTTTCTGTGCCACATATTGGAAATTCTGCTGCTGATTCTTCCATGCAAAATTGGGATGGTTTCTCTACCGGTGTTGTAGGTATTAGAAAATGGGTTATTTTTCACAAAGTAAATAGACTGTAGATTCTGTGGGCATTTTTCCATTGCATGCCCATCATCGCAAGTCGCACACCTTGTGGTGTTTTGACTAATTGCATTGACTTGCCCATTTTGCGGTGTTGGATTGTTGATTACGATTCCCTGAATTAAGTTCATCATTGCGGTCATTTGATTCTGTAGTGAAGTAATAGCACCATTACTTGCATCGTTATCCTTAATTCTCAATCTCTGATCACTCTCTCTTCAATCCTTGTAGTTTTTAGATATGCGATCCAAGATGTTCTTAGCCTCGTTATACGTTTTGTCAAGCAGACCACCAGCGGCTGCCGCATTGGCAGCGATCTGCGAAGTGGGATTTAAACCATGATAAAAGATTTCCATCTGAAGGCAATCTGGCAATCCGTTGTGTGGACAGTCTCGAACCAGCCTCTTAAACCTCGCCCAGGCATCGCTGAACGATTCATCCATGTCTTGCTCAAAATTGGTGATTAGTTTCCTTCATCTAGCATTCTCAGTCAGTGGAAAGTATTTCTTCATGAACTTTTCTACGACCTGTTCCCATGAAGTGATCTCTCTCGGCTCGAGGGAATACGCCCATTTTCTTGCCTGATCACACAGAAAAATGGAAACAAAGTTAGTCGAACTTCATCGACAGAGATGTTTGGGAACACAAAAGTATTGCAGATTTCTATAAAGCTACGGAGGTGGGCCTGTGGGTCCTTGCCACGCCGTCCTCTGAATTGTCCTGCAGTCTGGATCATCTGCAGCATCACCGGCTTCATTTTAAATCGGCTTCCGTCGAGGCTAGGCCTCATGATTCCTGGAGAGAAACCATAGAGATTTGCCGATGCATAGTCCCTAATGGGCCTATTACGATCGTTAGCCAAAAAGATTGAATTCGCCATGACGTTATTTTTGTTTGATGCTCCATTTCTAGGCTACTCTGCCATATCTTCTTTGTCTGACTGTTGTTATTGGTGGTCTCTTAATCTTCGTGTGAATGTCCTTTCAATCTCTGGGTCGTAATTCGCCATAGATTGAGAGTCTGCAAAGAAATCAGAAAAATTACCATTAACACACTATTTTTCCAAAGTCCCCGGCAACGACGCCAAAAACTTGATGCGTTATTTTATGATGTGGAATTATGGATGAACTGCGATGATGAAAATGCATTGAGCACTCAAATTTTCTCAGTGGAATCCAAGTGTAAACCCCACTGAGTTTTCTGGTAAGTCTAGGATCGAACTCAGGGACTTGGGAAAAAAGGTTGTGGTGGTAATTTTTCAGAACACTTTATGGTAACTGGTAACTCAAATAGTTGTTGGTTTCGTTCGTTATGGTAATGAAAATAAACAAATTCAACGGAGTTCGAAAAGAGTTGATAAAATGGAAGATATGATGAGTACGCAGTGAACGGGTTGAGAAGGGGTTCGGCTAACACTTCCTAGGATGCGTTCATGCTATGCGATCATGCAACACGCATACAATAGTAAACCATCTCTCAATACGAATGCTACAGCTTCTAATGCTAGAACGCATGCGATATATGATAAGTCTATAGGACCTACACATTAGCCTCTATTCTTATTTATGCGATGACAAAATGACACACACTAAAATAAGGCGACCACGTAATACCATTCCTATCTCTAGGATGCATGCGATGCAGGTTGGCAAACAGAGCTTATCTCTAAGTCCCTATCTCTTGTTTATGCAGTTCAAATCTTGCTCTCTCGAGTCTAGATTCTAACCTAGCTCTCTTAATGCTGGCTCTTTCTTTAGACTCTCTCTCGAGTAGCTCTAAAGGGATGTTTGGCACAACATAATGCAAGATAATCGCAAGCAACGAACATCCTAGTTCATGTTGGCTTAGTTCTTCTCAACCCATTCGACAAGTTTAGCTACTCATGTGTGCTAAGAGAGTGAACATATGTAGAATAAGAACTTCCATTGTATAAATATAAAGATGAAGTACAAAATATCAATGCAAGAAGAGAATAAAGAGCTTGGTAGCAATCTTTTGCTTCTCAGGCTTTTACACTGTCTTAAGCGATCTTCCGGCATCTCTACTCTTCCCTTGCTCTACCTTAAAAATAAAAGAAGACTATGAACACGGCTAAAGGTCCTAAATCAGTGAACAGGTGAACTTATTAACCCCTTTTCTGAAGGATGCCTTTGATATTTATAGAGCTCCGGGGTGAAGGGTGGCTTCTCTCTTATGATTGCACAGATGAGATAGCTTTAATTCCCCGACTGATGCACCGAATATTTGTCACAGAAAAGCTGAATGTACTCGTTATCGTTAGCGGTTGTCAACTTAATTCAGATTCGACCGTCATCAGCTTTCTATCCCATCGTGATTAATGATGCCTTTCACCCAGATGCGCCCACCAAGTTGCGCCGGCTCTATGCGGCAATCCTTCTTGAGCAGATGTTTGCGAACATAAATCACCGCAAAGCCTTGCGGTAATGCTACGCTCGTCCGATGATTTCTTGTGATCGCTCTTTCCGCCTTGCGTCAACGCATATTCTGAATGCATGCGACCGCAATGTTATAAACTTAATGCTTTTGGACGCAATCTAACATATTTTATCAGCGCAAATCAACATTGTTTAAGAACTTAGCACTGTAATAATGTGCATTTCTGCCCGTTATTAAAGAGCAACCCCTCTAGTCGCTCCTCGACATTTTGTTTAAGTCCCTGAACCTTCATAAGAAATATCAAATATTAGTACATTTAAGGTTATAAGTGATGGAACGAACACATGCGCAGCGGAAGAAAAAGGATCTATAAAGTACTCTAATTAGATTAATTACAAAGATAAGCATGCATGCAATAAAACAAGTAAAAGGGGGTAAAGAATACAACCTTTATAGTCTTTGAATCTTCTCCAAATCAGCTCCAGACCACCACAAAAGTCTTCCCAACTATTCTCCCACTTTAGAATGGGATGGTGGAATCTGATGAGTGACTAATTTGGAGAGGAAAAATGCTAAAGCTTTGAGAGAAAAAATTGATGAGATTATCACATAATCTCATCAATTCCCACTATGGCCAAGAGAATTTCAAAAGCAATAAACACTCCCTTTTAAAGACCATTACATGCAAACATGCAACTTTGAGTTTGATGAGAATTTGACACAAAAAAAATCCACCAACTCAAAGTGGGCGAAAAAAAATCCACTATGGACAAGTGTCTTCAAATTAAGATAATACTTAATCATGAAAAAGTTAATATTTCTCACTCACAAATGTTGGATCTTTCCATTAACTTTGTCAAACTTTGAAGGAACTCTTATTCAAGAGAACCAGTGAGTGGAAGTAAGATCTTTCAAAGCCCATTGTGAAAGAATAAACACATTCACAAAAATACAAGAACATTTATGCATTATTGAGAAAATTACAACATGCTTTCTTACTAAAACAAAAGGAAGTGAGAGACTTACCTTTGAAGAACTCTTCTTCTGGAAATATCTCGCTCTCGTGAACAATCGTCCGAAAATATCTTGCTCTCGTGAGCATTTTTCTAGTAATCTCTCGATGTCATTACAATCACAAACAGTCTGATCCTCAAATAGCAACCCTTGACACTACCACTCGACAACCTTGGTATTTTCGGAGTGAGAATCCAGGAGGTATCTACATACAATACCAGGAAAGCTACTGAGCTGCTGATGATCTTCTTGTAAACACAAGGCTCATCAACGTTATGGTCAAAGCCAAACGACTTGACAGTACTGTTAAATCTGATGTTCCAAGATCGAGATGCTTTTTTCAGCCCATAAATGGACCTATTAAGCTTGCAAACTCTTTGCTCTTGATTTAGAACTACAAATCCCTCTGGTTGAGTCATATAGATGGTCTCCACAAGATTACCATTCAGAAAGGCAGTCTTGACGTCCATTTTCCATATTTAATAATCATAAAATGTGGCTATGGACAGGAGAATCCTGATAGACTTCAGCATAACAACAGGTGAGAAAGTTTCCTCATAGTCAACCCCCTCAACCTGGGTATACCCCTTTTCCACGAGCCTAGCCTTAAAGGTTTGCACCTTTCCATCTACACCTCTCTTTTGCTTATAGATTCACTTACACCCAATAGGTTTTACCCCATCAAGTGGATCAACAAGCTCCCAGACGTTGTTGAGGTACATAGACTCCATTTCCTGGTTTATAGCCTTAACCCATTCATCTTTGTCAACATCCTCCATTGCTTTCTTAAAAGACAATGGATCCACGACCCCATCATTCGCAATGACGTTTTGAACTTCAGTCAAACCTATATAGTGATCCAGTGGGTTCATAACCCTCCCACTACGTCGAGGCAGTCTCAACTCTTGAGATGGTTGACTAGACGTCCCGACCTTAACAACTCTTGTTGATCCGTCGGCCTATTCAACAACTCTTGTTGAACCCTCAGCAGTCTCAGTCTCACTTGAGATCTCACGTAAAATGAGCTTACTTGGTGGCTTATGTTCCCTTATGTGATCTTCTTCCAAGAAGATAGCATTAGTGGAAACAAACACTTTGTTCTCACTTGGATCATAGAAGTATCCTCCTCTCGTTTCCTTGGGGTAGCCCATAAAGAGGCAAACCTTCGAACGCGATTCCAACTTCTTTGGGTTAGTCACTAACACATGTGTCAGACAGCCCCAAATCCTGAAGTGACGTAAACTACCTTTACGGCCTCTCCATAACTCAAAAGGTGTTTTAGAAACACTTTTCAAGGGAACGTTGTTCAGGATATAACATGCAGAATACACTGTATAACCCCAACACGAGTCTGGAAGATGAGCATAACTCATCATAGATCGAACCATGTCCAACAACGTCCTATTTCTCCTTTCTGATACACCATTCTGCTGAGGTGTACCAGGGGCTGAGAGTTGGGACACAATCTCATGTTCTATCATATAGTTCTGGAATTCGAGGTCCATATACCCTCCACCACGATCAGATCGTAGTATTTTTATCTTCTTACCTAACAAGTTTTCAACTTCAGCCTTATACTCATTGAACTTGTTAAGAGCTTCAGACTTACGTTGCATTAGGAAGAGATACCCAAACCTTGAATAATCATCTATGAATAAGATGAAATATTCATACCTACCTCGAGCTCTAACATTCATCGGACCACAGAGGTCTGAATGTACAAGCTCCAAGGCTTCCTTGGCTTTGTAACCTTTTCCAGTAAAGGTCATTTGGTCATCTTATCTTCGAGGCATGATTCACATACCGACAAGGAGTTTTCTTCTAAACTCTTTAGAAGTCCACTTTTCACCAACTTCTCAATCCTATTGAGGTTGATGTGACCTAACCTTAGATGCCAACGATGGGCGTTTTTCTTTGGAGAAACCTTTGGTCCTTGTTGCCGTACTGAACATTTCACTGTTAAACAAGGCTTTTATGACTAATGGCCTTAGTACATATAAGATATTTTTCATTGAACTAGAACCAATCTTCATTCCATTCTTGAAAATAAACAATTTATTCTTAGAAAAGGAGACGGTATAGCCTTGTTCAATGAGACAAGAAACCGAGATTAAGTTCCTCTTTATATGAGGAACTACAAAAACATTATCCAATAACAGATAATGTTTCTTGTCAAAAAATAACTTCAGCCTACAGAAACAGCTGAAATAACCTTACCATTAACGACTCGAAGAGTCATCTCTCCCTATGGCAACGTTTTCCAGGAACTAAATCCTTGGTAAGAGGAACTGACATGATTGGTAGCACCTGAATCTAGGATTCAGGCAGAATCATCATTCTCTACCAGACATGTCTCCAAGACCAATAAATCATATTTACTGTTTTGTCTCCTCTTTTGGAGAGTAGTGGGATGGAGGTCGTTTGGCACGAAATTCGTTTCACACGATTCTTTCCATTGTGAGAAATCGGTCATTTTTAAAAGCTTTAAACGAAAATACTAACAAGTTGCTAAAAAGAAAAACACATTGACCTACGTTAGGTTTTAAGCAAATACTCATTGTAAAACAAAAACAACATCCAATAAGGTTTTAGCAAAACTAACAACAACCCCATGTGACATCTAGTTTCACAATGACGCTTCAAAGGTTTAGGACAAAAGCTGCCGAAGGGAGGTCAGTTATCTCTCCTCTGAATTAAGAAGATCTCAACCAGTCATTAATACCAGAAAAACTCTTGTTCTTATAACGACAAGCCATCATTGATTTGGCCAAGAGATCATTAACTTACTTAACAATCTCCCGTAAGTGTGACCCACCATTTTAAGCCCTAGAGGTCCGTCCCAAAAGGGCAATCCAAAGGGAAAAAATCCAATTAGGGCAAAACCTAAATCGACCCTATCCATTTCTAGAGTTCACCTTGATATTGACCAACTGTAAAAAACTCATCCGAAGGGAGCCGCATCGAAGGTGACTCAAGGGCGTACAGAATGATCTCACAGTGTGAACCAATGATAGAGACCATAGGACGTGTTGGCACACACCTTTCACCCACTTACTATAAATACTCTCTCTGTCCACCTTGATATTGACTCATACAAACACCATCCGAAGGGGGATGCATTCTGGGGCATCTCGAGGCCAAAAGCATGAATCTCACGGTGTGAACATACAGGGAGAAACGTAAGTGGAATCATAGACATATCTGATATGCCTCCTCCTCCCACTGAGTATTTTATAACCTAGGGTTTAGTTTACTTAGAAAAAACACGGCTAAGGATTTTAACTAAGTGACTTTTAGGTTTTCCCAAGAGTAATATTTACCTTGGATAGTTGAATAACTTTTGATCATCATCCATTAAACTCTTTAATGGTGTCTTTGACCAAATCGTCGCATGCTTGTTAAAAATCTATCTAATTCAACTTTCCAGATAGTTCCCAGGTAGGGGTGTTATGTTTCCGTTAACTTAAGAACCCCAGCCTAGCCAGAACCCGCCTTAGACAAAAGGTCCGTTATAGATAGGTTTACAAAAAATTTAATCTTTTATTCCAACCAATTTAATCCTATTAAACCGATTTTAAAAGATTAATCTAGGTTACTAAACTCTTTAGAACCATTTGAACTTAGAACTATCTCAATTCAATTTTAAAACCCTTTTAAAAAAACTTGAGTTCACCCCAAGTCAACTTTGAATTATTGATTTTAGGTCTAATTTCCTTTATAACACTTAGCTACTGAATCCACTGCTTTATTTTTGGTACCAATAATTAAGGCGAGAATGGCACCAAATCGAGGCAAACTCTGAAAACTAAATATGATCTCAAAATAAGAAGGGTCAAGGTCGGCCAACCACAACGCGAAGCTAACACATGCAAGGCATTCATAACGCTTATAAACGGCCTAAGTGTCATGCTCAATGCATTGTCCATTCATTGGTGCTTCTTTTATATAACACTTATACAAAACCGCAATGAAGCAAACAAAACATGCTTCCATTCACCCTTACACTATAACATTTATAAGAAAAGGATGATGCATGATAATGTTCAGTGCATGCAAAATATAACTCTTATATTTCATGATGCATGCGCATGCTTTCAAGTAATTTGGAATATCAGAGAACCATGCTTTCAAATAATTTCTTCATGCAATATTATAACATTTATAATATATGATGCATGAGTAATTGCACAACCTAAGGTGGGTTTTTAACTATATGACAAACACTTTGACATATAAGTACCATACATCACATGTATAAGCAATCAAAGTTGATGAACCGGGTAAAATTGCCTTAAAACACAAAAGAAAAGCTAACTATTACAAAGAAAAGGAGTCTCCGGTTCAAACAAGCGAACCGGGTCTTGAACCACCCGGCAAAGCATCGCTTCTCCAACCATCCATCATGTACTAAGCACCTCGTGATCGTCTACACGATAAAACAAACTATTCGTCCTATCGCTTACCAGCACTCCCAGAGTTAAATGATCGTTTAGCATCTACTATACGATCATCTAGAAAAATACAAACGATCGTTTAATTATTACAACACGATCGTGTACCTTTACTAAGAAATGAAGCCTAAAGTACACGATCACTTAGCGCGCTCCACACAACGGCCGACTTCCGCGATCGTCTAAGCAACTACGATGCTGCGAAGCACCATCGCCTAAGCGATCGCTTAGCTAACGTCTCCATATCACATACGTGCGATCACATAGGTATTAACGAAGCGATGCAGCTTGCTAACTACATGATCATCTATTATATATAAAGAAGAGTGGAGTTTTTGGAGAAGGAAAGAATATAGAATTTTGAGAGAAATTTTTCTGAAGAAGAAGCTGTCTTCTTCAGTCGGGCTACTGTGAGGTTTTTCTGGTTTCTTCACATCTTCAAACTGTTCTTGAGTCCCATAACTCTGCCTAAAGCTCCAAGAGCATAGTAGGGAAGGCTTTGAGGTGGTTCACGTTGAAAACAAGTGAAGACAGCAGCTGAACAGACGTTTTCTTAGAGAGTTCATCAAAGGTATGTTTTGAAAACCCACTTTTTGAGAAGAGCATGCTTTAGTTTTTGCAAAAATTAGTGAATTAGAATGCTTATAGATCCTTGATACTTCCACTACATGTTGTTTAACTCTTTTAATTGGTATCAGAGCATCTTTTAAGCTTTCAATTTGGTATAATTTTGGCAAGGTGGGTCTTTTTTCATGAGATATATGAAACTGATGCACTGCTATGGTTTTCTTTGTTTTGGCATTTTTATTCTCTTTAATTTCACAATTAAATTTGTAATTGGCTCTTGGTTGATGAAAATTTATGTGTTAGCAAGAGTCTGTAATTTATTTGGAGTCATTAGAGTTGAAACTAAGATGTAATTAAAGAAACAAGCGAAGGAGGTCAAGCTACTGTTCGAGAATTTTCAGCTTCTGCTTAAATTTGTTGCTGAGGTCCAGTTGCTAAATGATCGTTTAGCTTCAGATGTTATACGATGAGAAGAAAAGCTAGACGATCCTTTAGTATTATGCGCTGGTCGTTGTGATGTTGAACGCTAAACGACCGTGTACCTGCGGGAGTTAAACGATGCGTTCATTTGCTATACAATAGAATTACGCGATCGTTTAGTTTTTGTTGTGGGAACTAGAGGATGCATTGTTTTTGCTAAGCGATGGCGTTATATGATCTTTTAGCAATGATGCACACTAAACGATGCATGAATTACTACGCGATAGCACTGAGTGTTCGTTTGGTCGCGGAGCTAAGCGATCGTGTAGATAAATGTTATGCAACGTGGTGATGTTCTATACGATGGAGCTATGCAATCGTTTTAGCTGCAGCGGATACTAAAAGACGACTTGAATGCGCTGGGCGATGGTGTTATGCGATCGCTTAGTACTATGCGATGGAGCTAAGCGATTGCACTATGATGGAACTAAACCATCGCCTAGTCCTATGCTATAGAGCTAAACGATCGTTTAGGTTTCAGGAAATACTATGCGATTGTGTACTTCCTCTCAACCCTAGGCGATGACACTAGACGATTACATCCAGACGTTACACAATTGGCCTTAGTAGCATATTGAGGTTGGACTAAGAGCAACCGGTTCGACCGATTTACTCAAGGTTCAATCCAGTTCAGCCTCAAATGGTTATGGTTGGTCCGGTTCAGACTCGTCCAGCCCGGTTCAAGTTGTTTTGGGTTCGGTTTGGAGCGGTTCGAGCAGTTCAAAGACGATTATGAAGTTGTTTGTAATAGTTAAATGTCTGTTTGCTTGTTTATGCCAAAACGAAAACCATAACAGTTAGTATTTAATTGTTTATGCATGAGATGTACGTGATAATTAAATAAATTCATGTATATGCATACAGTATGCCATGTATATTTAAAACCCATCGTAGGAAGCATGTTACATGCATTGACAGTATGTTATAATTGTTATAATATACAGTATGCATGTTAGGGTTATGTTTAATATAATAGTTATATTATATACCTTTGTTGAATGTTGTGGATGTTAAGCATATCTAAAATTTTTAAGTTGTTATAAAATTGGTTAGACGTTTAAAATCCATTACAAAGAACAGTTGCATGCTCACATAGGTTAACAACTAATTTTAATCGTTAAAATAGATTATTGCCTTATAAAATACAGTTACAAACTCATATCGGTTCATACACCTGTCTAAGGCTAGGGGTACTTAAGTTGGTTTACAGAACACATCCTACCTAGGGATTATGACCGAACAATTGAGAGTTGTTAACTAATTTTATGAGCTTGCGTGAGTGATGTGAGCTAATAAAATGGTTTATCACCTAGACATTGTAGGTTAAATCCAATTATAAGAGTTATATTTGGATAAACCACTTAGACTTAGGTTTTATGAAATTAGTCGTCATGCCTAAGTAAATTACCCAAACATTTAGAACACTTCCGTGGAAGATTAACAATATATTTGATATATAGTTATTAGTTCTCACGTCCCAAGAGTTCACACCATGAGATCCATTCTCGGCTTCTTGTCGATTTTACCTCGACTGCTCCATACGGAAAGTGTTTGCATGGATCAATAACAATGTGAATGAGAGAAGTTGTTCATAGTAAGTGGGTGAAGGAAATGTGTCAACATTGTCCTACGGTCTCCTCCATTAGTTTGAACCATGAGATTCCTATGTTACGCCTACTGTCGTTTTTATGCAGCACTAGCTAGTCGTTAACCACGGTGATCCCTACAGAGGGTTGTAACATAGGATTCGAAATGACCCAAGCTTCAATAAAATGAATAGGGTCTTATAGTTCCGTCTTGGATATTGTCTTCTCCCTCGGAGGCATATTCATATAGTCCTACAAGATTTGAAAATGGCGGGTCACACTTTCAAGAATTACTAAGTGTTAGTAAAGATCTTGACCAAAAATGATAACCAAAAGAACTATTGGGGTATGAGTTATTCTAGATAATAGTATTTGGTCAAGAACTGTCTTGCTTCTGTGAAGGAATTCTTGACTGCCCCACGGTAGCACTTGTTCTAAATCACTTAAGTATCGTTGCAAATAAATAAAGATTTATTGGGTACTTTATTAGTTTTGCTAAAATGGATTTAGATGCATATTTAATAAAATTTGTTTAAAATGTTTCAGCAATGTCAAACTCGATTATACAACTGCTTGCTTCTGACAAATTTAACGGAGAGGGTTACGCCAATTGGAAATCAAATATCAATACAATATTAGTAGTAGATGACTTGAGGTTTGTGTTAACGGAGGAGTGTCCTCTAGTTCCCAGTTCAATGGTGACTCGAAATGTTCAGGATGCTTATGATAGGTGGGTAAGGGCGAACGAAAAAGCCCGGGCCTATATCTTGGCGAGTATATCTGATGTTCTCAAGAAGAAACATGAGGTCATGCCCACAGCTCGTGAGATCATGGCATCATTACAAGAGATGTTCAGGCAACCATCATCGTCTGTTAGACATGAAGCTATCAAATATGTGTATGTGACACATATGAAGGATGGGACCAACGTGAAAGAACATGTTCTTGACATGATAGTCCATTTTAATATCGCAGAGGCTCACGGGGCTATGATAGACGAAAAAAGTCAAGTGAGCATGATACTGGAATCTCTTCCTGAGAGCTATCTGTCATTCAGGACAAATGTTGTCATGAACAAAATCACTTATAACTTAACGATGTTGTTGAATGAATTGTAAACTTATCAATTGATGATAAAACTCGAGGAAAAAGAAATAAATGTTATTTCTAAACCGAAAAAGTTTTACAAAGGGTCTATGTCTGGTATGAAACCTGTTGATGATTAGAAAGCCGGTCCTTCTTCTTCTCCTAAAGATAAAACCGTACAGATGAAAAAGAAAGAATAAGGGAAAAAGAAAACTGCTGCGAAGAAAAACAAAAACAAAACTCCCAAAGGAAAATGTTTCATTATGGAGAGGTTGGGCATTGGAAGCGTAATTGCCCAAAATATCTGGCTGAAAAGAAAGAAGAAAATAATAAACAAGGTAAATATGATTTACTAGTTTTGAAACATGTATAGTGGAAAATTCTCACCTTACCTGAATATTCGATTCAGGCGCCGCTAATCATATATGTACTTTTCTATAGAAAACTAGTTCTTGGAGAAGACTTTCTGAATATGAGATGACTTTCAAGGTGGGCATAGATGAAGTCATTTCAGCTGAAGCAATGGGAGATGTGAAGTTCTTTTTTGGAGATTATTTTATCGTACTCAAGAATGTGTTCTCTGTACCTAAGATGAAAAGGAATCTAATCTCCATTTCTTGTCTTTTAGAAAATATGTACAGTGTATCTTTTGAATATAATGAAGTGTTTGTTTATTCAAGAGGTGTTCATATTTGTTCTGCTAGACTTGCAAATAACTTATACATATTACAACCAATAGAAGTAAAAGCTATTTTAAGTATAGAGATGTTTAAAACAGCTGAAATTCATAATAAAAAGCGGAAAATTTCTTCTAACGCCAATATTTGGCACCTCAGGCTTGATCACATTAATCTCAACAGGATTGAGAGATTGGTAAAAAACGGTCATCTAAATCAGTTGGAAGACAGTTCCCTACCTCCATGTGAATCATGTCTTGAGGGAAAAATGACAAAAATATCTTTTTCTGACAAAGGTCTTCGTGCCAAAGAACCTCTTGTACTTATACATTCAGACCTTTGTAGCCCAATGAATGTTAAAGTTCGAGGACGATATCAGTACTTCGTCATTTTTATTGACGATTACTCTTGATATGGCTATATTTACTTAATCAGTCACAAGTCTAAAACTCTTGAAAAGTTCAAAGAATTTAAGGCTGAGACTGAAAATCAACTAAGTAAAAGAATTAAAACACTTCGATCTGATCAAGGTGGTGAGTATATAGATTTGCAATTCCAGAACTATCTAGTAGATCATGGAATTCAATCCCAACGCACAGCACCTGGAACACCACAACAAAACGGTGTTGCAGAAAGGAGAAATCGAACCTTGTTGGACATGGTTCGGTCTATGATGTGTTATGCTCAATTACCTCAATCCTTTTGGGAATATACAGTACAGATTGCAGTTTATATTCTGAACATTGTTCCATCCAAAAGTGTTTCAGAAACACCATATCAATTGTGGAAAGGACGCAAAGCAAGTTTACGTCATTTCCGCATATAGGGTTGTCCAGCACACGTGTTGGTACAAAACTCTAAAAAATTGGAAACACGTTCGAAATTATGCCTATTTGTAGGATATCCCATGGAAACAAAAGGAAGATACTTTTATGATCCCCAAGAAGATAAGGTGTTTGTTTCAACAAATGCAACTTTCTTGGAAGAGGATCATATTAAGAATCATCTACTTCGCAGTAAACTAATATTGCAAGAACTATCTAAAGATACTATAGAAAAATCAACAAGAGTTGTTGATCATGCTGGTCCATTGGTGACGGAAAATTGGAAGTCAATTTTACTCGACAACCAACTTCCCTTGGTCGCGGTATGCGATGCATGTTCCTAAGATATGCGTTGATAGTCATACGTCGATGGTCATACGTTGGAATGAATATGCATTAATAAATGTATGCGATGACCATGCATCCTGCCACAAGTTTTCTTGCGTTCACGCCAAGTATAACATGGACGCAAGTTTCTCGGGTAATCCGAGGTCAAACACAGGAACTTGTAACTATATGTTTGCGGTGATGTGTATGCGGCGGTTTAAATAAAAGAATGGAGGGGATGTTGCTACGTTAATCCTACTCCTACTCCTATCTAACAGACAACGCAATGGGAATGTGCATGAAAGGTAGAGATGCGACAAACCTTGACATGAAATAAATGTGTGGAAAAATGGATAAAATGTGGAGATGTTTTCATTGCAAAACTTAAGAGTGATCGTAAGGGCAACCCTACTCAAGGCATGCAATCATGCTACAACCATACACGGCAAGTCATTTTCCAATGGAAATGCGGTGCTCCTAATTCTAGGACGCATGTGTTGAATGCAAATGTGTCCATAGAGCTTATTCCTAAGTCTCTACTCTTGTCCTATGCGATGATGTAAAATGCATGAAAGAAAGGTGACCACATTCAATCATATCCTATCTCTAGGATGCATGCGATGCATTAAAAACAAATAGTGCTCATTCCTAAGCACCTATCTCTTGTATTATGTGTTCTAATCTGGCTCTCCCAAGCCTAGATTCTGACCTGACCTTCCCAAGTCTAGATTCTGTCCTTAGACTACCCTCCCGAGTATCCCTAATGGACGAATGAAGCATACATAATACAAGACAATCGCATAAACTTTACTAACCTAAGATTGTTACTATCCCTAGTGAACAATGCATACCTTACTTAATGCGTCAAACCACTTACCCTCTCGGGCAGTTGATTGTTGCTGACTTTACTCATAGACAAGCAATGTGTTAGTCCATAGACAGGTATTGCAGCAGCTTCACACTAAGCAAGTAAGATGCTAAGTATGCAATGTACATGACTAAGTATGCAATCTACATGTTGCAGTTGCTATATAATTCATATCCCTAATCTACATGACTAAGTTTGCAATACCAAAGCAATTCCACTAAGTGTTGCAATGAAAATAAAGATGCTAAGCAAGAAGATGGAGATGAAGTCGAAGATTTGCTTCCAGAGGATGTGCGTCAAGGTTGCCGGTGGTGCCATGGATGGGCGGAGGAGCTGACTCTCTCGAGATCTAACTCCGGTCGAAGGCTCCGGTCGTCACTCAGAATGGATGAAGGAGGTGAAAAACTCTTAGCCGTCTTCTCACGCGTTTGTCTGGATTGCAAGGATCCGCTATAGGCAAACCTCAGGTGAAAACCTTGGATAAAATGAATTTCAGCTCATTGGCTTCTATTCATAGAGTTTGGGTCGCCGATAGCATTAATTGAACTGCTCTGAGTCTGACGTTCGGCGCGTTAGTCCTTTTCTAAACCTCTGCCACTAACTGCGTGGCAGGTGAAATGTCAACAATAGCTTTGGATTTTCTCGAGGTAGATGCGTTGATGCGTTCATTCCACCTACCTTGCATTGATCCCATTAGAATACACTGTCACGTAGTCGTAATCATTCAATGGCCGCATTCGCTCAACATCGCAACTCTACATGATGACCACAATCACTTGATGAGCGCAACTCCCATGCGATGGACGCATATGGCTGATTACCGCAACATCCATCCATTGATCGATGTGTTTGCCTTGCGATGGAGTGTTTCTCCACATGCGGTCATCTATGCGATGGTTCAGTTTCCGCGTTTGCGTTCATTTCCTGCATTCGCTACAAAAATAGAACATTGAACGCATAATTGACACAAAATAACTGGTTAACTAAGATTCGACATGTGGATCGACACAAGCTCATATTCTTGTGAATTTCTATCATGATCGATGCATATTCTGCTTAACAACCTTCATAATTCTAAGTAAAAGGCCTAAGATGACATGCATTTCTGCATGTCATCATCCATCAATAACGGTTGTTGTTCCGTCACGTCCATCCCAAGAGTTGGGGATGCCTTGTCGTAGTGGGAGGGTTATTCAACAACCTGAATGCTACATGGGTATAACAAAAACTCGAAACATCATACAAGATGATAGTTTAGAGGATCCATTAACCTTTAAGAAAGCAATGGAAGATGTTCACAGGGAACAATGGATAAAATCCATGGATGATGAAATAGAGTCTATGTACTTCAACTCAGACAAGGAACTTATAGATCAACCACAAGGTGTTACATCTATAGGTTGTAAGTGGATCTACAAGAGAAAACGAGACCAAACTGGCAAGGTGCAGACCTATACAGCCAGGCTCGTGGCAAAGGGTTTTACCTAAAGAGAATGAGTTGATTATGAAGAAATTTTTTCTTCTGTTGCCATGATTAAATCAATAAGAATACTTCTTGCCATTGCCACATATTATGACTATGAAATATGGCAAATGGATGTCAAGACAGCTTTTTCGAATGGTTATCTTGATAAAGTATTTTTATGTCTCAACCAGAGGGGTTCGTCGAAACAGGACAGGAACAGAAATCCTGTAAGCTTAATCGATCCATTTATGAATTGAAACAAGCATCCAGATCCTGGAATATAAGATTTGACACTGCGATCAAATCTTATGGCTTTAAACAGAACGTTGACGAACCTTGTGTATACAAGAAGATAGTCAACAAAACTGTAGCATTCTTAGTTTTGTATGTTGACGACATTTTGCTCATTGAGAATGAGACAAGTTTTCTTGCTGACGTAAAGAGATGGTTAGCATCACAGTTCCAAATAAAAGATTTAGGTGATGCTCAGTATGTTCTAGGAATATAGATCTTTCGAGATCGAAAGAATAGATCATTAGCACTGTCTCAGGCATCTTATATTGACAAGATGTTTTCAAGGTATAATATGCAAAATCCCAAGAAAGGTTTATTACCTTTCAGGCATGGAATTCATTTATCGAAGGAACAATGTCCTAAGACACCTCAAGAGGTTGAGAAGATGAACAGAATTCCATATGTTGTTGCAGTTGGGAGTTTGATGTACGCTATGTTGTGTACATGTCCTGACATATGTTTTGTAGTTGGAATCGTCAGCAGGTTCCAATCTAATCTTGGACACGGTCATTGGACCGCTGTAAAAAATATCCTCAAGTATCTTAGGAGAACGAGGGACTATATGCTTGTGTATGGACCTAAGGATTTGATCCTTACAGGATACACTGATTCTGATTTTCAGACTGACGTAGATTCCAGGAAATCTACTTCAGGATCAGTTTTCACTTTTAACGGAGGAGCTATAGTTTAGAGAAGCACCAAGAAAAGTTGTATCGCTGACTCCACTATGGAAGTGGAATACGTGGTTGCATGCAAAGCTGCTAAGAAAGCAGTATGGCTACGCAAGTTCTTAGCTGATTTGGAAGTCATTCCAAATATGCACCTACCTATCACATTGTATTGTGACAATAATGGTGCAGTTGCTAACTCAAAGGAACCTAGGAGTCACAAGCATGGAAAACACATTGAACGAAAGTACCATCTCATCCGGGAGATTGTACACAGAGGAGATGTGCTCATCACAAAGATAGCTTCTAAAGACAACCTTGCTGATCCATTCACTAAGGCCCTCTCGGCTAAAGTTTTCGAGGGCTACCTAATGGGACTAGGACTCCGAGTAGTGTAATCTATGGCAAGTGGGAAAATGTCTATGGTATTGTAGATGCCCTAGTTTATTGTATTTTTTCCATTATGTATCTCAACATTATATTGTATATATTTGTTCTCACAGGAGTTTTAGTCCAAGTGGGAGATTGTTGGAAATGTCCTAGAATTCACAGTTCGTGTTAAACATTCTATTTTATTAATAACAATGACTTGTTGATTTTGCATCTTATTATGAAAATCTAATAAACGCATTCTTGGCTATAGTCTGAATGTTGTAACTTTATGTAGTGACATAAATAGGATCAAGTTGACAGTATGTAGCCTAAGTGGTCTAATAAGTATATGGATGAAATTGGGTATCTCATCCTGGTAACACTATTGATGCAACCCACTCTATAGTTGTTACAAGAAATGGTAAAGGATCGACTTACTGATTATGGTTATTAAGTGGATATATCTACAGTGAGGGGAGTTCAACTATGGGCTATAGTGGAGTGTCTCATTAGTTAACGAATGGGGGTTAGATCGGACTAATTAGTTTAACCGATTAATCTTGAACCTTTGGAGCCCATGATCTGTAGGTCCGCGAGGTCCCCCTACTAGCTCGTAAATGGATAAGCTTTAGGGTAGCTTAGAAAATTAATTTGAAACGTTCAGATTAAACGGAACAAGAGAAAAAATATTTAAATATAATTTAAATATATAAAGATGACTATTGTGCAAAATTTAATTTAATATTTGATATTAAATTAATTAATTTTTTAAATTAATTTATGAAATCAATTTAAGAAAATAAAATTTTGAATTAAAATGGTTAAAGTCATTTTATGTTTTAAAAAGAAAATGGAAATTCGTTTGCATGTTGCACAAAATGGAAAATGGGTTTTCTCCATTACCATCATCTTTATGCTCACACAAAATGCATTATCTTCTCTACTTTGATTCTCCAAGCATGAGCTGCAAGCTATGCACACCATCTCTTTGCATGTTCATCTATTATATATAAAGAAGAGTGGAGTTGTTGGAGAAGGAGAGAATACAGAATTTCGAGAGAAATTTTTCTGAAGAAGAAGTTGTCTTCTTCAGTCGAACTGCTGTGAGGTTTTTCTAGTTTCTTCACATCTTCAAGCTATTCTTGAGTCCAAAAACTCTGCCTAAAGCTCCAAGAGCATAGTAGAGATGGCTTTGAGGTGGTTCACGTTGAAAACAAGTGAAGACAGCAGCTGAATAAACGTTTTCTTGGAGAGTTCATCAAAGGTATGTTTTGAAAACCCACTTTTTTTAGAAGAGCATGTTTCAGTTTTTGCCAAAATTAGTGAATTAGAATGCTTATGGATCCTTGATATTTCCACTGTATGTTGTTTAACTCTTTCAATAAGACAGTCTGTTCACAGCTAGGTCAAAAATACCATTTTACCTCTGTGACTACATCTTGTTCCTTAAGTACTTACTGATTCTCTAATAAACAATTTTGATTCATAATCTCTATGAATCAAATCATTTCTCTATCATGAGAAGGCGAGGCCTCGATAATTCAAGACCTGGAGTCAGTACTTAAGAGAACAACCTATCTGCTAATCCTAAATAGGGTAGGAGTGAATTCCATCTTGCAAGGCTATGTCCCCAGCTATTCATCCGGTCTTATCCCCAAAATGGTAAGCTTGTTGAGAAGTGTTGTTGGCTACTCTCACCGTTTGCAGATCAAAGGATAATCCTGAACAAACAAGAGTTCATAGCTAGCTCAGGATTAAGATTGAGTTAACCTAGGTTATATAATAAATGAAATAGTCAGTTTTAACAGTAAACGGTCTTTATAAAGAAAAGTGACTATTTTCGTGGTCCAGTCTATATGCAAACTCATTCACTAGAAGAAATTCGGGCTTTAATGTCGGTTGAAGCCCATTTTTTTTCAATTCTTCTAGTGAATGAGTTTGCATATAGATTGGACCACGAAAATAGTCCATTTTTTTCAATTCTTAACCGACATTGAAGCCCGAATCTGTCCATTTTTTTTTAAAATTCCGTTGCCGAATCCATTGTTTTGGTCAAATAAGTTAAAAACGACATTATATGTCTCATGTTGGGTTAGGAAATTTCCATCATTGTTTTATATTAAAAAGTATAAAAAAAAAAATTCATGGCGAGCCCATCAATATTTGTCTTCGACCTATGAATTTATCCACAAACAAGAATTAATATTTCCAATCCATTACATATAATCATCAATATTTGTCTTCCACCTATGAATTTATCCACCAAAATTTTCAAAACAATACCAGAACCAGACTTTCATAGAATACAGCTTACACCAAAGCCATCATTTCTCTCATTCACAAATATCAATTAGTACTAATTCCATGAATAAACAAGAATCACAATACCATGAATACAGCTCCCAATAATAAACATATCAAGTCTTCCACCTATGAATTTATCCACAAATAAGAATCAATATTTCCAATCCATTACATATACTCATCAATATTTGTCTTCCACCTATGAATTTATCCACCAAAATTTGCAAAACAATACCAGAACCAGACTTTCATAGAATACAGCTTACACCAAAGCCATCATTTCTCTCATTCACAAATATCAATTAGTACTAATTCCATGAATAAACAAGAATCACAATACCAGAATCACAATACCGTGAATACAGCTTCCAATAATAAACAGATCATATCTTCTACCTATGAATTTATCCACAAACAAGAATCATAATACCAGAACCAGACTTTCATAGAATACTTACACCAAGCCATCATTTCTCTCATTCACAAATATCATATTAGTACTAATTCCATTCACAAAGATGATGGTTAGATAAATTTACATTCATTCTAAGCTAACATTTACATTCTATTGAGACAAAAAACAAGAATTACATCCTTACACAAATCGGCCAACAAAACTTGCCCATTAGGTCCGAATTACGTCGATCTCTCCTTGCGTATATGCATCTTTTGAATTGAACAACAAAAAGGAAAAAAAAAAAAAAAAAGATAAATTCAACATAAGTTTATGTCCATTTATTAAATTAAAGCTAATACTATATAAAAAATAAATAATTTACATACGAGGCTAGTAATTGGAGTAGTAGGATTATGCACTATTTCGTGTATATACTTTTGCACATAGTACCCGCATCCTACAGAATCTAATTGATGAGGGCACTGCATATAAAGAAGTTGAAAACAATTGTTAAATTTTTATAAAGAAGTCGAATGAACATAAATTGTTAAAAAATGATTATAAATTTATCTTTACAGGTTTCCATTTTGGAGAAGATCGATAGTGTTGGAGATCGTGCTTGGCTTATCATGTTTTCAATCCACTCAATAGTTTAAAAACATTAGTTAAACATAAATACTTCAATTAAGATCTAAGAAAGTTCAATTACACTTACATATTTATAACTCCATGGAAATCCTCTTGAACCTTGCTTTGAAGAGAATCCAAAACATAAACACAATTTTCTTGTAGATTGATTACAATCAATATCCAATGATAACTATAATAAGCAACTATTTTGAAATATTACTATATGTATAATGAAAATTAAAAATAACTAAGAACTTGTATCTACTTATCCTGTGTTATGTGGAATGAGGACTAATTGGTCTAAATTAGCCAATTCTAGTTGATTGACTAAATTTCTAGATCGGATATCTTAAGACTCACGTGTGGCGATATTCTTGCTTGATCAATTAAGAAAACTTCTTCGTAATATCACGACCACATTCATCCTAAAGATACCTAAACAAAGTAAAAGTTATTATTTATCAACATGAAACAAAGTATACATGAGTGAATCTAGATGAGTAATACTTACGCAATGTATGTCAAAATACACATGTAGCCTATTTCAATCATATTGCAATATTGAAGCAGATCATCGCGGCCTAAATAAATAAATTTGTCTCTTCCAAATATATGCTCGTCCAAAGAGATACAGGTCATGTTTACATCGTTCATGTTATGCATGGCATGTCCGTTCAATAATTTGATAGTACCATTAGCGTTAGTATATTTGGAGGACTGGCTGAAGCTCTTAATTGGTGAATGATCCTACTATAACCAAAGTTACAAAAATTCAAAGTAGGAAAAATAATAAATAACCAAACTCATAAACTGAAAAGGAAACATACTTTTTTCTCGTCAACCATAACTACAAGTTCACGAGGCCATTTTACGAAGTTGCCCATTGCTTGCTTTAAGAATTCTATTTTACCCTTCACAGGAATTGGTATAGGCAAATCTTCTCCAATGACAATGTCAATCAGAACTTTAACAGTTAAGCATGACACATCATCATCAAATGTTGTGGCTACTGCAACAATATTATCTACAGTTCCTATAGCCAAGTGGCATGGTGTCCCCTTAACAAATTTAAAAGAACTTATGTCATGCATGGTTAAGCACGTACAATATGATTAAAATTTAAAAGTCACAATAAATAAATTACCTCCAAATCTTCTTTAGACATCTTCTCAGTATCTTCTTCTTTAGACATCTTCTCAGTATCTTCTTCAGATGCACTTAGTGTAACACTTCCAACAGATGATTTGGACTGATGAGATTATCTGTTGTGAGTTCTTTCTCTTGACACTTTACCATGTCGAACATTTTTTTTACTAGAGCCTCCTTCAATTTCTTGGCTCATAGAGGACTTTGGTTTTACTAATTTGAAATATTGAGAATGGGAAACAAAATCACCCATTCCTCTAACACGTCCCCAATGTTCTTCCGTACCCAATGCTTCGGTGAGAACATCTTCACCTTCATGAACTTCAGCCAATTTATCCTGTAAAACATATTACAATTTTCACACAATATCTATATCATCTTAAACTTATATATATGTCATCTTAAATTTTGCATAATATATACTTACAATCCGATTGGCACATTCTCGAGTAACTTCATCAAAGTATTCATTATTCTTTCCTTTTCTTGCTTCTTTCCATAAAGTCGCCCGATAAGAAGGGTCATTCGATAGGTTCTACATGAACATACATATTTAATTAGCATAAACATATTAGAATAAAATATTTAATTTAAGTCGAATAACTCACTAATTCTTGGGCAAGATTCGCATAGCCCTTCCGAGAAATGTGGTGATTATATACACATTTCGCACGTCTTTCTTTTTTAACACGACTGATTTTCTGTACAACAAATCTAGTTGAAGTTACCTATCAAAACAATGATAATGTTGACATGTAATTTATTGTGAATGACTTACCTCCCATTCTTCACTCAATCGTTCATTGACGAACGATGTCCAATGATCTTGCTCTATATGAGAATATTGTTGCGGTGGAAATTGCAAGACCGAGGGTTCATCCTTAAATGGAAGTATGAACTTTTGAGTCAACGTTGTCTTGAAAGTCCGAAACTTCCTAGATGCAGACATTAGTATACAATGTTTGGACTTAGAGTCCACATTGAACGACATCTGCACAATGAAAAAAGTAGTTAAACAATAAACTAATAAACTACTATGCACATGAATTAAAAGTTTAGAAAACATACCGCTACACAATCAAAAAGTTTGTCTTTTAAATGGTTTGGAACTTTTTTCCAAGAATCATACGTTATAGGAATTTGTTGTCGAACACAAACTCCTATATAACTCTGCATCTTCTTTGCTCCAGATCCAACCGGTTGTCCATGTTCATTATAATCGATGGTCAACCGTTGCCCAAGATGTCCTTATTTGTGCCAACTCAGACATTGTAGTTGGGCCACGTGGTATACTTATTCTACTATGTTTTTGTGGGATCATATTTCTATCATCCTCGCTGCTACTTGTTGAAGTTTCCATGTCAATCTGCAAAAAAAAAAAAAAAAAACATTACTCACACAAAAAACATATAATCTTAATATTTAAATACATATAACCATAGTAAATGACATACCATGTTTAATACATTATTTATCAACCCATCGACATGTCTAATGTATGTGGATGTTGTATCATCAATCTCAGTAAATGTATCAACATTGGGCATTCTTTGCATACCTCCATAACCACACTCTTGTAGCATATCTCCTATTTCATCTTCATAAAAATCATCCTCAATTGTTCGTTGTGGAGATGTTAAAACAATTGACCAACCCGAATTTGTGGGGTCTTTTACATAGAACACTTGTTTTGCTTGAGAGGCTAAAATAAATGGGTCTGATTTATGTCCAATACGATTGAGGTCCACAATAGTAAACCCAAACTCGTCTGTTTTGACTCCAGTTCTATTCTCAACCCAATTACATTTGAATAAAATAAATGATAATCCATGATAGTCAAGCTCCCATATTTCTTGTATTACACCATAAAAGGTCATATCTGACATGACGGGCCTTTTATCCTTAGCACTAGAGACTTGCATTGTGGTAGCCGTTATACTAACTCCACTATTTTGAACCCTACTAACATCATCGCGATTCTTTGTGTGATAGTAGTAACCATTGACCACATAACCAGAATATTTTGCCACAGTTGGACAAGGTTCATTAGCTATCCATCTCAAAGAAGGCGATATGGAATTTTTGGGTACTTCGAGAGCTAGTGCAACCTACGATATATTTCATAATATTTTAGTAGTTAACATTTAATTATACATCAAATAGTAGGTCTCTAGAGATTACCCGTGTGGACAACCACCGACTGAATGTACGATTATGCTCTTCTTGAAGCCACTTTCTACTTTTATTTTTACCATAATTGAGCTTAGACAAAATATCCATATGTTGTCTATTATAAATGACAAAGTTAGTAGATTATTGAATAATCAAGTAACCTAAAATAAGAATAAGATGAAGATCTACATACTCGACGTAAGGAAGCACATCATTTACATTTTGAATGACATAAAGATGAGCTTATCCAACTCATCCTTAGTCGATCTGATAAAAGAAGCAGCTGACAATACTCTATCAATGTTTGAATTCTCTTTCTTTGTTGACGAGTTTAGCCCAATAGAATTAACACCAGATACGAATTTAGAACAAAACTCTATAGTCTCTTCAACAATATAATTTTCTCCAACACATCCTTCTGATCGATTTCTAATTCGTACATAAGTTTTCAACACTTTCATGTATCGTTCAAATGGATACATCCACCTCAAATAAACAGGTCCACAAAACTCAATTTCTCTTACGAGATGCACTACAAGGTGTATCATTATTGTGAAGAATGATGGAGGAAAATACTTCTCTAAGAGGCATAGAGTGACAACGATATCCTCTTGCATACCCTTTAACTGAGATGAATTGATCGCCTTGCAACATATAGCATTAAAGAAGAAGCATAGGCGAGTAATTGCAAGTCTTACATGTTTGGGTAAAATATCACGAATGGCTACTGGTAATAATTGTTGCATAAGAATGTGATGGTCATGCGACTTAAGTCCGTAAAGTTTCAAATCTGTGAGCGACACTAAACTTTGAATGTTCAATGAATAGCCTTCAGGTACTTTAATTTCTGATAGTACCTTACAAAAGCTCAATTTCTCAACTCGTGTTAATGTATAACATACGGGAGGTAAAAAGACTTTTTTCTCTCCTACTTGAGGGGCTAACTCTAATCTAATGTTCAGTTCCACTAAATCTAATCAAGTCTTTATTCCATCTTTTGTTTTACCAGGAATATCAAGCAATGTGCCAATAAGATTTGCACATACATTCTTTTCAATGTGCATCACGTCTAAACAATGTCGCACGTCAAGATACTTCCAGTATTCTAACTCGAAAAGAATAGAATTTTTCTTCCAATAAGTTGAAGTGCTATCTCCACTGTTCTTTTCTTTGATACTTTTCTTACCAAATGAATATTGATACTTACTTCTTTCTGCAAGAATTTCTTCCCCACTCAATGGTTCTAGACCAAATTTTAATTCTTGTGTACCATTAAAATCTTTCTTTTGTTTCCTACATGGATGATGGCGAGGTAGAAACTTGCGATGCCCGAGATATGCCATCCTCATCCCTTTTGGTAAATAAGTGGATGAAGTATTCTCTCCACAAATTGGACATGCATGATATCCTTTAACCGTACAACCACATAAGTTACCATACGCAGGAAAATCATTAATGGTCCATAATAAAATGGTTTTAAGCATGAAACGTTGTTCTTCATATGCATCGTAACATTCTACCCCATCTTTCCAAAGTTTTTTCAAGTCATCTACTAACGGAGCTAAATACACATCTATGTCATTTCCCGATTGTTTAGGACCAGATATTAGTGCAGTCAACATCAAAAATTTTTGCTTCATGCACAACCATGGAGATAGATTGTACGTCACTAACATCACTGGCCTACAATTATATCTACTACTAAGAACTCCATGTGGATTTACCCCATCTGTCGAAAGAGCAAGATGAAGATTTCTAGGATCTGACCCAAACTCTGGCCACAAATTGTCTATTTTTTTCCACGATAGGGCATCTTTGGGATGTTTTAATAAACCATCTGTTTCTTTTTTTTTTTAGCGTGCCACGCCAATAAACTTGTTGTTTCTTTACTTCGAAACATTCTTTCAAATCTTGGAATTGTGGGGAAATACCACATGATTTTTATTGGGATATTCTTAGCCCTTTCGTTTAAATTTTTTTTGAAGCTTCCATCTTGACGTACCACAAATGGGGCATACATTTGCATTAGAGAGTTCTTTTCTAAACAAGCAACAATCATTTCTACATGCATGAATCTTCTCGTACTTCATTCCAAGAGTACCCAACTTCTTTTTTACTTCATAAGTAGAAGATGGAATTTCATTAGAAATAAGTAATATGTCATGAATTAATTCCAACAACTCAGTGAAACTCTTATCGCTCCATCCAAATTTAGCTTTTAAATTATATAACTTTACCAATGTAGATATTTTGGAAAAAGTTTTACAATTTGGGTACAATGGTTTCTTCGTATCATCTAATAATTCTTCAAAATTATCGGATTTTTCACTAAAATAGTTATTGTATGCAACCTCAAACATTCCAATTGTGTCATCAACATCAACATCATCCTCATCAACTTCGTCTCTTTCACTAGTAGACACATTTTCATTGTTTCTCTTAATCGGTAATGATTCACCATGAAAAATTCATGTCTGATAACTTTGATCTATACCATTAAAAAATAAGTGTTCTCTTATTTTGTTCACATCTAGAGTCTTTGCATTAACACATTTCAAACATGGACAACTCATGACATTCGGTATATTTGAATGTTGTAGACCATTTTTAATAAACACGTCGACCCATAAACCATACCCAGCTGACATTCTATTCATTTTCATCCAAAAAAATAACAAGGTAAAATTTAAAAGCATAAAATTATGATTGTAAAATATGCAACATCAACAAATTTAGAACAACTAGACTTTTAAGATAAGCATCTTATAAATATTACCTTGTCCTTGTTATTAATGTTGTTATGAAGTCCTTTTTGTGTTGGGTGCACCTTCTCCACTTGTCAACCATCTTAAAACACGTCCAATACAATCTTCCTATCTTCCTTCCAAATCCCCAAGAATCAAAATTTAGCCTTACAAGTCAAACTTGAACCTAACAAATGAAAAAAAATCAAGTATTGAATCAAAACAAATATCATAATAAACCGTGTCCTTAGATTTTGTATGAGTCAATATCAGGGACTCAGTTCCTATCGATGAAAAGAAAATCCAAAAAAAAACAAAATTCCAGGGTTATTCTGGATAATAAAGTAAGAAGTTGTATTCAGAAAATACAAGTAATATCTAACTAAAAGCAACAAATGTTTAATTCTAAATATGCAGTTGAACAAGCAAACTCAAAGGCTAAAATACTTCACTAACAATCCAAAGTTTGCACTCTTTAATTTCAAGCGAATTAATCATAGAGAAAACGAGATAGTGAAACCAACATCCAATTAGTTCACACATCTATTAAGCAAAATAAAATAGGCATACCAATTAGGAGCTACATTGATAACTGTTGTATGATACATCATCTCATTTTCCATGTTTTATGAAAAGGAAAAAGAAAAAGAAACTTTCATCTTTCTTACTTGTTTTGCCCTTTCAATCTCTAGAAGCTCACACCTGATAATGACTCACAAAAACCAAACAAAGATTTAGAGTCTGCTAAATTCAAGCCTCAATATCATCAGAGTTCTCCATCGTTTAGCAAAAGGAATCAAAATTATCCTACTAGTTTGACCAGAGGGCTTAATCTATAAGTTTGGAAGATGTCATTTCCTCAAGTGGGCAAGCTAAAAATGACTTCAATTATCAACCCTAACCATCCAACAATCTCACACTCTCTCTACTAAAACTATTGGGTTTTATTCAGTCAGACATTATCACAAACAACAATTGAGAAGTCAAATTAATGCCATTAACATAATCTATAGAAATTGTGAATTTATATAAGAAAAAGTAAAATATACATCATCTGTTGAGTAATTAACACTCCTAATAAAATATTCCCTTCCCCTTTGGTTCTATCCTTGAAAAATTGTAGCAACCAAAATCAAATGAACAAAATGTCATCAACATAATAAACTAATTTTACAAGCTAAACGATGAATTCAAAAGAAATTTACTTACAAACATGTATATAGTTGACATTGTATTGAAATTTTCACTTGCTTCTTTTATCATTTGAAATCAAAGATTATTCAGAATAACCTATAAATGGTTTTGTGAAAGAATGTATATGGAAAGGAAAAAAGAACTTAAACACTGCTCAAAGATTACAAATAACACAACTCAAAATTCCAACACTGCTCAAACATGAAAGGAGTTGCAAATGATCAGAGGTTGCAAATAACACTGCTCAAAATTACAACACTACTCAAACATGAAAGGAGTTGTAAATGATCAGAAGTTTAAATAAACACTCTCACGGAAGAGAAAGAGATCAACGACGTGAAGAAGATCGACGGACGAGCGAAGAAGGAGATCGACAGCGTAAAGGAGATCGACGGACACAAGCGAGCGACAACGTGAAGGAGATCGACGATGAGCGAAGAAAGCTGAAGAACGATCGACGGCGAGCAAAGAAAGCTAAAGAAAATCGACGACGAGCGAAGAAAGCTGAAGAACGAGTGACGGTGCGACAGAGATAGGGTTTGGGTGTAAAGAAATCGAGAAAGAGCGGATATTAGGGATATATTATTTAATAAAATAAGAAAAAAAACATTACAACTTTAATGTCGGTTTTAAACCGACATTAAAGCCCATCTTCAATGTCGATTTAAAATCGACATTAAAGATTCATTTTTTTAAAAAAAAAAAACCCACATTATACATCTGATTTTACTTTTTCCAACCAACATTAAAGCCCGAATTTCTTCTAGTTATTAAATAGGATGCCTCCACTCTCATGTCTCAACATGAATGATTTGTGGATCACATTGTTTGTAGCACCTTACAACTTCTTGTAACAACTACAGAGTGAGCCGCATCTAATAGTGTTACCAAGATGAGATACCCAATTTCATCTATATACTTATTAGACCATTTAGGCTATATACTGTCAACTTGATCCTGTTTATATCACTACATAAAGTTACAGCATTCAAACTATAGCCAAGGATGCGTTTATTGGATTTTCATAATAAGATGCAAAATCAACAAGTCATTGTTATTGATCAAATAGAATGTGGAAAAATAAATAGAATGGTGGAGGGGATAAATTCACCACAAACTTAAGCTTGGTCGCAAAGGTAATCCCAGCTCGCCACACTAATGCGTCGCACACCTCTCGGTGGTCAGCCACATTATATCTCTATAAGCATGGTTGTGTTGAGCATAAGAATATTTCTATCTCTAGGAACACTGCTTACTTTACTTAGTGAGTTCCACTACTTACCCTCCCGGGCAGTTAGTTGCGGCTAATCAGCTCATAGACAAGCATTGCGACAACTCATAGACAAACGTTGCTACAGCCTCACACTAAACAAAGAGGATTAACTCACTATACTCGTGCAACGCACACCTCTCGGTGGTTTGCTACATACTTCATATCTCTATGTCGCATGATCGAGTATGCGATAACGCTTGTGTCTTACTTAGTTCATTGCAATGAAAGTAAGGGATGATAAAGAAGAAGATAATGAAGATGGTGTTGAAGGAAATAAAGAGATGCATTGATTACAAAATGTATTAATGTCTTAAGCCAAAATGTAATACAATACAAGGATAAGAAGAAGGGTGGAGGGCTAGATGTAAGCAATCTCTTGATTCCATCAGATGTATGTCAAGGCTGTTGGTGGTGCCATGGATGGGCGGTGGAGTAGTCTCTCTCGAGATCTATATCTGGTAAAGCTCTGGTCGTCACTCGGAATGGGTTGAAGAAATGAAGAACTCTCAAAGAATGTCTTGCTTCTGCTCTCATCTGTGATCACAAGGATCTGCCTTAAGGCAGAAGCTTGGATGCCTTGAATTTGGGCTTTAAAGCTCTATTTATAGAGCTCAAACACCGATAGCTTTGGTGGTCCCGCTCTGAATCACTACCACTTTCGACGGGGTAAGTGAAATGTCAACATCATCTTTTTGGTACTCCCAAGGTATGCGTTCATGCATGTTTTCCGAAGTACCATCGCATTCCACCAACCTTGCGATCACCCTTCTATCATGGTTATTACTCTGTAGCTACAACCTCCATGCGATCAACTTTACGATGATCTGGGATTCACTGCATGTAATCGATTCCTGCGATAGCTACAAAAATAGACATTTTGACGCAGAATAACGAATAATATTGGGTTAGCCGAGATTTTCAATGCTGATCAACGCAAGCTCACTTTTCACATGAATTCTTAGCATTATCACCGCATATTCTGATTGTTAGCCCTCGTAATTCTAAATAAAAGGCTACAATAGCTTGTATTTCTACCTGTTATCAGTAAACCTACATCATTCCCAATGAATAGGATATCGTTCACATATAACACTAGGAAAACTACTGAACTATTGATGATTCTCTTGTAGACACAAGGCTTATCAACGTTTTGGTCAAAGCTGTAAGATTTGATCACAGTATCAAATCTTATGTTCCAAGATTGAGACGCCTATTTCAGCCCATAAATGAACCGATTCAGTTTGCAAACCTTTTGCTCTTGACCTTGGGCTATGAATCCCTCGGGCTGCACCATATAAATGGTCTCCTCAAGATTATCATTCAGAAAGGCAGTCTTGATATCCATTTTCCATATCTCATAGTCATAATATAAAGAAATTGACAGGAGGATGCGGATAGACTTAAGCATGGCAATAGGTGAGAAGTCTTCTTATAGTCAACTCCCTCTACCTAGGTATAACATTTTGCCACAAGTCTAGCCTTGAAGGTTTGCACCTTCCCATCAGCAACCATTTTCCTCTTGTAGATCCATTTACAACCTATAGGTTTAACCCCATCAGGTTGATCTACAAGATCCCATACTAAGTTGAAGTACATAGACTCCATCTCGAGATCTATGGCTTTGACCCATTTATCTCGGTCAACATCCTCATTGCCTTCTTATAAGACAACGAATCCTCAACCTCTCCATTGGCTACCATAGCCAGGATTTCAGTGAAACCCATATAGTGAAAAGGTGGGTTCGTAACCCTCCCACTACGTCGAGGTTCCCTCAACTCTTGAGGTGGATTTGACTTACTAGATGAACTTACATCAACAACTCATGTTGATGTAGCAGGCTCTTCAACAACTCTCGTTGAAGTTTCAGTAGCTTCATTGGAAAGTTCATGCAACATGATTTTACTACATGGACTGTGCTCCCTCATATGATCCTTCTTAAGGAAGGTAGCATTTGTCGACACAAACACTTTGTTTTCCTTAAGATCATAAAAGTAACCACCTCGTGTCCTTTTGGAGTAGCCTACAAATAGGCACAACCTCGAACGTGGTTCCAGATTCTTAGGATTAGCCTCAAGCACATGTGTTAGGCAACCCCAGTTGCGAAAGTAGCGCAAACTAGCTTTACTCCCGATCCACAACTTCAAAGGTGTTCTAGCAACACTCTTGGAAGGAACACAGTTGAGGATATAAGCTGCAGTCTCCACTGAAAAACCCCAAAACGAGTTCGATAAGGAAGCATCCTCAACCAAACCATGTCTAACAGGGTTCTATTTCTCCTCTTCGATACACTATTCTGTTGAGGTGTACCATGCGCTGAGAGTTGGGAAACAATTCCATGTTCTATCATATAGTTTTGGAACTCATAATCCAAAAACTCTCCACCCGGCTCTGATTGAAGTGTTTTAATCCGTTTATCCAATGTGTTTTCAACTTCGTCCTTGAACTCTTTGAACTTTTCAAAGGATTCTGACTTTCCTTGCATCAAATAAACATACCCATACCATGAGTAATCGTCATTAAAAGTGATGAAATACTTATAGCCTCCCATGGCTCGCACATCCATCCAACCATAAAGGTCAGGATGCACTAACTCTAGAAGCTCTTTGGCTCGATAACCTTTTCCAGTAAAAGGTCTTTTAGTCATTTTGCCTTCATGGCATAACTCGTACACAGGTAAAGAATTTTCCTCTAACTCACTTAGAAGTCCATTCTTCACCAACCACTCAATCCTATTAAGATTGATGTGCCCCTAATCGAAGGTGCCAAAGTTGGGCATTTTCTTTAGGAGAAACCTTAAGTCGTTTATTTTGAGTTACGACAATTTTAAACATTTCTATGTTATGGAGGGAATTTCTTGCTAACGGCTTTAGCATAAACAAATTATTTTCCAGTTTTGTTAAACAAATCTCAACACCATCTTTCAGAATAAACACTTTATTCACCGAAAAGTTGAGAGTATATTTACATTCAATTAGACACTTTACAGAAATTATATTCACTTTAACTCGGGAACAACATATACATCATTCAAAATGATAAATTTATTTTGTAAATCCAACTAGAGCCCTCCCACTGGCATAGTTGAGACAACGTGCCCGGTGCCTACTCGTATCGTCATCTCACCAGCCTCAAGCTGCCACTAGGATCTAATCCCCTAAAAAAAAGAACAAACATGATTAGTGGCCTCAGAGTCTATAATCCAAGCAGAATCATCATTCTCCATTAAACAAGTTTCCAAAACTAGTAAATCATATTTACCTTGTTTTTCCTTGGCCTTAGCCTTCTTCTTCTCCTTCAACCAGCAAGGACAATTTCGCTTCCAATGCCCATCCTGGTTGCAATGGAAACATTTTTCTTTTTCAACCGATGTTGGTCGCCTACCCCGCTGTGCGGCAAGTTGTGGGTTAGAAAATGCCTTCCCCTTCCCTTTACCACCCTTCTTCTTCTTCCATTTGGTAGTGTTAGAAGTATAATGTGCAGACTTAGTTCCTGAGGTCAAACCCCGATGAAACTTCTTAGAAGATGAAGCAACATTTGCCTCACCGATCTTCTTCTTCTTGATTTTCAACAAGGATTGGAATATCTGCAACTTGTTGAGGAGAGTTGTAAGAGAATAATCAACTTTGTTCAACACAGCATTGCTGACAAAGTACAGGAAGCTTTCTAGTAATGTGTGCAAAATTATGTTAACCTGGCTTTCCTCATCGATGTGGGACCCATTCATCTCTACCACATTGAAGTGGACCATCATGTTCAGAATATGTTCTCGAACAGATGTATCCTCCTCCATTTTGGAGTTAAAGATGCATTTCAGAGCTTCGTGTTTGAGTTGTCCAAGCGATTGTCCAAATATTCCTTGCAGGGACTCCATGATCTCACGCACAAAGAACATAGAGAATTATATGATGCATGAGCATGCTCTTGAAGTAATTTAATCATGCAAGCTACTATATCATACCTCTTACAATATAGAGATGATGCATGACAAATGCATAACCTATGGTGGGATTTAAAACTATATGACATACTATATGACATATAATTTAAACATACATATCATGTACATTCACCAAAATTAATGGACCTGGATGAATAGCCTCAAAAACATAAAATAAATCTATCTATTACATAAATCATCGAGTAAACCGATTCAAAAAGGTGAACCAGGTCTTGAATCGCCCAGGCAAAGCATCGCTTCCTGATCGTCTAGTAAAGTTGGTCAAGTAAACATGATCGTGTAGCAACGATCGAGTACCTTTGACTATGCGATGAAGCATGAAGGCCACTCGATCATGCATCGCACAAAGTTTAAACACAAGCCTAAACTATCGTGTTGACGACTACTATGTGATGAAGCATGATCGTCTAGACGATCGAGGAGCAAACGTCGTGTAACATTTATCGAGTGATCGTGTAGCCAGTGACTATGTGATGAAGCATGCTGGCCTACACGATCGTTTTGTGCATGCGTCTACCATGCAACGAGTATCCCATATTCAACGATCGTTTACCCCCATCCTTTACACGATCGGACCAACTCTTGATCTTCTTCTTCCTCGAAGTAAACTGCATCTCCATGCCTTGAAGCTTCATCACGAGCAACTCTTACAAAATCAAACTCTTTGAATTATAGACTCGATAGCAAGTTAATATGCCCAAAAACATAGGGGCCCTTACAATTAACTTTGAAATGTAAAAAAAAGCAATAACCAGAGGCAATCATCCCAGAAACTCCATTAATCCACATCCACAACAACATTTAACACTTAAACATAATGTAGACATGCTTAAAACCCACCAAGAATGTAAATGCAATTCAATACATCAATGGATTTGGAATATCAGAACAACCTATCTCTGATACCAATTGAAGGAACACTTATTCAAGAGAACCAGTGAGTGGAAGCAAGATCTTTTCAAGCCCATTGTGAAAGAATAAACACGTTCACAAACATACAAGAACAGTTATGCATTATTGAGAAAATTACAACATGCTTTCTGATGACATGCAAAAATGCATGTCATCTTAGGCCTCTTATTTAGAATTATGAGGGTTGTTAAGCATAATATGCGGCAATTATGTTAGGAATTCATGAGAAAATGAGCTTGCGGCGTTCAACATTGAGAATCTCGGCTAACTCATTATTATACATCATTATGCGTTCAATTGTCTATTTTTATAGCTAACGCAGGAAGTAGACACAAATGCGGAAGCCGGACTACCGCATAGACGATCGCATGCGAAGAAACTCTTCATCGCAAAGGCGAACGCATACGATCAACGCATGGGTGTTGGGGTGATCAGCTGCATGCGTCCATCCCACAGGAGTTGCGATCGTCAAGCGATTGCAGTCATCATGTAAAGTTGCAGTGTTTAGCGAATGCGGTCACTGCACGCTTGCAGCTACACGATAACGCATAATAGAGGGATCAACGCAAGGTTGATGGAATGAACGCATCAACGCATATCTCAGGAAAACCAAAAGATGATGTTGACATTTCACCTACCATGCCGTTAGCAGCAGAGATTCAGAAAAGGATTAATGCGCCACAAATGTCAAAATCAGAGTAGTCTATAAATGTTGTTGGCGATCCAAGCTCTATAAATAGAAGCCGCTGAGCAGAATTTCAACTTATCCAGGGTTATCCCTACGATCCAGAAAAATGCGTGAGAAGAAAGCTTGAGAGTTCTTTCTCTCCTTCCTCCATTTTGAGTGACGACTGGAGCCTTCGACTGGAGTTAGATCTCGAGAGAGTCAGCTCCACTGCCCATCCATGGCACCACTAGTAGCCTTGACACATATCTGCTGGGAGCAAGACATTGCTTCCAGCTGGTCATTTCATTTTCTCTTCTATTCTTATATTGTATTGTATTACATTTTGAGATTAAGGAATTAATACATTATGTGTTTAATGCATTTTTATGTCTTCTTCGATTCCATCTCCATCTTCTTTACTTAGCATCCTTAACTTTCATTGCATCACTTAGTGAGATTGCTAGAGTATCGCATACTTAGTCATGTGGATTAGAGATATGAAGCATGTAGCAAACCACCGAGAGGTGTGCATTGCATGAGTGTGAGAGAAAACCTTATTTGCTTAGTGTGAAGTTGTAGCAACGCCTGTCTATAGGCAGACGCAATGCTTGTCTATAAGTAAAGTCAGCAACAACTAACTGCCCGGGAGGGTAAGTGGTTGGATGCATTAAGCAATGTAAGTTACTGTTTACTAGAGATAGGAATAATCTTACATCAACCAAGTTTATGCGGTTACCTTATCTTATGAGCGCATCACTCATCATTTAGGCATACTTGGGAGAGTAGTCTAAAACCAAATCTAAGACTCGAGAGAGCGGATTGGAACGCATAAGCAAGAATGGGGAACTTAGAAATAAGCTCCGTTTGCTATCACACAACGTATGCACCCTACGAAGAGGATATTGCATGCATCCAGAAGTAGGATACGGTGGTATGCGGCTATCACGCTCATGCGACGAGAGCACGTGAGTGGGTTATGGAGGTTTAGGTATAGGCTTCTCGGCACTATAGCATATACATCGCATATGTCCTAGAATTAGGCTCAAGTGTGTGTAGCATGATCGCATAGCTTGTGTTGGCTAAGGTTGCCCTTGCAGCCAAGCTTAAGGTTGTGATGAAGACATCCTCACATTTTATCTATTTTCCATGCATTTACTACGCATCAACGGTTGTCATGTCTCTACCTCTCATTCATATTCTCATTGCTTTATCTGTTAGTTAGAAGTAGGAGTAGTGTTAGCATAGAAACCCCTCCATCATTCTTTTATTCAACTGCTGCATACACATTACAGCATACGTCTAGCTACAAGTCCTTGAGTTTGATCTCAGATCACTCGAGAAACTTGCGTTCGCGTTATACTTGGCGTAAGCGCAAGAAAACTTGTGACAGGAATGCATGGCCATCGCATACATTCGTTAACGCATAGTTCATTCCAACGCATGACCACCCGCATGATAATCAATGCATACTTTAAGAACATGCATCGCATATTGAGTTCACTTAATTTTAGTTATCATGTCCTTGACGATTTGGTAATCTAATTTTCCATCATCACTTTCTTACTAAAACAAAAGGAATTGAGAGACAGACCTTTGAAGAAATCTTCTTCTGGAAATCTCTCGCTCTTGTGAGAAATCGTCTGGTAATATCTTTCTCTCATGAGCAATCGTCTAACAATCTCTCGTTGTCATCACAATCACAAATAGTCTGATCCTCGAACAGCAACCCTTGACACAACCACTCGGCAACCTTCGTATTCTCGGAGTGAGAATCCAAAAGGTGTGGGCTTTGTGTGAATTTGGTAGAAGGAAGGAGGAAGTATATGATCGAACTACATGATCAAGTAAGTGGGAGAAAGGTTTTGTCTATCGTATAGATAGTGGGTACTTGATCGTTTAGTATCTCTCGCTCTTGTGAGCAATCGTCTAGCAAATCGTCTAGCAATCTCTCGCTCTCTAGAGCAATCATCTAGCCAATCATCTAGTAATCTCTCGCTCGATCGTTTAGTCTCTCGCTCAATCGTTTCATCTCTCGTGAGGGCTATCGTATAGTCTCTCATGAGCGATCGATTAGTAAATCAATAATGAAGCGATCATTCATAAAATGAAAACATTTTTATTTTATTCTTTAGTTATTAAAACTAAAAATAACCTTCCACTTTCACGGTTAATGGAGAAAATAAATAACCAACAAACAATTATCTCATAATTGTTATTATTATAAATAAGTATAATAACTAACTTATCATATTCTATTTATAACCTATAGTTTTGATATCACATCATATGTAAAATTTAAACCATAGTTCTTTTTCTCCTTTATTTAATATAGATCATATTTATATCAATTTCTCCAATCAATGTATCTAATATATCAAATCAATTATATCACATATAATTGAACCAATTTAATTATATCATATATAATCGAATTCTCTCTTGTTAATTTGAACACTTCAAGCTAAACCAAAAACTGATTCTCAACTTGAATCCATTGAGTTACCAAAAGGACCTTATGGACCTGTAGCTTTAAGCTCCAATGGTACGTGAATAATTGACTAAACTCTTTAATCACAATATCCATCATCCCTTAACTGTCGGCACTCCATTAAAAACAGACAGTTGCACTCTTCTCACTACAGATATATTTCTGTGTCCATTGGATATAACCAATCAATAGTACAATAGCCCTTCACAGATCGCTCGTAAGTACAGCTAGGCCAACTTACCATTTTTCCCTTGTAGTTACATCTAACACCATAAGTACCACTGATTCCTCTAATGAACAATACATCATAGTCCTACTATGAATGGACACTTATCGAGCCATGAGAAAGTGTGTAGTGCCACATCATTCAAGTGTTGGAATCAGCCCTTAAGGGAGCAATCTATCTACTTACCCCTACTTCGGGGAAGGAGTGAATTCCATCTTATGTAGCTGAGTTCCCAGCTCCCAAATCAGACGAATCCCCAAAGTTGTAAGTATGATTCGGCAATCTGGCTACTCGAACCCATACAAATCAAAGGATCGCCCTCATAGGCAAAAGTTCCCAACTCACGCAGGATTAAGGTTATGCTACCTATGGTCATCCTAGTGAAATGAAGTCTCTGTCATGAACAACGTTATATAATGAGACTAAACATTTTCGTGGTCCGGTCTTATAAAAACTTCTTTATATAGGACATCCCCACTCGTATGTCTCTACATGAATGATTAGGATCATACCATCTGTAGCACTTTACAACACTTGTAACATCTACAAAGCGAGTCGTATTCATAGTGTCACTAGGATAAGGTTTCCCTCCTTTATCCATATACTACAGACCATTTAGGTTATCACTTAAGGCATGATCCACTTGAATGTCTTCACATACACGCTTAAGTTACAACGATAACCAAGGATCTTAGTTTATTAGTTTGTGGTTAATAAAAATATAATATTCCATATTTCATAGACAACAGCGAAGAAAATATCTCATATTATTACATTACAAGTGTTTGTTCATACAGGTGTTTACAAACTAAGGAATCTACGAGATTTAGGGCATCAACCCCACAAACTTTGACTCTCAAAGTTCAAAGTCAACAAATTTGACTTTTTGACTTTCAAAAATCAAAAGTCAACAATTTGACTTCCATTGCATTTTTTACCTAGTTAATAATTTAACTTTTAATGCAATTTTGACCAATTTCATTTAATTTCAAAATTAATTCTAATAATCAATTTTAAAATTAAATTAATATTAGATAAGTAATTAAACAATTTAATTAATTTAATTTAATATTAAATCCAAAAATTATCCCAATTATATGAATCACTATTCATAATATTGATATTTAAATCTTATTCAAACATCTCCTATGTTCTCTCTCTTTATGTTTAATTCACAATTAAACATTAGGTTAAATATATCATACATATTTAATGCTTTGCTTCAAAAATCGAATTTGAACGCTTCAAATTCGTTTGTCACACTGTTCTAAGGTTTAGTCCAATATGAGCTACTAGGGGGACCTCATGGATCTACAGATCATGGGCTCCAACGATCTGCGATTAACCGACTAAACTCTTTAACCTAATTAACCACCATTTATTAACTACCAGGTCACTCCACTAAAGCCTAGTAGTGCACTCCCCTCACTGTTGATATATTATGTCCACTCAATATAACCATGATTAGTAAGTTAACACTTCACAGGTTGTTCGTAGTAACGGCTGGGTCAAATGTTGTTTTACCCCCGAGATTAGATCTTGCTCCTTAAGTCCCACTGATCCTCTAATGAACAATTAATTTGTGATCCAATCACTAAACTGAGTCCTTCTCGAGCCAATGAGAGGGTGGGGCTCATTGTTCAAGACCCAGAGTTAGCACTTAAGGGAAGAACCTCTCTATTATCCCTAAAAGCGGGTAGGAGTGAATTTCATCTTGCACCCTATGTCCCTAGCTATCTACCCAATCTTATCCCTGAAATGGGAGACTTATTGAGCCGGCGCTATTGAGTCAACCCTCATCCATGCAAATCTAAGGATAATCCCGAATAAACAGGAGTTCATAGCTACCTCAGGATTAAGGTCAAGTTACATAAGTCATCGCTTTGAAATAATCTTAAACAGTAAACATTGTTATAAAGTAAGAGTGACTTAATTCTTGGTCCGATCTTATGCAAACTCATTGCATAAGATGCCCCTACTCTTCATGTCAATATATGAATGAATCAGGATCACTTCTTTTGTAGCACTTTGCAGTAAATTGTAACAACTACAGAGTGGGCCGCATCCGATAGTGTTACTAGAATAAGGTACCCAACCTTATTCTTATACTATAGACCATTTTGACTATTTACTCGAACCTGATCCACTCTTATGTCTCCACATAAAGTTCAAGTACTCATGTAATAGCCATGGATCTTTAGTTATTGGATTTAGACTTTACAAGTGCAATTCACATATTCAATAACAGTTTTATTGAATAAACGTCAATAACATCTTTATTGATAATAGAATACGTTTAACATTACAAACTACGAGTTTTAGGACATACAACCCAACAATAAGAAATTTGGATATTTATTCATAGAAATTAACACATTACCCTAAACATTTGAATTTATCGAACCAACTTCTTGCTCACTAATAGAATCTTCATTATTGTTGCTTACTTGTGAGACGCTTGAGGTGGACCTACTATGATTTCCAAGTCCAAGACTTCTTGACGACATCCTGTAACATAACAATAAAAGAAAAAATAATCTAAGATTCATATATATATAATGTAAGATTAAGTAGTTATGTATAACCTTACAAATAGTTTTATGCATCACTATCACAATCTTTGTCACATAGTGATGTGTTTAAATGTGTGCTCATTGACTCATCTCTAGAATGATCGAAATCAAAATCTTTTTCATCAGTTGATGCTTCTTCATTACCTTGTACAAGTAAATCTACTTGATCTTCAATATCAAAGTTTCAGCATCTTCTCTATTAAATGTTTGTGAATTTAGGTTATTTTCGACTTGAGGATAACATGTAGGTTCAGTTACATCTACTGTTACTTCTATTTCAACACTTTCAAGTTCTGAAATATCTCATACATTTTTTCAGTTGAAATTGTTGAACAACTTTCCAGTCTTGACCAAGTTTGTAATCATCTAAATAGAATACTTGTACAGCTTGACTTACAATGATGAATGTCTCGTCTTTGTACCACCAGTAACGAGTATTTATCGATGTAAAGCCTCAACTATCATGATTCGACCTTTTTGTGAACTGGTAATCGATGTAAAGCCATCAACTATCATGATTCGACCTTTTTGTGAATTGGTATCATATCATTCACACTTAAAAAGATTAATTGCCTTCATACAAATGTATTGTAGTCTTATTATTTCATGTAATTCATCATAGAAAATGATTTGCCCAAATTCATCATCACTAGGCACCGTAACTTCACTATTTTCCATGGTTCAACGACTATCACGATCTTTAGTATGATATTGAACTCCATTTTCTATACACTCACTATAAAATCGAGCATAATCATTTAGACCACAAGCAAGGGCATACAAATCATCGAATATCATTTTATCATGATGCAACCTTTGGGTCTAATCATAAAAGACAATGTTTAGGTAAAATAGAGTCATCTAACTTAGAGGTATGACCATGCTCAAGGGCGTACCTTTGTTTTAAACCATGCAAGAAATTCTAGTTGTTGCCTCTTATGCAAATCACCATGTCCATTATTTGATTCAAGTACTCTATATGCTCCCTAAACTTTACAAGTTAGTTTAATTTTTCATTTATATTTCAAATATAAAAATTTATAAGCGATATATACTGAAGATAAGGTTCTACTTTATAACAGTTGTATAGAGTATACCAATGTTATTTCTCTCTCATCCGAAGTTAATTTTTGAAATTGGCCACCACCTAACCATCGTATATGTCCAGAAAAAACTGATAATCCACTATTGCTCTTGTCATCATCAATATTATCACTGTTCCGATCACTTCTATTAAACCTTATTTCAATTCCATGTAAATACATAGAACAAAAATTTAAAGATTCACTTATGATGTAAGCCTCAGCAATTGAACCTTCTAGTCGAGCTTTGTTTCTAACATATTGTTGTAAATATCACAAGCTCCTAATACATAATATCGAAAGCACATGTATTAACAGCCTACAACATAAAAGTGAGATTAAAGAATATAAGAGAATTTACATACCTTTCAACTAGAAACATCCAACTATATCTAACAGGGCTAACAATTTTTGCTTTTCATGGCAAATGGATAGCTAAATGGACCATTATGTCAAAAAATGCTAGTGAAAATATCTTTTCTTACTTACATAGGATGAGTACTATATCAGCTTGCATTTTGTCTAATTCTGGTATGCTCAAAGTTTTTTTACATAGGCCATGGGAGAAATTAGACAATTCTGATATAGTTATATAAATATCCTTGCATAGATATGGTCGAATGCCAAGTAGGAGACGTCTTTGTAATAAAACATGACTATCATGGCTTTTTAAACCAGATATTTTTCCCTTGTTCACATTTACACCCCAAGATATATTGGAAGCAAAACCATCAGGAAACTTCATAGATTTCAAGAATGTAAAAAAGTTCACTTTTTCAGATGCATTTAATGTGTAAGATGCATGAGGCTTGACATGCCTATTTTTTATTTCTTGTATGTGAAGCTCCTTCCTTATATTCAAGTTAGCTGAATCATCACGAGCTTTAATGGTATCTTTAGTCTTCCCTTCGATGTTCAATATGGTACCCACCAAATATCACATATGTTTTTCTCAATATGAATCACATCAAGTTTATGACGTAGTTTAAGGTTTTGCCAATAAGAAAAATTGAAAAAAAATGCTTCTTTTACTCTAATTGTGCTAACTAATTATCCTTTTTCGTTTGTTATCACGTCTTGTGAGATTCTTACTGAGAATAGGAAAACTTATTCAATTCAATTGATTTATAATATCTTGTCCAGATAATGTATTCGGAGCTACTCACATTTCTTGTTTTCCATAATGTTGCTTATTTTTTGCACCATTTATGTGTTAAATGTAGATACCGACGATGTCCCATATAACAAATTTTGCTCTTTAGTCCCATTGAGCTTGTATGAATATTGCAAACTGGACATGCTTTATAACCTTTTGTCCTCCAACTAGATAAATCACCATAAGCTAGAAAATCATTGATTTCCTACAATAGTGCAACATGAAGTTGGAAGAAAGAAGCACTGAAACTATCATATGTTCGAACGACATTAACCCACAACTCATTTAACTCATCTACCAGTAGTTGTAGGTAAATATCAATTTCTTTACTAAGAGACCTTGGACCAGGGATGAGTAGAGATAGAAACATAAATGGTGCTTTTATACACTTACTAGGGTTTAGAGTTGTTGGTTTCCTAACATAATCTCCAATTCACAACCCAAATTCCCCATTCTTGATGCTATTTTCACTCCCAACAACTCTTCCTTCTTATCAGTCCTCAAATCCTACATCAGAAACCTCAGATTTCAAAGATCCATAACCCCAAAACCACTAGTAATTTTCATAGACCAAACACCAAACTCACGTCCAATCACCCGTTGTTTAATAAGTAATCAAATTAATAATCAAGGTTCGTCTCTCCTTTTCCCCCAAAATCAGCAAACAACAAATAAACAACAACAACATCTCATAATCTTCTTCTTTGAACCAATGTCTATTGAGAAGTAATAAGGATAACGTAAAGATAGAAAGATTGGGTAAGATTCATACCTTTAAAGACTTGGCCACCTAATAGTGAAAAGGCGTTTGAAATCGGCGTTTGAGTGGCTGGCGTTCAGAACCATTAACGTGAGGATTGGTCGGCATTCAATGTCATTCGCGTGGGAGCAGCATCCTTGTTGTTTTTTAGAGAGGCACACTACAAGAAAAAATAGTTGATTTTTCAAAAACCTTTTGTTCTTTATTAGTATTCTTACTCTAAATTTTGAAACATATGCACATATAGTATTTCCTTACATGAAGTATTATTATAATTATTTAACCAATTTCAATAAAAATTAACTTTGAGCGAATAAATTTAAGAATGATTAAAAGTACAAGGATTAATCTTTGAAATTATGTGAATTAAAATTCAGTAAACCTCATATTAGTACAATGGTATTTTAACTTTAAATTCATCATAACTCATTAGCTTAAGTTTTTGAGTCCAATGATGATTCACAGTGTAACACTCATTCATTTGGCTGCACCACCTAAACCCGAATAACCTGAACAAATTTAACTTTCTATCTAAAATCATTTATACTACATAGCAACATATATTAATTCAACTATAGCCTAAAAAGGAAGGAAGGAAATAGTAATCTATGGTTAAATAATAGCAAAATATCTCAAAGAAATTATGCAAGAAAAACAAAAAATGGTGACTATAAAAATGATGAAAGATTGGAAGTGATTCCATTGATGTGAATGCTCAGTTAAATGGAAAAGAAACAAATTTCTTGAATATGTGTATGTGAGGCGACTGTGGCGTATGTGTACATAAGAAACCACAGCGGACAACAAAAGATAATGTTTCTAACAATTTAGAGCTAATGTTTCTAAGAAACCACGGTGTACATAAGAAATCACAATGGACAACAAAATTTAAGTTTCTATCTAAAATCATTTATCCAAAATTGGCTAAAGATGGAGACGGGGGAGTGAGGAGAAAGATGGTGACAGGGAGTGAGGGGAATACAAAGGGGGGAGTGAGGGGGAAAAATGGTGACGGGGGAGAGGAAACTCATCTAACAATTTGGAGGTGATGTTGAGAGAGATGCCGGAGGGATTGATCTCGGGAAAGAGAGAGCGAAGAGGGGAAGGAGGTTGGGGAAATCGAAAATGGGGAGGGAAATCAAAGATAGAAAAGAAAGAGGGAAAGGAGGGAGGAAAAATGAGAATGGAGGTTGAAATTTTGGAAAGGTGGGAGGAAAAACTGGAAAGGGTGGCTTTTTTCCTTTTACTTAATTATATTTTTTGAATAACCTTTTAGAGATAATGTAATATGTTGCTAAAGAATTTTAATGTTTAGTGGTGTTGGTTTGTGCGTCACAGATTGTTTCAGTGACACCAATGTAAATTTTGTCACTAAAAATAATATTCTGCAATATGTTTTCCATTGTGTCGCTGTAAATTACCATTTAGCAATAAAATTTTCTTACACTACTAAAAATTTGTCACTGAAGATGAATTTTCTTGTAGTGTATGTTTTGCTGTCCATCATCTCAATCAATTCTTGTAAAAACCAACAAATGCTCACCTTCATGCTACTCATCACCTACTAAGGTATCTAAAACGGTCATCAAGGCAAGGTGTTTTGGTTAAACCTATGACCAATTTTCATCTTAAGGCATTTGTTGATGTAGATTTGAGAGTCTGCCTTGATATTTGCTGCTTCGTTTCTGGGTTCTGTATCTTCTTAGGAGATTTCTTGGTCTCATGGAAGTTGAAAAAGTAGCTTACTGTCTCGATATCATTTGCAGAGGCTGGATATAGAGCATTGGCTTCGGTGACTAGTGAATTATTGTGGATTTTCTAGTTGCTCAATGATCTTCATATCACATGTTTGTTACTAACAATAGTTTTTTTTGTGACAATCAAGCTGCCATTGTGATTGCTTCAAATCCAACATTTCATGAGCGGACTAAACACATCGGGATTGATTGCCACTTTGTTCGGGATTAAGATTGTTGAAGATTTTCTCAAGGTCTTACCTATACGTTCAAGTTTGCAACTAGCTAACATGTTTACAAAGGCCCTATCTTCCTTAGCCTTGTCTCGGTTACTAGTCAAGTTGGAAATTATTAATATACACCTTCCAACTTGAGGGGTAGTATTAGGACTCTGTAGATACATAATTAGTTGTAAATTTGTTATATTCTGGTTATTAGTTTGTAATTACTTATTAGTTACCTTTTCTTCATTTCAGACCTTATAATACAAGGATATATGTATTTGTACTTATGAAGAAAGTGGAGTTAATTTCTCCTCATTTTTTTTGGAATATACAACTCCTTTCAATTCAACACTTGTTACTCTCCTTCAATAAAGTCGCAAACGCTGAGGTCTCATTTTCAATTTTATCTTTTTCTCTCTGTTAAGATTTTCAATGCTACGATGAAGGTTTTGAGTGAGCTAAAATATGCATTGATTAAATTGATTTTCTAAATCGGTTACAGCTTGCCGTAAGGTTGTAAAATTTCCTTCTCTTCCATTCTTTCTAATTTCTTTAATAATACTATCAACTTCTATTTTCTGCACTGTGTTGTTGGTTGATGATGGGTTGACATATTTGGATGATGGGTGATATTGTTCAGGTTGTTTGGATGGAGGATGAAATTGATAAATACGGTCGTGGGATGATGAACATGGAAATGGTTTGGGTTGTCTGGACGTGGTAGAATAGTGATGAACATGGTTGTTGTGGGATGATGAATATGGAAGTGGTGATGATGGTGAAGTGTATTGAACATACCTTGGGGAAGCAAATCCGACAGTCCATCCTTGATGTGCTTGTCTCCGATCATGATCTATGGTTTGGCTTCTTCCCATCATCGGAAGGCTCTAAAGCTAGTAAGGAGTTCATTATTAAAAGTGTGGGACAATACTTACTAACTTATGCAATGAGTTTATCCAGATTATGATAACTTATAGAATACAAGTTATTTTACTCTTTTATCTAAAATAATTAGGAAAAAACTTTGAAAATGTGACAGCTTGATAAGAAATTCATAAAAATAATTACATCATGCAATCACACACACACAAAGTCTCACTATCTACAAAAGATATAAAAAATCGTGCTTTTTGGGTGCAAGAAATCTATTTATGTGACCGCAAGGAATTCTCAATGCCAACATTAGAATTGCATAGTTGAAGAAGTTGGTAGCCTTATTCGATAGAGGATGACATGATGCATGGGCGATGGAAGTCAAATCAGAGACCAACTTGGTAGCTAACAAGAAAGCTTCACGGCAGAACCAATGAACTTATTACACGGAGCATGTGTCACATCAGGGTATGGAAATCAATTCACCTTATCAGCATAATCATTAGTGAGAGAATAAAAAGTTACTCCTTGACGCCTATAAATACCCAACGAGATTTTCATGAAAAAAAAAAAAAAAAAAAAAGATAGTTGATAGCCAAGAGCCAAGACATTAGAGAAAAACTTTGCCCAAATTCTTACTTCAAAAACACTTCCCCTTCAAGACCTTGTGTAATCTTAAACGAAAATTCAGGATTTCTCACTGAAAGTAAGAAGGGAACCTCGTGTTCAACACACTCTATGTAAAGCAGTCGTCTATAGAGTCTAAGGGAGTAAGGAATTGCATACCGCAATTTGTTTCTCTATCTCTCTCTTTTCTTCTGTTGTTATTTGTATTGTGTAAATTGTTGAAAGACTCTTGTTTCTCAATATGAATGCATCTACAATTTATCTTTTATCCATCTTCTCAACTTTTACCATAAGCAACTAATTTCTTTATTGGTTGAAACATTACAATTAACATGAACTAAGTAAGGCTTAATCATGCGTTCAACTTGTTTTATATATGTTTTATAAACTATTTGAATAAGTTTGAAAGATTATTCCAAGTAGATTAAATCTATGTTTAAACAAGAAGAGAGCATCTTTAGAAATAAAGAAGCATCTTTTGCATCAAATACTCATCGCATGCATCCTAAAGATAGGATATGGTGGCTAAATACAATGAGAAGTGTAGGTTGTAATTTTTGAGTAGTTTGCTTGAACGCATGATTTATGCATTTACTTGGGAATGATAGTGAATATTTTTCTCAACCCTATCTTTATTCATTCAAATCTTTTACTTCTAGCATAGACCATTTCACTTACTATTGTGATTTCCATCGCATTCATCACTCTTTTTATTTTAGCAAAAGAATTGGATCAAAATCATTGTATATCTAGTAAACAACTCGCGTAGAGATCGAAACAATATTTCCCAATGGACGCACCAGGACTCTAATTAGATTTATACTTGGGTCTAACTAGGTAAACAATGCATTAATAAGACATTACATAGCACTCACTCCATCGTATATTCAGATTACCTTAACATTTCTGCAATGATATTACAAGATCTTTTATAGACTTTGGTGGGGGTCGAAGAACAAACAATAAAAGGAAAATTTATTGGATGAAGTGAAAGAAGATGTGTTGGCCAAAACCTCTAGGTGGCCTTAATTTTAGATATTTAGAAGGCTTCTATCAAGCTCTCATTGCCAAGCAAGTCTGGAAAATCATGGAGAATCCTAAATTATTGGTTTCTTTTGTACTTAAAATGTAAATATTTTAGAAATTGTTCTATTTTGGAAGCTAAAAGTGATTCTGAATGCTCCTTCATCTGGAAAATTTTGATTTAGGAGAAGTTTTTTGGTTAAAGGAATTCAGTTCAAAATTGGAGATGGCCTTTCAAATCATATGTTTAAAGATCCTTGGAAACCAAGACCAAACTCCTTTGAGCCTATATGTTTTAATCCTTTTTCTGCCAATTTGCTAGTTGTTGATTTCCTTAATCTATCGGACTGCTGGAATATTAATCTTCTGAATGATTTATTGAGTGAAGATGGCGTTGAATGTATCAAGAGTATTCCCACAAATAAAAATTTTTTGTATAAGCTAATATGGCAGCAAAACAAGCAAGTACATTGTTAAAAGTTGTTATAGATTATTCATGAATCAACTAATTGGAGAGGAATGTTCTAGCAACCATAATATGACTAAAATTTGGGGGAACCTTTTGAAACTATGAATTCCTGCCAAAATTAAACATTTTACTTGGAGAGCTATTTACAATATCCTTCCTACCAGATCAATGCTAATCAAGAAAGGGATGAACATTGTACCTTATTGCCCTCTCTGCAATAGAAACCTAGAAAGCGTGGATCACATTTTATTTTGTTATCCCAAAGCTGTTCAAATATGGGAAAGATTAACCAATTGCCTTAGTCTTACTACCTTCCATGATTTCAACTTTAGCTTTATTGATAGATGGATTCAATTGAATACATATTGCAATTGAGAGGAGTGGGAGCTAATAGCAATTGCTTGTTGAGCGATCTGGACTGATCGTAACATTGTGATTCATAATCGATCGATCGCTAATATATCAATCCGAGCTTCCTAGATCCAAAAATATTATGTTGATTATTCTTAAGAATCTTCAGAGTTCTTCCCTTTCGATTTGGAATGACGACGCTCTATCAAATAATCTGCAATGGTCAAAACCACCCACGAATGTAATAAAAATCAATGTAGATGCAACTTGGAGAGAATCACATTTAGTGCTTGGTATTGACATTGTACTTAGAGATTCAGTTGGTGATTTGATTGCTCTTGACCTTGATTATTTGAACACTTTCTTTGATCCCCTATCAATGAAAATGAAAGTCATTCTTGAAGTTATTAAGCTTGCGAATACATTGGTTTCTCAATGTCATTGTTGAATCAGATTGTTCCGTGACTATAAATTTATTCGATGGAAGATCAGAATCTCATAGTAAAATTCAATATTTGATAGAAGAAGTATTAGATTTAGCTATGGATTTTAACATTATTTTGAAGAAATCCCTATTCTATAGCTCATGAAGCTGAGTGCCAGAGGTTTCAAATTGAATGATATTTGGTGTAATAATTTCTCGAATTGGGTATTATCCCTTGTAAAGAACCATTCTATTTCAATTTCATGCCCTTGAGGCTTAATAAAGCATTTAATTTTCAAAAAATAAAAAAGTATATATTGGATAGGAGCCTACTAAATTCAGAAGCGTAGTTGGTGGAAATTTACTCAACTGATTTTTTCAAACCATTTCATTAATTTGATTGAACAGAATTCATAAAGATCTTTCAACGGCCAACAGTAGCATTAGCGTGTGTAATAAAAGGCGTGGATAGTGATAGTGCTCAGCTGCCTACTTCATTTATTTAATAAACAAACATGGAGAAAGAATCCATTTATATTTAACATAAAGAAAAACCAAAAATAAACAATGATGGCATTTTAAAAAAAAAAAAAAAAAAAAAGATGCAAAGAATAATTAATTCATTCATATACCAAATCCTTATCTTTTCCCACAGTTTTTCTGTACACCATTGGCTCCCCACTATGATTATTTGCCTTTGTTTATTGCAATATTATTATGCTGCTCTCTAATTTCCCACTCTATTTATGTCTCTTTCATTGCCTTATTTTATTTATCTGGTGTTATAATATAGAGAAAATTATTATTTTTATTTACTTTCTACATTTCAAATATTACATTAGCTTTCATTTCATCCATAAACATCAAAGGTTTATAATTGAATTTTGAATTTAATTTTTACTTTGTACGAAAATTTAATATCAGACACTTATTTCCCTTAGTTTTTTCTAATGTTCACTTTGGATAAATATATATATATATATATATATTTTTTGAAATCTAAGAACCAGATAGAAATTACGATTAAATTTTAGGGAATAAATTGCATTTCTTTTCCCTTAAATTTATTTCTTTTAATTTTTTATGATAAACCTGATAAATTTGCAATATAGCATGCACTGAAAGATTTATTCATTAATATAAAATTTTAATATTATTATATTTAGTTTAAATTATACAATTTTTTAAATTGAAATGAAAATTAAAATTAAAACATTTGAAAGAGTACAATCCATTTAGGAGCAATGATTAGGTGCAGACACTTAATTCCATACTCTCCGTTTTTATATATATAAAGGAAAAAAAAATTTAAAAAAACTTTCTTTTTAGAAAAATACAAAACTGCCACATGACAGTTTTTTATTCGGTAGCTCCCTGAATACACAAAAATGAGTGCATTCCCATTTAAACTACATGGAAGGCTAAGCTCATTTTAATTAATACTTATCATTCTATTTTAACTCAAAAGATATTGATGACATCATTTACCTAATCAAGTTTTATACATTAGTCACCACACCCGTTTATGAGCAAATGTCATGTATGCATTTGAACTTTTTACACATAATTAAACTATCATAATAATTCTTATTCTATCATTTATATGGAACATACCCACATAATTAAGGGTATTTGGTATAATTTAACGTTTTTTTATTTATTTCATTAATAGATGTTTATCTTGATCTTAATTTTATCTTCTTTTTTTTTCTTTCTGTTTTGTTTTTTTTTTAATAAATAACAATTGTGGGAGTGTAGAGATTTGAACTTCCAATTTTAAGGAGTGATACATATCGATTACCGTTGAGATTAGGGATCTACATGAGTTGGATTTGGTGTTGGGGGAGTTTTTTGAACCAACACAAAAATTCAGGTTAGTTAGATTGGCCATCCAAATGACCCGGATAGGATTTCCAATCCAACCCAACCCAACCCAACCCAATATTTAAAATTCGGATTGAGTTGGATTAGGTTGTCGGGTTGTATGTTTCACATACCTCCCAATTACACTTAAGAAATCAGCTATTGAATGTGAGAGATAAAAATGGATATCTGATTTTTTTTAAAAAAATTATTAAACAAACCTTTAAGCTCACCAATGATTAAGCAAATGCAAAAAGAGGGAGAGCTACAAATGTTATAGTATAACAAATGTAAAAAACAAAGCAAACATCAATTGAAGTACCAATGTTGAAGATGATGAACGATTGAGCTGAAAAACAAAGAGGGAAAGCAAAAGACGAGAGGTGCGAAGCGAAATCAGAAACGAAACTTGAAAGTTGAAAGAGGAGAGCTGGAGGGCTAGTTGAGACATAGGCGCTTTCAAAAGAAAAACCATAAGAAACTAATAAGTTATAACATACATATATATACAATAGTAAATTCGGGGTGGTTGGATGAATCCGAGTTTTAAAAAAAAGGTAACACGAGTCCTAACCCAACTCAATTTTAAATTAACTCAACCAACTTTTAGAATTTGGGTTGATAGTCTAGGTTGTTCGGGTTGTCAAGTCATTTAAATGTCTTGAAATATATTCATGTTAACATTTATGCTTGATTGATATGTACATGCCTGCATGAGTATGAGTGTATACGTATTTGCATGTGATAATCACACGTGTCATCAATGAATATATTCTAAAATTTCTATCATCAAAATTATTAGGCAAACATATGTTTTTAATGTAAAAACCATTGACTAAAATGATTGTGGCATTTTTTTTTCATTGAAAATGTGGAAACATAATCGAAAAAATTAGGATAATATTGTAGTTTTTTAAACTATTTATGAAAATATGGTTGTTTTGAAACAATTTAGAAAAATATTGTACTTTTTTTTTTTAATTTAGTTTGTCGAGTCTTGGAAACTCGACAAAGGATGTCGAGTCTTCAAAATTCGACAAGTCTAAGTCAAATTTTGAAGACTCGGCTTCCATCATTTTTTTTCCATTTTGTTATTTTAATATTACACCTCTCTTTGTTATTATTTTTTTATCGCCATCTTCTTAACTTAACTCTAAAAAATATCACATAAAATAATATCTCATTCACGTTTTCTTCCATAATTTAAAAATAATAAAGTGTAAATTAAAATATTCATATTAATACAACTATTATCTCATTTATATAAAAATAATTAAAAACAAATAAATGTGTCCCACAAGGCGGACGTCGTCGATTTCGAGCTGGTTTTCATCATTGACTTCGAACTTGAGGTTGCTCTGGTTCCTCTTGATGTTGCTCTGGTACCTCTACAGGCACTTCATAATATAAATATTCGTTATGTTCTCGACGATCGCGACCATATCCATGCACGTATGAAGACGATGGACCAGCCTCTAAATCATAATATCCTGAACCAAATGCTGGCATCATCATCATCGGACTAACATAATCAGTTTGGCTTTTCTTCTACATCATAGGGGGCAATTCTTCCATATTGTGGGCAACCTCATCGAACTCATCTTCTTCTTCTCGAACAGGTCCTCTAGATCTAGCTGCTGGTTGATGAACAATAAGTATATCGTACATATAATGTATCTCCTCCATATAGCTCTAGATGTCATTGCATATAGCAAGAACCTAGTTCGGATCATTCGCAGCATCACGGAGTCTATTATTGTTCGATCTTTATGAATTATAAAATAATTAGATAATATTTAAAATAAATTTATATTAAAAATAATTAGATAATATTCATTTATTTATCAGATGACCCATAGCTGCTCCCGGATGAGTAACGTAGCGCCTTGTGATATTATTATACCAGTTGATGTAGTTTTGAGTGACATCCCTGTCAAACTGCTCAATAGAAACCCCACTACAATAAACCTTGCACGATAGTGCTATCGCACTACCAAATATGTAACTTTTTGGGACCAATCTTCAGTTCTTAAGTCAATATCATGCAATAGGGGTTCAGTATTACAAGGCGATAGGACATACTGCTGAAAATCAAATTATCTCATCACCCTGTCAGGAAGATACCACTCACCAATGTGAAAACATATGTGAGAACTTATCGTCCGCTATATGTTTTGACTAATTTTACAGAAATTGGACAAAGTGTGCATAACAAGTTTGTAAGGCTCCCAAATAATCTGAAACACAAAATATTATATTGAAACATTAATGACAAATACAATAAAAATCTATATAAAATAATCAATTTGGCTCAGTATTAATGTATCTAATCAGGTTGAAGCAGATCAAACATATATCTATACTGGCTGACTACATGTGTGTCACACCCCGCACCAGATTACCCTCCTAACCTGGACGGAATGGTGACGGCAGCAGTTACCAACCCTTTTACTGGCACTTACTACCTATCTTACCTGTTAAATATGGCTCAAACCCTGAATACATACAAATTAACTCAGAACTTAACACATTTACATTACAGGGTTTCACAGCATTGCTCATACACGGATATTACAACCTAGTGAGCCCCAGCAAGAATACTAGTCACAAGACAGACACATGTGTACTAACTAACTAGGTCTTCAATTACGCTTCCTTCAACCTGTTCCTTTGAGTGGCAGAGCAGCAGCAGAAAATTCTTTTGAGAACTGACCGCTACCTGGAAAAGAAAACATTTGAAAACGTGAGTTAAAAGCCCAGTGAGTGACTTAATAAAAATATAAATCCCATGCTCAAAACTGAAAGCTTGAAAACATAATACTGAAACTAAAGTATACCAAGAAAACATGTACATAAAACCTTTAAAACCACCATTAAACATCATTATTCCTTAGTTGAGAACGAGCACATCCCTCTTGCTCCCAGCGTCTGTTACCAGCCAAGAGACCCATACTTCAGCCTCCCTTTGTTGGTATATAGCCTAGGAGACCCATACTTCGGCCTCTCATTCAGAACTACCTACGGCACGTGGAGTTTTCTATGTACCGTCAACACCTTAGGTACATTTATTTAGATACCTTCCTTACCTTCAATATCCGACTCACTTAAGCTATCAAGCTCTCAAATAAAGCATAGAAAACTCTTTAGGATACCTTCCCCACCTTCAGTATCCCTTTTCATTATGTTTAGAAATACCAACGCATGTACTTTGAAAATCTTAGGTATTTAAAACATAGTACATCAAGCTTCATTCAACCTTAGCTTTAACCCTAACGCATGCTTCATACTTTGTAACATATGTTGACTTAAATCATGTTGAACTAGCTTGTAGAAACTATTAGCATGCATTAGATATGGAAAACATACTTGGAAACCTCCTACATTAGTAACAACATGCGTTGATAAACATTCATAAGCATTAGCAATTCCAAACTATTCTTCTAGCCTAGGAGAAGATATGACTACCCTTATCATTAGTTGAGAGTGAACTATTAGATCTAACCCTCAATGTCAACTTTAGTCGGGGAGAACCCTATTGCTCAATCCTTTGACTTCGTATTACCTACATGCACGTGGCTATAACTGAGTACCGTTATACCTTAGGTACTTGACTAGGATACCTTCTCATTGTCCTTCAGTATCCTTAGGACATCTTCTAATTGTCCTTTAGTGTCCTTAGGATACCTTCTCATTGTCCTTCAGTATCCGTCATATACCTAGTCATAAACATTTAGTTGAAAGGTTACCTTCTCATTGTCCTTCAGTATCCGTCATATAACTAGTCATAAACCTTTAGTTGAACACTAAGGCTTAGTGCTCAATTCATCATACTAGTTCACCCATCATACTAATTCATCATAAAAATGGAGTTACTTAAACATACTAAAATTATTTGGATAATATAACATATCTAAATCATGTCAATTCCATGGAAAACATGTTTTACTTAGCATGAGAAACAGCTTCATAAATATGTTGATTGGCAATTCATTTAAACACTTAGCATGAGAAATAGCTTCAAAGAAATCACAGTCTCTAAATCATTAGAACAGTAAGTCATCACATAGTCACTCACAGCTCGTTGACCTCTTAACGGGTTATATGTTCCTTCTAGCTCTTCTTGGCCTGAAAGGACATAATTCCCGGTTAAACTACTTAGAATTCTTAGTAAAACACCTCAAATAATTCATTATTAAAGGAACATTCATCAATAAAGACAACTTTACTGGCGAGATCCCCTAGAATGAGATCAGCGAGATCCTCTAGAGTGAGATCAAGCTTTTCCTTGCAAACCTTCATCCTAGTGATACTCATCTTATCAGCGACACCAATGATACTCACCTTACCAATGACACCAGAGATACTCAGCTCAATTTCTAGCGAGATTCCCTTCTAGAGCGAGATCCTCTTCACAAAATTATCGAGATTTTCTTCATTAGCAAGATCCTTATCACAAAATCTCGCTATAATCTCCATGGTGAGCTGTTTGCTTATTCTTCTCAAGCAGTTGTCTGTTTATGTTCAGATTCTCTGTTACAATTTTAAAAATTCATAACTCAAAATCCAGACCTCTTTTGAAGAAAATTCCTTCTATAAACATGTTTAGAATTGAGTTGTTTTCTTACCTTAAAATTTTAACCAAAAATTCCTTATAATTTGGCCTAGAGCTTTCAATCTTCACCTCGGGCCCTGATTAACCCAAGATTATGTCTCTTCTATAATTTCATCACTTTCTGTTCTTCTTCTTCTGCCATCTTCCTCCAACAAGACAATCTTGTAAACTAGATTCTCCCAGCTTTTAAATGGCACTGCTTTCATTAAATTTGCTCATGTAGATTGCCCAAAACCAAGTTTTCGAAGTTCATTTTCCCTTTTAATCTTCTTGCCGCCTCCCAAATTCAAGGATTAACCGCCACGTGCAAACCCAATAAGTGAGTTTCCTTATTTAACATGTTTTTCTTTTCCTTTCTCAACAACTCCTATAAATAACATGGATTTCCACTTATATGATATTTAATATATATTTCTTTAGCCAAACATGCTTGTTTAGGAAACTTTGAATTCGGGGTTTACACTTAGCTACACAAGAGCTTATTTCTTCTTGTTTCTAGCCTCTAACCCTCCTAAAACATGGCTTCATTTAACTTATTAAAAGACATCTCATTATTTACCCTTACTTAAAATAATTAGGGTTCGAGTTTTACAATGTGTAGCTGTCCTAGTCACACAAAATTTATCTCTCCACCTAAATTTTTAAATCGATAATTTAGATTATGAATTAACGAGATCAGTCATATAAAAATTAAATTGAATTAAGATAACATACTGAGAACCGTAGTCTTGTCAAGCTAACTAAGCATCATTTGTAGCTGTGGAGCCATTGTTGGAAATCGCTCCAAAACCCATAATTGTAAAAGTATCAGAGGCACAACTATCTCGCAAACTTCAGGTTTGGTTGCTTTGCATAGTTGTGTATACAACCATGCCAAACATGCTCCATCCCAAGAATATCGTCCCGCATCATAGAGGTTAGCTAACTTTAGCATGAACATCAAGTGAACAAAATGACTTGATTTGTCGGAGAACAGACTTCCACCCATCATTTGCAGTATATATGCTCGTGCATATCTCATGACGGTTTCCTCGTTTGCATCATCTTCAAGCTCACGGAATTGTGTCTCTAACCATATTAAACTTAACCTCGATCCTTTAATTTTTTTCGACAAGTGGGGTCACACCGAGGTACAATTGATAGATTTATAACCAGTCATCATACATCACTTCGGAGACTAGCCCACCGTCAACAGGTAACCCGAACAACACTTCTATGTTCTGTAGAGTGATAGTGCACTCTCCAATGGACATATGAAATTTATGCATCTTAGGCCTCCATCTCTCGACCAATGTTGTGATGAGATACCAATCTAACTGAATTAATCCCAATCTGGCAACCTTATAAAATTTAGATGTACGAAGTAGCGGTAGTATTCGAAGGTGGAGTGGGATTGCACTGAACTACTGCCTCTCGACGTTTGCAAGCTATTTTTCCAGTGTTACGATCTTTCCATACAACAGTTTATCAATGAATGGATTGGTCGTACAAAATATGAGGATCAATAGATCCTAAATTTAAAGTCATGATCTAAAAGAAAAAAAATTATTTATTTCTCAATTAAATAATGTACAACTTAATTAAAAGAATAATGTACAACTTTATAAATTATAATTAAAAAATTAAATATACAATAAAAGTATCATCTACACTTACTTAAATATACATGAAAAAAATTATTTATTTCTCAATCCCTAACTGTCTAAAGCCTGTCTTAATAACGAAGGACACTTCCTTCGATTATGGCCTAACTGATTACAAAACTCACATCATTGTCGAGTGATTAGTTCTGTCTAATCCATCTCGTTATGGTAACGTGAACTCTTTGGTTTATCAGATTTTCTCAACAACAATTGATCAGCATATAAGGCGGACATATTAGAGTGCGTGATCCAGTAATCTTCATGCGGTACAGGTTGAAATTGAGGAGAGTAACATTCAACATACTTAGACAATTTATAGTAATCCTCAATAAAATCTCTGTAGTTCATGTTAAAATGTGAGCAAACTGCCATAAAATACGAGCATGAAATGCCAAATGCTTGCCACTTGTTACATGAACAGTACCACTCAGACCCGTTTAGTCTCAATATTTGAACATTTCCTCCTTTAACATTAAGATTATGACATCCGGTCTTCACATGAAACACACCTTCATATCGATTATATGATTGTACTTCATGTTTACTAAATCTTGCAGCCTATTTATTAATTTTTTCGTGTGCGTACCTGAATTTTTACTCCACTTAGTATTATAAATATGCTTGAAACAAATTGTTAATAACATATATATATATATATATATATATATATATATATATATATACAAAAAAAATAATATTACCGGGTGTATTTATCTTGACGTTCCGATTTATTCCTTTGATGTCTTCAATGGCTTTATTAAACTTTTGAATTTGAAATTGATACCTGGCACGATAAACATAATTTTTTAGTGTATTAAATTTGTAATTTTTTATTAAAGTTGTTGACGATATGTTGTAAGCAGAAACGATGGTGACATTTGATCCCGATCAACCATTTACTGGATTGTTCACTACTGCGATGATGCCAGTATGTCGATCTGAAATTAAACACACCTCTTCGTGTGTTACAATTTCTATCAAGTGTTTCAGAAACCATCCCCATGAGTCTGCAGACTCTTCATTTGCAACGGTGAATGCAAGTAAAAGAAGATGCCCATTCGAATCAACTGATGTAGCAATCAATAATTTTTCTTGATATTTTTCATACAAGTTGGTATCATCTATCTAAATTATCGGCTGACATTTATTAAAAGCTTCTATACAATGACCAAATGCCCAAAATATAGAAGTTAGGATAACATGGCCTTCAGTAAGCGTTTCTTTCACTCTCCACTCTACACCTGTTCCGAGATTGGTTTGCTTAACCATTTACAACCACCTGGGTAACAATTTGTATGACTCATCTCAGTCACCGAACACTTTAGCAAACGCTTTTTTTTTGCCTTCCCATACCCTATGGTAAGGAACATGATGTCCACATTTTGATTTTATGTCAGACTGCAGTTGTGCCACACTGATAGATGGTTTTTCCCTTATGACATCACAAAACTCTAGTGCAATCATTCATGAATCCAATTGCACATGACTTTGACTCAGTTCTGAATAAAAACATTTATTTTGCTCAACATACTTACTGATCTCGAACAAGCCATGCAATTTTTTCTTTATTGCACGAAGTCTCCATTTGCAACCTTCTTCCCACTTCTTACACCAAATTGCCCAAATCGAATTCCACAACCACATATGGTGTGTGACATTTAATAGCAAAACATTTGACCGCATGTTGTAGCATTTCTTTGTCTTGACAAATCATCCCCTTATACAATTGGATATTGTCAATATCTACAGAGGCTACAATTGGGTTGTATTCTCGAATGCTATCTAGTACATTCATATCTAAATTGTTGAATGTATCTGAAGGTAACTCATGTTCATGACCATAAAAAACCAACTCTTCAAATTCATCGTTCGTTTCTGTTCTGAAATCTTTGTACTAATTGTTAGCCGCTATATCTTCATTATCACATGGTGATGTAACTGATTCTAGTTCAGGATCAATACATTGAGTTGGATATTCAAACTGACTAAACGGTGCATTCAAGTTTATATCCAACCTTATCCTACTTACATTTACATACAAATGCATTAAATTCGAGAGTGGCATCGTGATTAAGAACATCAAGTTCATAGCTTGTTCATTCGGAATAGGAAATGACATAAACCTTATTGATCCTGATGGTTCTAGATTAGAATGTCTATATATTATTTCTAACTCATTTTTTCTCATATCTGCACTAAGTAACGTCCCAACCATTTTAATGAATTGTTTAAACACAATTCCACTGTTCACATTTTTACTAAAAACCTCACTTGGTGGTTGGTCATAATCAACTCCATCAATATCATCGTATTACCATTTGTAAACGACATAAATCCCAAACATTTGTCCGCCGTTTTCTATATATATAAAAATAAACAAACAATACATTACTAATTGTTTTACTAATTATCAAACTTAAACAAAAACAAAAAACGATAAAAAATTAAAATATCATAAGAAATATGTTAAAAATCACAATAAAATTAATACTAAAATCACAATATATTAAAAATACTAATGTTTTTCTATTTTTTCAAATTTAATACTAAAATCACAATAAAGTTAATACTAAACTAAACTATTTATTCAAAGATAATAAAGTTAATACTAAAATCACAATAAAGTTAATACTAAACTAAACTTTTTTAACTAATTTTTCAAAGTTAATACTAAAAAAATCAAATATCATAGGAAATATATTAAAAAAGATACAATAAAAATCACAATAAGGTTTAAACTAAACTAAACTTTTTAAACTATTTTTTTCAAAGTTAATACTTTGCTATTTTTTCAAATTTAATACTAAAATCACAATAAAGTTAATACTAAACTTAACTATTTTTTCAAAGGTAAAAAAGTTAATACTAAAATCACAATAAAGTTAAATACTAAACTAAACTATAATCACAATAAAGTTAATACTAAACTAAACTATTTTTTCAAAGGTAATAAAGTTAATATTAAAATTACAATAAAGTTAATACTAAACTAAACTTTTTAAACTAATTTTTCAAAGTTAATACTAAAAAGATCAAATATCATAAGAAATATATTAAAAAAAACACAATAAAAATCACAATAAGGTATTAAACCGAACTAAACGCTTTAAGCTATTTTTTCAAAATTAATACTAAAGTTTTGCTATTTTTTCAAATTTAATACTTAAATCACAATAAAGTTAATACTAAATTAAACTATTTTTTCAAAGGTAATAAAGTTAATACTAAAATCACAATAAAATTAATACTAAACTAAACTGTTTTTTCAAAGGTAATAAAGTTAATACTAAAATCACAATAAAGTTAATACTAAACTAAACTTTTTAAACTAATTTTTCAAAGTTAATATTAAAAAAATCAAATATCATCAGAAATATATTAAGAAAAACACAATAAAAATAACAATAAGGTATTAAATTAAACTAAACGTTTTAAACTATTTTTTCAAAGTTAATACTAAAGTTTTGCTTTTCTTTTTTTCAAATTTAATACTAAAATCACAATAAAGTTAATACTAAATTAAATTATTTTTTCAAAGGTAATAAAGTTAATACTAAAATTACAATAAAGTTAATACTAAACTAAACTATTTAAACTAATTTCTCAAAGTTAATACTAAGAAAATCAAATATCATGAGAAATATATTAATAAAAATACAATAAAAATCACAATAAGATATTAAACTAATATTAAAACACAATAAAAATCACAATAGATATATAACTAATATTAAAAAATTATTAAAATCAATATAAGGAATAAAAATGATAGATTTAACATAAACAAATATTAAAAATAAAAAACTATTAATAAATAAAAATTAAATCACAAATTCGATCGTACTTCTTTTTTTCCTTCAAAGTGACAACGTTTACTTTTTTTTGTTATTTGTTATCCAGCAACAACTACAAAAAATAAAATATTAGAATCTATAACTTATAAAAAAAAATAATAATATAAGAACAAAAAAAAAATTTATAATTATTCTTAAAAAATAAAAATCTAATAGAGTAAATTAACAAACAAGTATAATTTGTGATGAAAAATGTGAAAACAATTTGATGAAACAGAAAAATGTGAAATGGAAATGGAAAGTAAAAAAAGGGAGGAAATGGTTTCTGATGAAAGGAAGAAGAGGGAGTTGGGAGGAGAGGATTTCTAATTCAAGGTAAAATGGATCTGTGATTGTGTTTAAAAAGACAAACACTCGACCCACGAGAAAGCTGGCCATAAAGTCATGACCAGCATGGTGTGTAGCTTCTGATTTGCATGCAAGAAGACTGAACATGCAAAGAAGCCAGAGGCATGGAGAAGGCAAAGAATCTTGGTAGAAGACTTTATCGAGTGTTGAACTTTCGACCTAAAGAGGTCGAATGTTGAACACTTGACAAACATTTGGTAGTTCACGGGTTATATGTCAAATGTTGAACACTCGACAAGCTCCATTGTCGAGCCTTCAACTTTCGACAACCTACAAAACAACCACAAATCCATAAATAGTTTAAAAACCACCATATTTTCTTAATTAATTTTTAAATTTACAATATTTCAATAAAACATCCAACCTAAACAGCAACAAAATTTACTGTTATGAACTGCTTGATTCATGACTCAAATACCCAAAATATTGATTTATGTGTTTGTTTGCAAATCGCAATAGGACCTACAAATACAATTATTATTATAATAATGATGTTGTGTAACATCCAACATGATATTAAATATTACTCATACAATGAAAAGTTTGATCTCATTCAACCTTATTGAATACTAAAAAAGTATTCATGTCATTCAAACTTTATGTTCTTACTTCGTGATTAAATTAAATCAACAAATTCCAAGTCGAGATTTAATATTTATTTCCTACAGACTAATCCAGATTTAACCTACTCAAATATCACATCAACTCTCTCTTCAACACCTAACTATTACGACTTTATAATTTTTTTTTTCTTATCCTTAAATTTTTATTATATATTAAATAGAATCTTACATGGGATTACTTAGATTTGGTATTTTAATTAAGTCCATTCTCAAATTTTGAAATGAATATCCTAAGATTTATATTAAATACAATGTAAAAATTAAATACGAAATAACATAATTCAAAGAAAGAGTTTTAAAGTTTGACAGTCAAATAGAACTTAACAACTTTGTTTTACTCGAACACAATTGAAACATTCAATATGGTTTTTCATTTCTCGATCTTCATAAAGAAGTTTTTGAAATTGAGTGGTATTATTCTAAATTAATACTAACCATTCAATTTAGTATTTTTAATTAATTTTAGAGGGGAAAAAAAAGATAGCCAACAAAAAGATTTGTATAGGTGAGGTTTGGAAGAATTTTTGGACCTCCTTGTCCAAGTCTATGGATGGTTGAATCAACTTAGAAAATGAGAAGGCAAAAGAAAAAGGGAAAAGGTGAAAATGAAAGTTTGGGCTGCTATAAATTTTAAATTAATTATTCCCTTCAAGCTTGTTATTTTTGCTATTGTCAACTTGCCTCATTGTCATTGGTCCTTCATCACCAACTATTTTATCCCTTTCAAGGCCCTTCTCTGCAATTAAAAGTAGAGAGAGGGATCTCAAGAAAATAAAATAAACTAGAGAAGTATACAGAGTTTTCTTTAGCAAAGTATACAAAATTTTCTAAAATATACACAACTTTGGAGCACATGTCAATAGTGGCCTTTATTGAAATGGCTAAAAAGGTCACTTAAAAATGCATATAAAACCACCCCTTCTTTTTGATAAATTTATTTGTTTGAGTTGTATTTTTTCTATCTAATAATTGTAAGGTGGAGATTGTTACAATTTGTTGTCTATATTAAAAAATATTGTAGATTGTGGTGTACGAATAATTTCCACTCGATCAATTTTATAGAAACTTAATATTTTTAATAATTTCTTTGATAAGAATATTGAAGTTGACCCATATAAAAAGAAAATGTTACTCTAGTCTCTTGGATTATATTCAAAGTTGCTTAGAAATATATATATTGGTTTAGAAAAAACTTAAGAATGAATGAAAAAAAGAAAGAGAAAGTGGAGGAGATGCATTTGAATAGTAATATTATACGAACACGTGGAGGTACTATTTCAAAATTCCATTGTCACACAAAATATAACATGCACAATTTATATATGATTAAGTTGGATAATAATTCAAGAGCTAGTGTATGTGTCAATTTATAAATGATTAAGTTGAATGTTTTTCTCTCTCTCTCCTAATGGTTTTAATGCGTCTTTTTTTAATTATTATTTTTTCATATGGATTTGAATGAGTTTTAAGCAATGTTTAAAAAGTCTATTTCAACAAAAATATCTGAGGGGTTGATTTTACGAAAATTATCTATTGATAAAATGTCGATTTAGATAGATATATTTAAAAAATTATAAAAACAAAAGTTAAAAAAATATTTAAATGAGTAAATAAATATTTATGATTTTTAAATAATTTAATATGTCTATTATTTATATTATTTTACTTATTTTTTTTTATGTTTCATGGATTTTTATACTATACAATAGAAATATAGATTCATCTCTCATGTCGATATTATAACCATAAAAACTTGGAAATATGGATGGAATTATCGACTGTAAACATAAATTTAATACTATAATTTTAAGCAAGGTTCATGACAATATTGAAATCTCAATTTATATATTGATGTAAATGTCGATATCGATAATTTTTTTTAAAAAAATAAATAGTAAATAAATATTGTATGTTTTTTTTAAGTTACAATATTATTGTTTATTTATATACACATTAGTGATATTTTGTTGCTCATTTATTAATTTATTTTTGTGTTTTATAGATTTTTGTCAACATAATTAAAATGTCGGTTCATCCTTGATGATGTAGATATCAAATTCATGAAAATGTGGAAACATCAATGAAAATGATAAATTGTTTTAAGGGAAATCTAATACCATGGTTTTAAGGGACAAAAAGGATTTTTTTTTTATTAAATTGTAAATTTGATCCCTATAATTTGGTGAAAGTTAGAGTTTAGTTCTTATGATTTATAATTAAAATCTAACCTTCATAATTTAATAAAATTCTCATAAATAGACGGTATGATAAGAACTTAAAAAAATGAGGAATCAAAGACAGACAATTCTTAAAAATTTGGAAACTAAAATTGTAATTTAATTTAAAAAAAATGAAAGAAATGTTAGTGTATATAAGTATAACTACAACCTATGGAAGACTATGATTGAATGGAATAACCATTTCAAAGGAGAATGATTTGATTCCACATGGACATTTTTATAGATCTTTTCATGCCATGATGCAGACAAGTTAACTCGTGATATGTAAAATTTGATTTTTACACTTGGTTTCTTTCATAAAGTCGTTTAGTAAACTTTAAGATTTAAGTTAAAGAGGCAATATTTTAAAGAAGATAATTTCATAAATAGCTCCCATATTGTCATATTCTTAAAAAAAATCATAATCATTTTGATAAAATAATAATAATAATAATAATAATAAAAAGAAAAAAAGGGTTAGGCTTCCTCATTCCTCATGTGAACTGTGAGCTGACAATGACCCATTTTAGAGGCTCCCATTGCCTTCTTCACAATTGTCATTCTGATTCCCTTTCTCTCTCTCTCTCTTCTTTCTCCCTCCTCTGTCTTTTTCTTTAAACTTCAATTCAACAAAATCTGCTAACCATGCCATTTCTTATCTCCCTCACCCCATCTAATTTCTTCAACATTCATAGCATAACCTTCTAGATCCCTATCCTTCCCTTTCTCCATGGCCCAACTCTGTTTTCTCTCTTTCTTCTTCTTCCTCTGCGTCGCCGCCCCCGCCGCATCTCAGCAGCTCTACTTTGCCGGATTTCAGGACGCTGCCGCCGCTGCCAACTTAACTCTCACTGACATAGCCAAGATCGAGCAGAACGGAATCTTAAAGCTCACTAACGATACCAGTCGACTACAGGGTCATGCCTTTTACAGTACCCCAGTTCGCTTCAAAAACTCCTCCGATGGTAAAGCTTTTTCGTTCTCCACCGCTTTTGTCATTGCCATCGTCCCCGAGTACCCGACCCTAGGCGGTCATGGCCTTGCCTTCACCATTGCTTACTCGAAGAACCTCCGTGGACTTCCCAGTCAGTATTTAGGCCTTCTCAATGCTACCGACGTTGGAAACTTGACGAACCATCTCTTCGCCGTCGAGTTCGACACCGTTCAAGATTTCGAGTTCGGCGACATCAACGACAACCATGTTGGAATTAATCTCAACAATATGGTCTCTAATGTCTCCACCACCGCTTCCTATTTCGTCGACGATGGACCCACCAAGCAGAACTTAACTCTAAAAAGTGGGAGGCCGATTCAAGCTTGGATCGATTACGATTCCTCTGTAAATTCCCTCACGGTGTCACTTTCTCCGTTTTCCACAAAACCCAAGAAGCCGATTCTGTCGTTTAATGTAGATCTCTCTCCGATTCTTCAGGAGTCTATGTTCGTTGGGTTTTCGGCCTCAACTGGGCTTCTTGCAAGTTCGCACTATGTGTTGGGATGGAGTTTCAGTATGAATGGACCAGCTCAGTCTCTGGATCTGTCTTCTTTGCCTTCTGTTCCAGGTCCGAAGAAGAAGCACACTGGTTTTACAATTGGGGTTTCTGTTGCGGCCGTTTTGATTGTGATAATCGCGATTTGTGTCGCTGGTTTAATCATTTGGAAGATAAAAAACGCTGATATAATCGAGGCCTGGGAGCACGAAATCGGCCCTCATCGATACTCTTACAAGGAGCTCAAGCAAGCGACTAAGCGATTTAGGGATAAAGAGCTTCTAGGGCGCGGTGGGTTTGGGAAAGTTTACAAAGGGACTTTGCCGAATTCGAAAATCCAAGTGGCTGTGAAGCGAATTTCTCACGAATCGAAACAGGGCCTAAGGGAATTTGTGTCGGAAATCGCTAGCATTGGCCGGCTTCGTCACCGGAACTTGGTTCAGTTGCTGGGATGGTGTCGCCGCCGTGGCGATCTGCTTCTGGTTTATGATTTTATGGCTAATGGGAGCTTGGATAACTACATTTTCGATGACCCGGATGTGAACCTGAGTTGGGAACAGAGGTTCAGAATCATTAAGGGCGTCGCCTCCGGTTTGCTCTACTTGCACGAAGGCTACGAGCAGGTTGTTAAATCACTACTGAAATCCCATAAACTTCTTTTCAAGAGTTAATTAGTGACAGAATTTAATCGTTGATTCATGTTCTTTTAACACAGGTGGTGATTCATAGAGATGTGAAGGCCAGTAATGTCCTGCTCGACGGCGAGATGAATGGGAAGCTAGGCGATTTCGGCCTAGCTCGACTATATGAACACGGGGCGAACCCGAGCACGACTCGGGTCGTCGGCACTCTGGGATATCTGGCGCCAGAGCTTCCCAGAACAGGAAAAGCCACCACCAGCTCGGATGTGTATGCCTTCGGCGCACTTTTGCTAGAAGTGGCCTGCGGGCGGCGGCCAATCGACCCGAAATCTTCGTCGGAAGAGCTGGTGCTGGTGGATTGGGTGTGGGAGAATTACAGGGAAGGGAAATTGCTGGACGTAATGGATCCAAAACTGAAAGGGGATTTCAATGTGGGTGAGGCAGTGATGATTTTGAAACTGGGGTTGTTTTGTTCGAACGATTTGGCGGCCGCGCGGCCGAGTATGAGGCAGGTGGTGAGGTTTCTGGAGGGGGAAATTGGAGTTCCTGAGGAGATATCAGCGCCGAAAGTGGTGGAAGGAGGGAGGAATGGTGAAGGGTTCGATGATTTTGTGAATTCATTTGCTTCTTCTTCATTTAACAAATTTAGTTCTTATTCATCGACGGGAAACAAGGATATGGATATGAGTTTTGCTTCATTTTCAACTTCTCCTCTTTCGCTTCTCAATGGCAGAGACTGACTTCTGATGATGACTTCCATTTGTAAACAGAAAAAAAAAAAGCTCCAAAATCATAAGAAACACAATCTCTCTCCCCCTTATTCTCTCTTGATGATTAATGTTAGATATGATTAGGTTTTGATGTAAATTAAAGTGGTTTAATGTATGTTCTTCAGGGCTTAGATGTCTTTTTTGGAGGAGAAATTATAATGAAGAAGTTGGCTTTGATTGGCAGCTGGGAGAAAGGGTTGAAGCAAAGGCAAAAGTAAGGAAAAATGGGAATTTGGAGTCAAACATTGGGCTCCTCATATTCTTACTTTGTGAAGCAATAGTTAAGAAAAGAAATTATTTATGCTCATAAGTCATATCCATAGAGTTTAATGAGTTTTGACTGTATGTTTGATTTTGGCCCACATTTCAATGAAGTCTTTCTTATACTTCCTATCTCTATGTTTAAACCTTTGTTTCCATGAGATAAATTTCGCTCCAGGATATTGCAAGTTGCAACCAATATAAAATATATACCATATTCTTTTATTTTACTATGTACCACAGAGTTTGTAAGACCAGGACTCTTGAGTTGTCCAATCAATTCCTTGTTTGTCAACTTGAATTCAATTTATATATGTTTTTTGTTTAATTTAATTTTTTAAACTTAACTTAGTTCATCCATGACTAATGAATTCAAGATAGTCTAACGTGGAATCTTAAAAAAAAAAAAAAAGAGTTTCAAGTTGCTAAAAAATACAAAAAAAAAAAAAAAAAGAAAAAAAAAGTAACCTACCCTTATAAAACAAATTGAGAAAATATTCTATTTTAATTGGCAACTATCACCATATGAATAAGGAGACATCCCATACATATGATGAGCTACAATTGGACTAGTTTTCTTATATATATATATTTCCATTGTTTATAAATTCTAAAAACAAAAACAAGTTTTTAAATACGTGTTGATTTTAAAATTTGAATAGGAAAAAGAATTTAACTCTATGTGACAACAACCATAAATTTGTTTAGATTGGAGGAGAACATAACTAATAAAAGAAAGAAAAACTTGTACACTGGTGTGATATTTGTCACACATAATTTAATGATCGTGAAAAATGGTAGCAAGTCAAGTGTTTGTGAGTGGAGAGTGGACTTGCTTCTCCAAATTATAGTGATGCATTTTTTTATAAGGTTGATATGATGACCTAGGTCATCTTCGTTGAGTCTCGAAACCTCTCTAAGATATTTATTTATCTCACTAGATCGAGACATAATCTGCTAATTATTTGCTAAGCTCAATAGAGGTCGTGTGCATTGACTTGTGCAAGGCCCAAGTCAATTCATTCCCATTCCCATACCCATTCTAGCTTTGGGGTGGTAGCCTGGATATGGCTTTTTTTAGGTCGTATCAGGTTATGTTTTTATTATGATTTTTGATTCAAAATAATTCATAATGATTTTGTTCTTTTAGTTTTCAAATTAGTCTTCGAATTTTAAGAGACTCTAAAATGTAAATGACAGACAAAAAGACCAATAAATTGGAAGTAGAGTAGTGTTTATCAAGCTCAAGCCTAAATGATTCTCCAATGCAATTTGAAAAAACAAAAATGAAAGGAAAGAGAGGCAATTTGGTTGGACATAACTTTGAACTTTCATTTTTTCTGTTGTCGGAAAAAGGTGGTGATTTGGCGGTGGCGGTGGAAACATGAGTTGGCATTTGGCAGTTGTGTTGCTTGCTGCGATTCTGGACTTTTCGCGTCTTTTTGCTGTTCTTTTGGATCCATAACCTCGCGATTAAGCATAATTAGCTGTTCTCTTTTAAATCCAAACTAACCTACCTTTGTGGGACATCTTCGAAGTATTATCGAGTGAAAAAGGTAGATTCAATAGTCTTCAAAACCGTGTAGTTGATAGTCATAATAACCATTTCCTTGAATGTTCAAGGTTCATGGTAAGTTTGTATTTTGGGTCCATTTAATTTTCTAGTCTGGTATGTTAATCAATTGACTTTTGCTGTTTGTTTCTTTAAAATTAAATTTATAGACACTATTACTTTATTTTTAAATTTATACCTTTGTTATCTACTTTTTACCAATTGTTTAAAAAATTAAACCAAAATTAGAAAAAAAAAGTAGTTTTTAAAAGCTTGTTTTCGTTTTTGAAATTTGCCTAATAATTCAATCATTGTATTTAAGAAAAATGCAAATTATTATAAGAAATAGAGAGGAAATAGCCTTAATTTTCATAAACCAATCAATTTAGATTCTTGAATATGATTACTTTTGAAAATCATCCATCATTTCTCAAACGTATGTAGACTTTTTCAAATGTTAGTTTTACAAAATAGTCAGTTAGATTAAACATATGGATGATTCTAAAAAGAAATTCTAAGTTTAAATTGAGAATAATTGTACACCACACTTTATGGGGACCAAATGAGAATTAATTCAAATTTCAAAACCAATGAATTTTGGTCTTCATCATCACCATGTAAAATTATCATTTCATCCTCAAATGTATCATTCTTTGTTCGTTTTGTGATCTTTTTTTTTCTTTTCCCTTTTTTGGGTATCTTCTTCTTTCTCTTTATGTATTTATTTGAACATCTGACATCGAGTAGCGAGCATAGAGCGCAGAGGATAGAAGATCAAGTGAAGTGATTACACTCAACCTGTTAAGCCAGTCCATTCAAAATGGCTTTGGTATGTTAGGCCCATTTACTTGTTTCTAGGTATTTCAGTTTTGTAAAAGCCCAATTTCAGTTTATAAGGACTCGTTGACATGATCTACGAGTTTTCTAGGGTTTCTTCTCATTATTCCTTCTATAATATTTCCATTCAGTGATGGAGTTAGTAAAGAGTTCTCTTTACAGCCTTTAATTTATATATGGGTGCTTTCGTGGTTAATCGGATATATAAAAATATGAGTGCTTTTGTGGTTATTCAGATGTATCAATTTAAACCCTCAATTATATTTTATTTAGATACACTTATGAAAATTTAGGATTTAGATTTATTAGATGTAAAAACTGATTAGGTATGTACTGGTTATACTTTTTGTTAATAAGTTTCTTAGTTATGCTCTTTTTAGTCTTTTTACATTATTGAATAATGTATATAAAAGTGATGAAGGAATAAAGAATGGGAAAGTGAATATATTTTTTCCTTTCCAAATTTCTCCATTTTTCAATTTTAATATGGTAAGTTTTTTAAACTTTTACCCTTCATCTTCTTCCCTCCAAACAATGAATCTCATTCCTCCTTTGACTGACCTTCTGCCACCGCCAATTCATTTTCAGTGCAACATCCCGGTGAATCTTCTGACACTTTCCATCCCATCGATTGATTTTTCCAATTCTAATCAAAAATCTTATTCAATTTCTCACAATAATCCTTACATTCTTCATCACAGTGACACTTCCAACCTTGTTCTTGTCATCGAGCCTCTCACAGACAACAGTTATGTCACTTGGAGCTGTCGATGAATCTGGCACTCTCGATGCGCAACAAGTTAGGGTTCATTGATGGATCCATTGTTCAACCCACAGGTGACCTACTTCCTCTTTGGATTCGGAATAATAATGTTGTGATTGCTTGGATTTTAAACTCTGTCTCGAAATAAATTTCATCCAACATTCTTTCTACCAATTTTGTTAGAGAAATTTGCTTGATCTTCAAGATAGATTTCAGAAAAGAAATGGTCCTCACACATTTCAATTAAAACACAGTTTATCTAATCTGAAGCAAGTACAACATTCAGTCACCATGTATTTTTCAAGATTAAAAGCTTATAGGATGAATATATATCTTATCGACCGGGATGCACATGTGAAAAATGTACCTGTGGTGGTGTTAGATCAACTGATGATTTCATTCATTTGAATACTTGTTGTGTTTTTTGATGGGTTTAAATGATGAGTATAATCATGCTCGGTCCCAAATACTCCTTATGGACCCTCCTTGACCAATAAATAAGGCCTATTCTTTTAATTGTTCAACAAAAACAACATATCTTAGTCTATACCCATCCATCCCCTGCTGCCACCCTTAGCTGTCCACAAGCCAGAAAACAACCCACAATCACAACCAAACTATAACTCAAATAATTCCTCCAAACAGAACAAGAATAGGCCTGTATGCACTTATTGTCACATTTCTGGTCACACCATTGACAAATGCTATAAACTACATAGCTATCCACCTGGTTATAAGCCAAGAAACCAAACAAATAACCAAGTTCATAAAGTACCTAATGCTGACCCTTTTGCTTCAAATCCAGCCATTGACACCACTCAAACAACATTTGCATCTTCTGTCAACCTCAACAATGAAACACTTACTCAATGCCACAATATACTCACCGTGCTTCAGTCCAAATTAGCTGTTGTTAAGGTTGACAATGATGCTATTAATCATGTAGCAGGTACATATTCTTCTAATATTCCTTTTGGTGACTGGATTATTGACTCAGGTGCATTAACCCATATATGTTTTCAAAAACATATCTTTGCTGATTTGAAGCCTTTTGCTAGTTTTGTTCTTTTGCCTAACAAAACACAAATACCGGTTCACTATGCTGGTTCACTTGTCCTCTTTGGGTCCATAACTCTTCATCATGTACTCTTTGTACCAGAATTTCAATACAATTTGATATCTATCAGTGATTCATGTCTAATAATTCTCTGTCTGTCCAATTTTCAAATGGATATTGTGATATTCAGGCCAAATCCACTTTGAGGACTATTAGCAGGGGTAAACTATGTGATGCTGTATCTCCTGGAGAATCCATATGAAGCTGTTGATTTTGTGCAAGCTTCTTTCATTGTCAATGTTGTCTCACACACTTCATCTGAGCTATGGCATTCTAGGCTTGGCCATCCTTCTATCTCTCGTTTATCAGCTTTAAAGAACATTTTATCACTTGATTCTTCTTCATTGCATCATTCACATCCTTGTTAAATCTGTCCATTAGAAAAACAAAAGAGATTAGCTTTTGAATCACATAATCATAGAGCATCTACTCTTTTTGACACTATACATGCTGATGTTTGGGGACCTATTTCTACATGTTCTTATTTTGGTTATAAGTACTTTCTTATCTTGGTTGATGATCACAATAGATATACTTGGGTATTTTTAATGAAAAAGAAATCTGATGTACTTTGTATCATCCCACACTTTTTTGCATATGTAGAAACTCAATATAATAAGAGAATCAAAATTTTTCATTCAGATAATGCCCCAGAACTGTGTTTTACTAAATTTTTTCTTCAGAAAGGTGTTATCCACCAATTTTCTTGTGTGGGAAGACCAAAGCAAAACTCTATTGTTGAAAGAAAACATCGGCACATAATGAATGTTGCTTGAGCCCTTTTCTTCCATTCTTGAGTTCCTTTGCATTTATGGAGTGAATGTATATTAACATCTGTTTTTCTCATCAACTGAACTCCCTCACCTCTTCTAAACTAGAAGACTCCATATGAGCTTTTACATGGCAGGGCAGTTGACTAATCTCTCCTAAAAACCTTTTGATGCTTATGTTTTGCATCTACTTTACAAAATGGCAAAACCAAATTCCAACCACGAGCCACACCTGTTGTCTTCGTTGGATATCCATCTGGTATGAAGGCTTATAAGTTGTTTAATATTGAAAACAGTAAATTCTTCATATCTCGAGATGTTGTCTTCCAAGAGTCAATTTTGCCTTTCCATAAAGTCACTTCCAAAAATGACCAACCATCTTTTCTTCATGACTTTGTTTTACCCAAATCAATTCATGTTGATTTCTCCATTCAACCCATACATTGTCCAACAGTCAATGTTTAAGCCCCTTTATCTAGCACACTTAACGATACTTCTAATCCTACCGATATTTCTTCACCCAATGACCAACCAGCTGATAGTCCTACTAATACAAGCCTACTTTCACCTTTTTTTTATCTAGCCCTACAGACCCATCAGCTACAAATACATCACCTCTTTTATCCACTTTACAACCATCCAACCTTGTTACCCTACAGTCTGATCCATCCTTGACCCAATTTCTGAACCAAGTACATCTACCCCTACCACACAGCCTGACGTTTCCCACCTCCATCTATCTACTCCTACTTTTGAACCAAGAAAATCCAACCGAATCTCTAAGCCTCATTCTTATCTCCAAGACTACCATTGTAGCTTTATTCACTCAACTCCTTTGCTTTCTTCCTCCTCCCTTGATCCCATATCAGCTGCTTTATTCTATGAAAGCCCATCTCAACCCTTTCAAACGTTTTCCTTGGCCATGTCTTCTCAATACGAGCATTAATTTTATCAACAAGCTATCCCTTTTTATCATTGGAAGGAATCTATGAGACTTGAGATTCAGGCCATGGAAGACAATCATACTTGGGACGTTGTGGTTCTACCTCCAACAAAGCATACAATTGGCCACAAATGGGTTTATAAGATCAAACATAAAGTTGATGGAATAGTAGAGAGATACACGGCAAGGCTTGTTGCCAAGGTCTATACTAAACAAGATGGATTAGATTTTATTGAGACCTTTTCCCCTGTTGCAAAGTTGGTCAATGTTCGAGTTTTACTTACAATCTCATCCAATTAGATATTAATAATGCATTCCTCTATGGTGATTTGTTTGAGGAGGTGTACATGGATCTCCCTCTCGATTACAAGCCTCAGGCTTCTTCTCATTAGAATGGCAAACTTGTATGCAAACTCAAGAAGTCATATACGGTTTGAAGCAAGCCTCATGACAATGGTTTGCAAAATTCTCTAATGTTTTGATTGAGCTGGGCTTCACTCAATCGAAAGATGATTATTTCTTGTTTGTTCGTGGTCAAGGAAACTCATTCATTACCCTTCTTGTTTATGTTGATGATATAATCATAATAGGAGAAAATCTACAGCAAATCAGTCAGTTCAAGACATTGTTGCACAACCGTTTCAAACCAAAAGACCTTGGATCTCTCAAATATTTCTTAGGTCTCGAGTTAGCAAGATCACGTAAAAGTGTATCTATTTCTCAAAGGCACTATACACTTCAACTATTGGAAGAGGCTGGTCTGTTAAGTGTTAAACCCGTTTCTGTCCCAACGGATCCTACTATCAAGTTGAAGAAATCAAATGCTGATTTGTTAAGAGATCCATCTTCTTATAGAAGACTGGTTGGAAAGCTTCTTTACTTAATCATCACAAGGCTAGATATAGTTTTTGCGGTTAACAAACTTAGTCAATTTGTATCTTCCCCTTGCAAAACACACTTTGTAGCAGCTCACCACTTATTAAGGTACTTGAAGTCTTCACCAGGACAAGGCATTATGATATCTTCAACAAAGAATTTTCATTTGAAGGCTTTTTTAGATTCTGACTGGGCATCTTGTATTGATACAAGAAAATCCACTTCTGGTTTTTGCATTTTTTTGGGTGACACTCTTATATCATGGAAATCTAAGAAGTAAAGTGTCGTATCTCGTTCTTCAGCTGAAGCAGAGTATAAAGCACTTGCCTCCACAACTTGTGAAATTGTTTGGTTGACATCCTTACTTAAGGATCTATGTTTACCTGTCATTCAACCATCTACTATTTTTTGTGATAATCAAGCAACCATCTATCTTGCCACTAATCCAGCTTTTCATGAAAAAACCAAGCATATAGAACTTGATTTCATTTTGTTAGAGACAAAGTTGCTGATGGATCCCTTAAACTCTTACCAGTTACATCCGAAGGCCAAATGGCTGATATTTTTACAAAAGCTCTGTCTGCTCCAACATACTTCTGTTGAGGGGGGATATTAGATGTAAAAACTGATTAGTTAGCCTTGGTTATACTTTCTATTAATAATTTTTTAATTATGCCCTTTTTAGTCTTTTTACATTATTGAATAATGGATATAAAAGTACTACTGATGAAGGAATAAAGAATGGGAAAGTGAATATATTTTTTCCTTTCCAAATTTCTCGATTTTTCAACTTTAATAAGATTGATATAGTTATGAACTTCAGGGTTTAAATTGATACAATTATTAATTTGGTGTTTAAATTGTTATACACATGCAAGTTCATACTTTAAATTGATACAATTATCAGTTTAGGATTTAAATTGAAACCACCCTCAAAGTTTACGAGTATAAGTTGATATTTGTCCTTTAATTTATATATGGGTGCGTTTGTGGTTAATCAGGTATATAAAAATATGGACACTTTTGTGGCTATTCGAATATATAAAAGCAAACGAGTTCTCTTGTATATAATAGCAAAGTTTTAGGGAATTAGCTTATTATATAACTAATATTTTACAAATATATATTTCATAACTAAATTTTACAAGCTTTTTGGGACATTTTTAACCTGTTAATATTCTCTCTCATATTTAATTCATAATATTTTAAAGTAAAAAATATATATCATTTCTGGATTTACTATTAATTATATAAGAAATTTATTTTTTTAAAAATAATTAAATGCATTATTTCTCCTCAATAGATTTTCAAAATATTTAATTCTTTCAGTATTAACATCCTTTTCAAATTTTGACTTTGTTTTTGTTATTTATTAATTTTTTCATGTTCCTTTAATGCATAATTATTTAAATTAATGTTAACTTCATTTAATTAGGAGATTTCATTTATTTTCTTATATATTTCTATTTGAAAATAGATCATCTTTCCATTGAGATCTCAAATATATCTTAAATATATTGGAGAGTGTATTTACATTGCATATACCATTATTTATTTTTTGGTATATTTACAAATATACTAGACAATGTAAATATACCTTGCATATATTGTTTGATATATAAGACAATATATTATCCAAATTGTCTTGTTTATGCACTTATCAAATATACCCTAATTTGTTTCTAGAAAATTCAATATATAGTGATGTATATATTACATATACCTTTTTTCTCCTTCGAAGTTTCTTGTCGATTCTTGCTTTCATTTATGAGTACAACAATTTTCGAATATTTAGAAAAACTTTTCTTACTTGTGTAGGTTTTGAAAAGAAAATCTCTTTGGAAAGTTCAATACCCCAAAAAACTTTCCTTGCATGCCTCTTTTGGTATTAATAGTTGTAAACACCAATATTATATTTAGAGCCTAAAATATGGAATAGCTATCATAGCCTACTCTACCAACATCAAATTGCGGGCCCAAATAGCCTATAAATGTTAGCAGAGTACTCATGCTAGTAAGCAGGCGTGTAGGTGGGTGCGCACTTGAGATATCAACAAGCATATCCTAGTCCACCTTGGATGTGTGTCAAGTTATGTGCATCGAGACTTGGGATCATATCACTATGGTTTTAGGGTGGTAGAAAGTAAGTGCTAATGGAAATGAACACATCTATCGTTTAACTCTTCAGAAGTACCATTATGTAGTCTTCTCTTCAAGGTCTTGTGTAATCCAAATTATATGAACACATCCTTGCTTTGCACTTGCCATAAACCAAAGTTTGATATATTTGCTTCATGGCGAACCAAAAGTTGTCGAGGTTTTCGATTCAGTCAAATAATTGTTCCATTTTCTATTTTAATTCAGTAGTATTAAGGCATTAACATATCAAAATTATGGAACATTTGAATCTCTCAATTAAACTGTAAACAATCCAAGGACAACTGATAGGGGGTTTTGAAATTGGTTCGATTGTAAGAGCAAATTAAATTACATAAAATAAATACAACAAAATAAAAGTTTGAGAAAAATATATGAATAAAGCCAAGCTTGGGTTATTATAGAATTTTTCCTATTCAATATACTCGATCATCGAATTCTTATTACTTGAATTAAGTACTATTTACTCATACTTGACCAAACTAATTGGAAAAATCAATTAGTTCATCTTAGTAAACTAACTAGTCTAAAATGAATTAATGAAAAGCATGGAAATTCAAATATTTCTTAGTTGCATAAAGATCTAGGAAAACATTAGGTGAAATATTTAACAGAAAAAACCATGATTAAATATTCATTTGATTCAATCCTAGATTGGTTAGAACAATAAAATTTGCAAGTTAACCTAACCTGTTGCTTCTTTGTGATCAACATAAGATTATATGTCACGTATCAAATGTTAGTAAAAAAACATCAATCATAAAATCCACAAGCGTCCGATAATATAATCATAATCTATAAGAACAAAATTGAATCAAGCAAATGCAACAACATTCTATTCGAAAACTCAAAAGTATGTGAAACTAAAGAAAAATCTTAAAATCCAAGCTAGAATAAGTTATTTTAGCCCATAATCGACATGAAGATCAATGAGGTTGAGTTTTAGTAGATAAAAGATGAAAAACAGAAGAAAACAGGGAGAAATGCTCTGCAAATTGGCCAGAATCGGATCTAGGGAAAAGAAGTAACCAAAAATAGCTATATATATATAGATATATATAAGCGTTGGAGCTCGATGTTAGGGTGTAGCACCGTGGCGCTAACGGGAATCAACACACGACGAGCCTTCAGAGCATCGTGATGCTATACGTCTTGCACAAAAAAAGGCTCTCAGCCTTGCACCTTGCAGCGCTAGGCGCCGTTATGTTTACTTTATTGGTAAAAGTCTAGTTTCGGCTGTCTCTTTCCAGATTGATGCAATTAAACTCTGATTTAGCCTATTTTAGCTCAATTTTGTTACTAACGCGCCGTTCTACACTTTAGGTGCTTAAAACTCATAAAGTAATCAAATAAACATGTAAAATCCAGGAACAATCTCGAGTTAAGTGGAATATGATTGTTAGCTTCTAAAAAGAGCTAATATTATGTCCTTAATTCTGCCATATTGAATAATTCTTATGCTTAAATTGTCTAAGTTGTAGGTAAATCGATCCCGAGGAGCATATGTCATTTGGATTAAAATCGAGCCAAAAAGAAGCAAAAATGAGGGTTGATGCACCATGTCGAAAGAAGACAACAAAATTACAAAACTGCCCTTGAGGGCAGTGTTGCAACCCTCTCTTAACGCTGCCTCGACGCTGGAAAACGCGCATTGCCTATAGTCAAATCGTTGCAATGCTCATGACATGAAGAAGCTTAACGCTACCTCGACGCTAGAGGACAGAAGCTGCTGAACAGAATAGCGTTGCGATGCTGTTGTACATTGTCGCAATGGTACGAACTTTCGATGGAAAACTTCACCTCACGTGCATGCAATTGAGTGTCACAATACTCTTAATCAGCATTGCGATGCTATGACCTGCTTATAAATTCATCATTTACGTTCCAATAGAGAGGAGAACGAGATGGAGCCATAATGGGGACACTTTTTTGAAGAGTTTCACTAGATTTTCACTATTATTTCCTCCATCTTTCAATTCCTTTTATTATTGCTTTCAATTTCTCAATTATTGTTGCTGATTTGAAGAAGATGCAAGGCTAGGTAACCTTTTCTTCTTGGGTTTTGGTAGTTTTATTTAATTTCTTGAGGATGTTTAATTAATGATGTTGAATTCTATGAACTTTTGAGTTTGATTTGAGTTTATTCTTAATAGAATTTGATAAAATTTATTTGACAAATCATTCTTATTGGCTTTTTGTATGCAAATTCTACATGGTGAATTTTTATAATTGTAGATTGGGTTGCTTGAATTAGGAATTCTTGTGTCGGCTAAGACTTTTTCTAAACTCACACTTGTTTGCTCTAATTTAATCTCACTCATTGAATCATCCTATGAGTCTAGGCTTTCCAACTTGTAGTATGTCACAAGTCATGAAGCCTAATCTTAATGCAAATTAGTTTTTGCTTGGATTTCGCTGAGAACGAAAATTTTAAAAATTAATTTTTGGTCAATTTGATTAATCTCACATTTGGCTAAATGGGTTATTAGTTTTTATTAATAGGTCGTGGAGTTCATGGAATTGACATTGTTTCTTAATATCTAATGATTGAAATTGAACATAACAAACTATTCCTAAGAGCCTTCAATTCATTTCAACTCAATTGCACGCTCTGATTTCATTCAAACTTTAATTCATTGCATGTTTACTTTCAATTCAATTCATTAGAAAGTAAACCAAACCCCCTATTTGCATGAAATTCTTTTATCGTCTTAGTTAGTTTACGGTTTACCTGTGGATTCAACCTTATACTTACTGTTTATACTGATCTTTTAGTATAAATTTTAGGCTCGGTAAACATATTTCATTTTTTAGTTAGAAGATTGTAGGCAACAACGAATCTATAAAAGCTGACTGCAAACAAACTAACACCATTGCTGGAGAAACTTGGCAACTAGCCTAGGGCAATTTTAGAATTTTGAATAAAAAAAAAGTGTGTGATTAATTTTCCTTTAGTGTATGACCTACTCCTCAGGGAGTATTGAGCTTATTTATTTATTTATTTTTTGTTTGCAGAAATTACTCGAAAAGAGAGGTGAATCCAAAGGGAATGGAGAAGAAAGACACTGGAAGAAGAAGATTATCAAGTTACTGATGATTCGATAGAAGAGAAGGAAGAAAACGTCATGGGTGAAAAAGGCAGGGAAAAAACTCTTAGGGAGTTAGCTGAACTAGACATGGATCAACAGACCTTATGCATTATTTTTCCTCTAACCACGGTGCCGTTTGAGCTTAAGCTTGGTTTGATAAATCTGTTGCCTGTATTCAAGGGAGTTCCAGGAGAGAACCCACACAAGCATATAAAAGATTTCCACATAATGTGCATAAGTATGCGACCCCATGGGGTTGTGGAAGAACAACTAAACCTTATAGTCTTTCCTTTTTCATTATAGGATGATGCTAAGGATTGCTTGTACTACTTAACTCCGGGGTCTATAACTACCTGGAATGGTTTGAAAAAGAAATTTATTGAAAAAAAAAATTCCGACTTTTAGAGCCAACTCGATTGAAAAGGATATTTATAACATTAAACAGAATGTTGAAGAAATATTATCTAAATACTGGGAGAGATATAGACGTTTATGTGCTAGTTTTCCTCATCATCAGATATCCGATCAATTGTTAATTTAGTATTTCTAGTGTGGTTTGCTCTCTAATGACAAGAGTTCCATTGATTCTACGACTGGAGGAGCTTTTGGTGATAAGACTCCTACGGAGGCCCAACATTTGATCTCTCGCATGGCTGAGAATAATCAGAATTTTGGAACCAGAGCTACTAAGTTTGATCCATCTTCATCTGCTGGGGTAAAGGAATTGAGATCATAGCTATCTAACTTTATTGCTTTTGTTACAGAGATTGTGCAAGGAGGAGTGGCCCAAGTCAAGAGTTGTGGAGCTTACGATGTGGTAGGACACTCATATGAAGCATGTCCTCAAGCTCAAGTTAATGTAATTGGGGGTTACTAGAGAAAGTATGACCCTCATGCCCCTTTTTACAATCAAAGTTGGCGAGACCATCCCAACCTCAAATGGGTAGGTCAAGGGCAAGGACACCAAGATTCAAGACCTTCCAATCAACCATCATCATGTTCTTCAGGTATGTCGTTAGAGGTTGTCGTTAAAACTTTAGCTGATCATTCTTTGAAATTCCAACAGGATATTCACCAATTGCAAAAGGACTCCATCTAGCTGTCACAAGACACCAAATCATTGCAACATGAGACAAGAACGGGATTAGCAAATTTGGGTACTCAGATTCCTCAACTAGCTACAGTGGTTAGTCGACTAAAAGGTAAAGTTCAGGAAAGCTACCTGCTCAACCGAAGTGAGTGCCATCATACTTAAGAGCGGAAAGGAGCTTCCATCTCCCACACCCTTCTCAAATTCCCAGACACCACCTCTTTCCATTCCATTAAAGCCTGTTTTAACTCTTGGTAAATCTTAAGAGGAAACTAAACAAGAAAAGGAAATCAAACAAAATGAGAAAAGTGAAGCAAAATTTAAGGCACCGCCATCGAATCTCGAGGTAAGTACATATTCTTTGCCTTCATTTGAATCTTATGTACCTAAATGTCATTTCTCTAGTAGGTTGGTAAAACCGAAGTAGGAGAATAAGAATGAAGAACTCATAGAGATGTTTTAGAAGGTTCAAATCAATATCCCCTTCTTAAATGCAATTCAACAGATTCCGAGGTACGCTAAATATCTCAAGGAGCTGTGCACAAAAAAGAGGATAAGGACCAAAAACTTGTGGTGGTAAGTAAAAACGTTGCAGCCTTACTTAAAAGAAATATGCCTGAGAAGTGTCGTGATCTAGGTATTTACTTTGCCCTGTGTTATTGGCAATAGAGTTACTCGACATGCTATGCTTTATTTAGGAGTCGTTATTAATGTTATGCCTTATCACGTATACGAGGACCTTAAATTAAATGATTTGCAAAAAAACTGTCATGTATATTTAGTTGGCCGTTATATTTAGCCTTTAGCCTCTAGGAGTAGTTGAGGATGTTTTGCTTCAAGTAAAAGACTTAATTTTTCCTGTTGACTTCTACATTTTAAAAATGGACGAGGTTAGTACACCTACTTCTTCTACCATTTTGTTAGGGAGACCATTCATGAAAATTGCTAAAACAAAAGTTAATGTTGATAAGGGATGTCTTGAAGGAACTTTTAAACAAGAATATCCATGAACGGGTTCGAATCTTTCCTATTTTATTGTGACTGAATTATCACACACAAATTCTAACAAACATATATGCATTGTAACACTAATTATAGACATGCTTTAACAATTAAAAAACAACAGATTGAGTAAACGTACCAGTTGAAGACAATCTTCACTCGAACTCAATCCAATGGAAGCGACTCCTCTACAGTCCTTATCACCCAGCAAATAGTCGCCTAGCAGCACCACAATTGTTTACACGAACGACAACACACGAACAAGTAGCAACCGGGGACGACACCACCACTTGAAGCCCTTGGTATTCTCGGAGTGAGAATCCAAAGAGTGGACTTTGATGGAATTGGTAGAGGGAGGAGGAAAGGATGATCGTGTAGTACGAACAAGCAAGTGGGAGATAGTAGATGACTATCATATAGTCGAGTGCTTGTCGTTTAGGAAAAGATACATGATCGTGTAGGTTTTACAAAGCGATTGTCTAGCAAATAGTAAGCGATCGTTTAGGTTAGATCGACGCGCTAAGCAATCGTTTAGAGAAGGTGAGCGATCGTTTAGTGCGCGGGTGTGTGATCGTTTAGGCGATGGGCGCTATCGAATAGGCTCTCAATTAAGTAATCGTGAAGTTTCCAAACCGTGAGCGGATTTTCAAACGTCTCTCAAAAAATGAAACCAATTTTCATTTTATTATTCAGTTATAAGAACCGAATTCAATTTTCCAACTTTCGCACGATTTAAGAGAAATTCTCGGCCAATTATCTCATAACCGCCTATTCAATTAAATAATGAATATAATCATATTATATTATTAACCTATAGTTTAATATCACATATCTACTATAGTAATTTCTCCTCTACTTGATACAAATCATATTTATATCTAATTTCTTCCAAAATAATGTATCTCATACATTTAGTCAATTATATCATATATAATTAACCAGTTCAATTATATCATATATAATCGAACTCCCTCTTGTCAATTTGAACATTTCAAACTGACCCAAAAACTTATTCTTGACTTTATCCAAGCTACCAAGGGGACCTTATAGACCTGTGGCTCGAAGCTTCAACGGTACGTGAATAGCTGACTAAACTCTTCACCATGAGATCCACCATCCGTTAACTGGCAGACATTTCCTTAAAGACCAACAACTGAACTCTTTTTACCACAGATATATTTCTGTGTCCATCGAATATAACCAATCATGAGTACGATGACCTTTCACAGATGCTAGTAAGTACAGCTGGGCCAATTTACCTTTTTTCTCCTGTAGTTACATCTCACTCCTTAAGTACCACTAATTCCTCTAATGGTCAATACAACATAATCAAACTATGTGTGAACACCTCTCAGGCCAAGAGAAGGTGTGTGGGTCACATTGTTCAAGCCTTGGAATCGGGAGCTATGTATCTACTTGCCTCAGCTTCGGGGAAGGAGTGAATTCCATCTTGTGTAGCTGAGTCTCAGCTCCCAAATTAGACGAATCCCAAAATGGTAGGTTTGAGTCGGAGACCTAGCTACTCGCATTCATGCAAATCAAAGAACCACCCTCAATGGCAGGAGTTCCCAACTCACTCAGGATTGAGATCATGTTACCTATGGTCATCCTAGTGAAGTAAAGTCTGTCATGAACGGTGTTATATAACGAGACGTTAACACTTTGTGGTCTGGTTTTATACAAACTCTTTGTATAGGACGCCCCTGCTCGCATGTCCCCTAAACGAATGATCAGGATCAGACCATCTGTGACAAGTCACAACACTTGTGACCATTCCACAAAGCGGGCCACATCTGTAGCGATACCAAGATAATGTTTCCCTCTTATATCCATATACTACAGACCATTTTGGTTATCACTTAAGACATGATGTAGAATTTGATGGGGAAATGGTCTCATTTAATATGTATGATGTAATGAGGTTTCCTGAGAAATATCTATCTTTGCCTGGTTGAAACTCATGATTTTGTGGATGAGTTTGTTTTGCATGATGATGATGATTCTGATGAGTTGATTGCACCATGTATTGATTTAGATTCACATGATCTATCTCTTTCTTTTGTTAATGTTAACAATAATGATAAATCTTCTTCTGATATTGGTATCTAGTGGAAACGTTGGAAATGTATAAGAAAGCCAATGGATGGACCCTTGATGACATAATTTATGGAGTAAACATGCATAAGGCAAAAGTAAACAGAATCATTAAGCACTCTAATTACACTTAATTTTAGTTACAAGCATGCTTAAAAACAGTTTTTCATATACAAGGGTTTCGGTTCATTACTTCTGAAGAATTCCACTTTAATCCTTATACTCTCTCCAAATTTGACCTTCAAATTTATAGTAGACCACCAAGAGGATCTTCTCTACTATTATCAGCCTTGGATTTGAGTTGTGGAATTCTGAATTGGGATAAGTTGGATATAGTTTGGAGAGGGTTTGAGGGCTCAAACAATTCTTTCAAAAATTTCCAAAATCTCATAATTTCTCTCATTTCCATTTCAGAAATTGAAGTATTTATTTAACAAGCACCAAGTTCTTCAACCATTTGAGACTTCATGACATTAACATAGTGGGTTAGGTGTTGATTTTGGAATTAATCCATTAATAACATCAAATGTTGGATAATTCCACTATGAAAATTTAAAACCCTTTTAAATTCTCAATTTTCATTTAAAAATCAAATTTAGTTTAAAACTAAATTAAATTCAATTTAAATTCAATTTCAAAAAAATTATTTTCTTCCCTTTTAAAATGAAACTAATTTATTTAATTAATTAAAAAAATCTAACTAATTAAATAATAATAATTTAGTAACAAATATTAAATTAACAAAACAACTAATAACAAAACAACTAATTCAAACATGAATCCTTATTCATATAATCAATATTTAAATACAATGAACTCTCCAAATACGTTTAATTTCAATAAATTTAAACGTTAATTATATCAAATATAATTGTTCAAACCCTAAATTGAAATTGAACACTTCAATATTCAAACTTTAAATTGAAATTTGAACACTTCAAATTGAAACCCTAAACTGAATTTGAAAACTTCAAATTCACTCAATATTTTAATCCAAGGTTTAGTTTTTTACGAGCTAGTAGATGGATCTTATGGACCTACAGATCTTGAGCTCCAACGATTTGAGATTAGTTGGATAAACTCTTTAAACCGAATTAATCAATATTCGTTAACTACCGAGACACACTACTATAGCTCAGTAGTTGCACTATTCTCACTGTAGATATATTTCTGTCCACCTAATTTAACCACAATCAGTAAGTAAACGCTTCACAAGTTGTTCGTAATAATGACTAGGTCTAAAGCTATTTTACCCCTAAAATTACATCTTACTCTGCAAGTTCCACTGATCCTCTAATGAGTAATTGGTTTATGATCCAATCATTAAATCGAGTTCATCTCAAGCCACTGAGAGGGTGGGGTCCCTTGTCCAAGACCTGGAATCAGTACATAAGAGAACAACCTTTCTATTATCCCTAAATCGGGTAAGAGTGAATTCCATCTTGAATCCTATGTTCCCAGCTATCTACCCGGTCTTACCCTTGAAATGGGAGACTTATTGAATTGACGCTTCTGAGCCAACCCTCACTTATGCAAATCTAAGGATAATCCCGAAGAAACGAAAGTTCATAGTTAGCTCAGAATTCAGGTCGAGTTACCTAGGTCATCGATTTGAAATAGTCAGTCTTAAACAGTAAACAACGTTATAAAGTAAAAGTGATGTATTTCTTGGTCATGGCCTTATAAAAACTCATTGCATAGGACACTCCCACTTGCATGTCTCTATATAAACGATTCAGGATCACATCGTTTATACTATCTACAAAGTGATCGCGTCTGATAATGTTATCAAAATAAGGTACCCAACCTTATTCATTTACTATAGATTGTTTTGGCTACTCACTCGAACTTGATCCATCTTTATGTCTCCACATAAAGTTTAAATATTCATTTAATAGCCATAGATCTTAGTTTATTGGATTTAGTCTATACAAGTACAATTTACCTATTCAACAACCATTTTAAGGACAGTTCCAAATTAGACCCAAAGTATTAGTAGATATAACATAATGTAAAAAAAATTACAAATATGACCAAATTTAAATAGTCGATCAATGATAGATCATATTATTGGTAGGAGTCTATCAATGATAGACCATATCACTGATAAGAGTCTATCAACGATAGAAGTCTATCACTGATAGACTTTTCTATATTTATATATTTTTTTTAAATGATGTTATACACTTGGTTATTATTCTTAAAAATGCTACCAATTGCAATTACCTACAATTTTATTAAACAAATATCAATAACATCTTTATTGATAATAGAAAATGTTGAACATCAAAACTGTGTTTTAGGACATACAACCCAACAATAATCTCCAGAGAATGACACCAACCCAAGAGAGCTCTCTAGTGGAGACGTTGAAAATGTATAAGAAAGCCATTTGATGGAACCTTAACCACATTAAAGAGATAAGTTCTTCTCTTTGTATTCATAGGATCACTTTGGAGGACAGAGCCAAAGCCACGTTACAACCTCAAATAAGGCTCAACCTCACAATGAAGGAGGTTGTTCTTAAAGAGATCATCAAGCTCAACGAGGCCAACATCATTTACCTAGTCCCTGATAGTAAGTGGGTAAGTCCGATTCACGTTGTGCCTAAAGAAGACCGACATGACGATAGTTGAAAATGATAAAGGTGAGATGGTGTCAATGTGCGTTCAGAACGGATGGAGGATGTGCATTGACTTTCGAAAGCTAAATGAGGTAATGAAAAAAAAATCATTTTCTTATTCCTTTTCTCTAGTAGATGGTGGAACGGCTTGTCAGAAGCCATTCTTTTTCTTTCTTGATAGATTTTCATATTCCTACCAAATCCCGATTACTCAAGAGGATTAAGAAAAGATGACTTTCACCTCCACTTGCGGGACTTCCCCAGGTACGTTCTAGGTAGTCATTCCTTGTTTATCCCATTCTTTGTTCATTTCTTCTATCACTATCATGAGTAGCTAAATTACCTTATGGGTTGAGAAGCATATAACCAACATGAACTAAGCAACAAAATATTATGCGATCACTTGTTTTATGTATGTCTACTCCCGTCACTTGAATACATCGAAAGATTATTCTAAGTAAATTAAATTTAGGTTTGAAAGAATTCATATTCAAAACTCGTAAAACAAAAGGAGATGCTCCTTAGAAATAAGTACTTCTTTTGCATATTGTAGTCACCACCTGCATCCTAGAGATAGGGTAATGTGGCTACTAAAAAGTGTTGGTCGTATATCGAGTGCACTACTTGAACGCATAACTCATCTAGTTGCTTAGGGAGTGTTGGTGAAAATTCTTCTCAACCCTATCATCGCATGCTAGTATGCAAAACCACTGCTCACATTGTTTCACTTGAAGCACAACCTTCAACGTAAAATTTAGACTTAGAATAAAACTGAAAATTGACAATTTGTGTGAACATTTCATTTGCATTAAGATCTGAGTATTAGTACATTAATGCAAATCTAATTACAGCAAGATTCCAAGAAAAACATAGAATTGAAGAACATGAAATCTAATTACAGAATTCTTAAGAAATTAAACATAGGACTCTTCCTCAAAGAAATTAGATAGAAATTGCCTATTACTTTATAGACAAATCTAAGTAAACAACCGATTCATTGATTACAACTCAAAATAAAAAGAAAGACTAACCTAAAGATACTAAAAATTGAAGAGAAAAGAAGAAGAATGAAGATCAACCTCGACCTTCATCAATTGGGCCCCCAAATTAAGCATATTTTGACCTAAAGACGACGAGAGGTATTTATAATATAAATCACAGTGTTGCAACGCTAGGGACAACATTCCAACACTGCCCTATGTTTGGGCTAAAGAAGACGCGTACGTGTATAGCATGGGAAGTGCTACTCCAATTGGAGCACTGCATTGTTGTAGGCAGTGTTGCAACGCTGGCCTGCACACCCACGTTCTGCCTTCAGCATCGCAACATTCAACCCATGGCTTGGTCATACGCTCACCTGATGCTAGAAGGCAGAACTTGGGTGTGCAAGGCAGCATTGTAATGTTGTAGGCAGTGTTGACACTGCCTTGCACACCCACATTCTGCTTTTTAACGTTAGGCGAGCATTGGACCAAGGCATGGGATGAGCGTTGCGATGCTAAAGTAGGGACATTTTGGTATTTTGCTCCTTTGAAGCCCGGATGTTCAAATTGACTCCAATTTGCTTCAAATTAATCTCGTTCAACTTAAAATACTCGATTCTACCTCTTGATTGCTCGATACCTACAAAATGACACAATAAACACTTAAAATTCAATAACAAGCAAGAATTAAGCTAGGAATAATAGCTCTTTTTTTTAGAGCTATCACCCGTCCCTACCTTAAAGGTTGTGTCGCCTTTTGTAAGCTACTTCCAGGAATTAATTTCTTGAGCGAAAGCGCAAATATGATTAGCAACACTTGAATCTAATATCCAGGTTAATTTATCATTTTCCATTAAATATATCTCAATGACAAGTAAATCATATTTATTTTGTTGTACTTTCTTAGTTTCCTCATCTATGACATTCGTGTTTATTACTTTTAACATATCTAGAACTTGTTCATTAATAGAGGTTCTATGCTTTATGTCATGGTTGTAAACATTTTCAAGAATATTGTTGCTAACCAATTGTCTAAACAATGTTTGTAACAAATCCATGATTTTTTTAGCAAAAACCATGTTCTTGAATTTCTTAGCTAGTATATCGGATATATTTGCTAAGATATGGATTTGGGTCTTTTCATTTGCCTTAATCCATCTGTCAATTCCAAACGTTCTGGTTTGCTGAGATAAGAGTTAAAGGACATTCCTATGTTAAAACAAATTTTAAATCATCATCTGCTAGTATTACGTTTATATTTTATGTTGAAAAATAAGACCGTTAAACTTGTCAGAAGCAATTAATTTAGAAGAATTCGACCTACTGAAAATATAAACAAATTCTAATCAGTAAATTGCTTTTATACCAAAAAAATTTTAGCAAAAGTAATAATGTAACCAAATTTCATTAATTATTTACAACGATACTTTAGTGAGTAAGAATAGATGCTATCGAGGGGTAATCAAATACTCCTTCACTGAAGCAAGACATTCTTAACTAAATACTAATTCCAGAATAACTCTTATTCCTATAGTCATTTAGTTACCGCTTTTGGTTAAGAAGTTACTAACACATAGTAATTCTCGTAAGTGTAACCCTCCATTTTCAGACCTCAGAGGTCGTCCCCAACAATGCTACCGAATTAGAGAGTCAAGATTGGGAATGGACCTAAGAAATCCTATCCAATTTTTTAGTTTTAGTTGTTCCAAATCCCATGTTACAACCCTCCAAGGGGATAGCCACCGTAAAATGACTAGCTTATGTCACCTAAAAATGAAAAGCAGGCACAACATAGGAATCTCACGTCTAAACTAATAGAAGAGACCACAGGACACATTGACACACATCCTTCACCCACTTACTATGAACTTTTTCCCTATTCACCTTGTTATTGACCCATGCAAACACTTTCCGAATGGAGGTCACTCCCAGAGTGACACGAAGCTGAGAGTGAATTTCACAGTGTGAACTCTCAGGGATGTGAGAACTAAGAATAACTCTTCAACTAAGGCAATATTGCTCAATTCCTACCCTAACTTTCCGTTGATTGGTTGCTCTGAATGCTTCCACCTAGGCAACATTACTTAACAACGTAATTTCTTTCTATCCTTGATAATTCATAAACATGCCCTACTTTATTCTTTTATACAACAAATCTTTACTCAAAAAATTTCTTTCTTGCTTTGAAAAGAATGTTTACCTCTTCTTGCAAAAAAAACTTGATACGACTTGAATGCGGTGGTCGGGTTGCGTTATTTTATTAAAGACTGTTGATCATGGTTACACCCTTCGTTTTGGCTTATTCTCATGGGTGTCATGCGAACATCCAACTACGGTTGTGTGCCAATCTCAACTTCAACTCTTGATTTTCAGCTAAGTTTAACTTTTGTTGGTCAGAGGAGTTGTCTCTTTTATTCTTTTATTTTTCTCTCATTTTTTTCCTTTTCATATTGCGTCGTTCTTGGAAACCCACCTTCGTTTTGGCTTGCTCCTATGGGTGTCATGCGAACATCCAACTACGAGCAGGTTCCTTTCACGACTCAAATCTTATCAGGTTGGGATTTTGATTTCCTTTGCGCTGACATTAGAGTTTGTATGATTATATATATATATATATATATTTCATGGTAATGAACATATTTTTTTAATAACCGCATCCGTTTGATCGCATCTGCTCAGACCTTGCCCACCCCCAAATTTAGAGATGCGCAAGGTCCTCATTGCGTTGTTTTGGAAAGAATAGACAAAACACTTAGTCAAAGTTTTGAAAAGAAAGTTTAAGTAGAGTTTTGAAGGATAAAAGGTAAAGCAGTGCAATTGCTACGAATTATCTAAGTGTTAGTCAGAAAATACAAAGTGTGGAAAATGTTTCTAAAGGTATGTATATAATTCATCATGGCAGCGCATGAATAACGCAAAATAAAAGATAAAGAACATTGCAATAATTGATAAAGAATGATAAATAAGAGGCTAACGCATACAGAAAGAATTGTTACTCAGTTGTATTAAAAATCGACCAAGTATACAAGGAATTACAAATAATGCAATACAAAATTTGAGCATGTACAAAGAATCAAGAAATATCTTCTATACATAGAAATTAAATTATCTTTTGTATTTGATTCAGACGGGTGCAAGATTAAAGGTTAACACTATGTTTCCATTAACACAAATGCATATTTGCAGAAGACGGCAACAACGCATGTATCATCGCAACACACCCCTCAACTCAGTGCATTTCTAGAGGATGAGTGCACGGTATTTATATTGGCACAACACTACCTCAACATAGTGCGTTTTCACTAAGGACGGGCGAAAAATACATAGGAGCGCAACACACCCCTCAGCGCAATGCATTTGGGTTAGATGGACGCAAACTGCATCTTGTTATCACAAGATGCACCCATCATCGCAATGCATACCAATTTTTCCTTTTAATTCATCAAACACGCAAGTCGATAAGACTTTGCGGTGTTCATCGTTTTATTCAGTCATTCATAGAAATTTTAAGAACAGCGCTACTGATACATAAAAGTAAAGAAATTTAATTTGACATGGACATAAACAATTGAATTAAATTGAAAGTAAACACGTAAAGCAGTAAAGGCTAATTCTAATAAGCAGTAAAAAAACGAAATTTAAAAATGAGTAAACGAAAGCTGTAAAGAAAGCACTTAAACATAGATATAGGGATGCTAATTGAAAGAAGTTTTTCAGAGTTACCGCAATAGCATCCCTGCAAGCAGTCAATCATGCTTGCCTAAGTCAATGGTCTCCATGCGTCGTTCCACATCGCCCCCGTAGTAGGGCTTAATTCGTTGACCATTGACTTTAAATGCGTTGTTCCCATCTTCAGTTGTTAGCTCCACTGCACCATGGGGAAAGATAATCTTGATGTGGAATGGCCCAGACTAGTGGGACTTTAACTTGCCTAGAAACAATCACAAACGCGCGTTAAACAGAAGTACTTGTTGACCCTCAAATAATGTATTTGAGAAGTTATAAAAATTCGGTGCCGCATAGTTCCTCATAGGGATGTTGCAGTCAGCAACAAGAAATACAGGGTCTTGCGCTAGCCAATTTTCCCCTTGATTCTCTTCGGGCCCCTCATTATTATTAGCCATGTTTCCTCTTCGCCTAACTTGGTCCTGATGTGATCTGCGCGAAAAATACACCTAATCTCTGGGTTAGCTTAGAATTTCTGGATCAATTCCAGTACTCATAAACCGTCAGACTACTTTTCGTAATAAACCACTAATACAAAGAGATTTGTCCTACAAAATACCACAAAAGTACTCAACACTAACTGTTACCAATCCCAACGGCGCCATAAACTTGTAACGGTAAAAAATGGAGTGTTATGCTATGTTATCGCTTATGCACACTACTGGTGAAAGAATGAGCCATACAAGCTCATGTCCCTGGCAACGACGCCATAAACTTGTAACGCTGAATTTTTGTCTTTAACTTTAAGCATGTGGACAAATATGAATATGAATGAATGAATAAATATATGCGTTAAAGAGAATTTTATGTGATACTACGTCTAAATATATGCGTTAAAGAGAATTCTATGCTCGTAGTATGCAATGGAGTAATGCGTGTCACAAGTTTCCTTGCGTTGAAACCAAGTATAATTCCAACGCAAGTTTCTCAGAATAATCCGAGGTCGAACACAAGGATTGTTTTCGTTAATGTGTTACTGATGTGGTATATGCGACCGGTTTTTACAATTAATAAAGAATTGTTGTTTATACAATAATGTAAATTGCGATGAAATAAAATTGCGTTGATAAAATAAAACCTAAACTAATATGATACAAGATACAATATACAAGATACATGATACATGATACTAAGTTCGAGAACTGATTGTGAAGTTGTACAAAGAATCGTGGGATGCGATGACAAATCTTATGAATCAATCAGAAAGGGAAAGAGTACATAGTAAAAACATCGCGAGTTTGTTAATTGCGTTAAAGATGAAACTAAGGTTCCACTTTCCCTTGGCGTACACCTCTCAGTGATCAGCCGTGTTCCCATATCTCTATGGTGAAATAGGGATAGATGTGATGAACACAAGGTTGCTTCCATCTCTGGAAGTATTTCTCGCTTTAGTTAACGCATTCTTCCAACCTTCTCTTGATAGGCGGAATAACATCTACACTTCTGCTCTCACAGGTGAAGATGTCATCGAGCATGCTTTAGCTAACCTTAATTATTTATTTAACACAATTAACTCACGCGCTTAATTCTTTCTATTTACCCAGGGAATTAGGAAAACATCATGGAGAAAATGGATTATGGTTGAACGGAAATAGACAGAGAGATGACAATGGTAATTATCATAACATTTAATTATAGAATTAAGCGTTTGATACATGGTGTGAATGAAATATTAGAGATGATGAATACAGATGATGAAAAAAAGAGATTAGAAACAAATACAGAAGAAGTGTCAACGTCTTGACACAGATTCCGAATGGAGGTTTTGCTTGCCGGCGTGTGGAAGTAATGGAGAGAAGAGCTTTCCTCTCAGGCTTGCTAATCTGGTAGAAATGACCTTCGCACAGAGCTTCAACGGCAGGGATTAGAAGGATTCCTTGCTCGGAGACTCACCTCTCAGCCTTTTCTCGTGATTATCCCAGATCTACTCTAGATAGTCACTTCAGACCAGTCTCTCTCTCAAAATCGATGTATCATGTATATTTTTCAGTGAATTTGCAGAAGCTATTTATAGGTGAAGCTTGGCTCTTTGACTTCGTGGTCCCCACTTTATGGTTATGGTAGTTCCTGAAATGGCAGAGTGAATATTCCTTCTGTTATGCAATCAACCCGTCAGAAATGCACAACTGAAAGCTATACATTTGTCAGAATACTCCACAAATGCGTTGCTCTTTATATCTTCAATAGATCGCCGCATACGGTATTATTTTTTTATTACCATGTGCGGTTGAATTTGCATTGATCGTTAAGCTCTTGATCGATTGTTGCATGCGCTATCATTGCGTTGATCATCTCTTCATTCCTGAATGATGGGCGCAATGCGACGTAGATGCATTGTTTATTTTATCTTTGAGCCATGAACGCATGCGGTGACTGATTTCTTGCAAAACAAAAATTGAAACACTCTATTCTACCATCGCAATGGTGTTAGTGGGTATATTGACGACATTTTATAATTCTCGCATTTCTTAGCCAATTTCTATACTATCGATGCAACTTTTCTTTCTTTTCGCTGCAATATCTAAATAAAATAGTATAAATAACTTGTATTTCTAGAAGTTATCAATAATATATTGTATATATTATTAATCTCCCACTAAAATGCTCTATTGGTTTTTGGTAAATATTTACTTAGGTCTATTTCGGCTAATAAACATCCTAAGTCTAGCTGATTTTCCAAATATAACTTTTATATTTGGATTTAACCTACGTTGTCTGGGTGATAAATCGGTTTTAAAACCTCACATCGCTCACACATGCTCATAAAATTGGGTTAACAACATTCAATTATTCGACTATAATCTCAGGGTAACAGGTGTCCGCAAACCGTCAACTTAAATACTTCCAGCCTTAGACAGGATTATAGACCAGTTAAGTTTGTAACCATAATTTTACATGATAACGACCGATTTTAACTATTAAAACAAATTGTTATTTGTTAAACCTAGATGATCATGCATCTTATCTTTGTTATGGATTTTAAATTTCTAATCCATTTATAACAACTTATAAAACTTTAGACATGCTTTTCATCCATAACATACATCAAGCATTTCAACATTTAATATAACTATTTATATTAAACACTTGAAACCCTAACACATGCATACTATACATTATAACCATTTATAACATACTTTGAATGCATGTTACATGCTTCCTATGGTAGTATTTAAATCTCCATGGCATACTATATGCACATACGATTTATTTAATTATAACATACATTCATAATGCATAAATAATTAAAATGCACACTAATATAGACCAGTTTTGACATCCTAAGCAAGCAAACAACCTAAATTATTACAATAATAATTAAAACAGCTTCAAACATTCTCTAAACCGCACGAACCAACCCAAACCAGACCCGAACCAGACCTCCAAGACCCGAACCGGCCAAACTAGTTCATTTGGACTGCTTATTGGGTCACGTATGCACATTCTGGGCTGGGATGAACAACGTTGTGATGCTTCATCTCAGCGTTGCAACGCCATGGACTATCTGTAGAGCAGCATTGTGACTCTGTATTGTAGTAGCTTCAAGGTTTTCTGTAGCTAACCATTCTTGCTTCTTTCTTCAATTCAACCTAATTGCAACTCTATTGACTCTAACAAATTTACAGGCACTTAAGCATACATTAAGGCCCAAAAACGAAGAGCCAATTACAACAATTGATATTGAATTGGAGAGAAATTTAATGCCAAGACTAAAATTATCCATATCATCTCCCATTTTCATACAACCTATGAAAATCATGCACGAAGCTAAAATTAACACGAATTGAGTCCTTAAATCATGCTCTAATACCAATCGATAGAGTTAATAAGCAAGAGGCGAAGGCAATTAAGATCTTAAACACTCTAATTCCATCCATTTTAGAGATCTAGCAAGCATGTTCATATTAAAAGGAATAGGGTTTCAGAAATTATACCTTTGTTGAACTCTTCAATTCAGCAATTTCGGCTCGAATTTCTTCACCAATAGGTTGTAGACCACTACTTGATTTTCTCTGCTATCCTATAGGGCCTTAGATTGGAAGGTGGATTCCAAAATGAGTTAAAATTAAATGGAATAAGAGAGAATTTTTAGGTGTTTGAAGTGCTGGGGTTTGTGTCCTAAAGTCTCGTATTCTGTAGTTTGTAAACAACTTTGTAAGAACGCTTGTGATGTATAGTATATATGATATTTACTTCACTTCCTGACTTTGCACATTTAGATATTTTTTATTTTTCCACAAACCAATAAACTTAATATCCCTGGATGTCTTTATGTAACTTAAGCATATATGTAGTGACATACAAGTGGATCATGTCTTAAGTGACAACCAAAATGATCTGTAGTATATGGATATAGGAGGGAAACCTTATCCTGGTAACACTATGGACGTGGCTCGCTTTGTGGAATTTTTATAAGTGTTGTGACTTGTCACAGATGGTATGATCCTAATCATTCGTATAGAGGACATGCGAGCGAGGGCGTCTTATACATGGAGTTTGTATAAGACCTGACCTTGAGGTGTTTACGTCTCGTCATATAACTCCGTTCATGACTGAGACTTCACTTTATTAGGATGACCATAGGTAACATGACCTCAATCCTGAGTGAGTTGAAAACTCCTTGAAGGATCTCATATCGAGAGTTCCATGAGCGCGTTCAGATCGCTCCAATCTCACCGTGACCGAAATATAACAATATACATTAATCACAAATAGTTATGCAAATAAATCTATTTATCGGCATGCTCAGCACAAAATAAATAACAGGGATAGAGTTCCATACCAGTTGAAGACTATCTTCATACTCCGGAACTCTAACGCAGCGGAAACCTTCCAAGAGATCTACCAACACCCAGTGGGAACGTCGACTACAATAGCACGATCAATATGAACATGAACGCCGCAGCAGGGAAGACACCACCACTAATGAGCCCTGGGTATTCTCGGAGTGAGAACCCAAAGGGTGGGCTTTGTTGATAGAGGACGGAGGAAAAAACGAGTCGTGTAGGCGATAGCAAGTGGGAGAGAAAACGATGCTATCGTATAGCAGAAATGCTTATCGCATAGAGGAGCTACACGATCGTGTAGGATTTTTTGAACGATCGTTTAGGAAAAGGTATACGATTGTTTAGCTAAATTGGCACACTATACGATCGTTTAGAGAAGTTATCCAATCGTCTAGGCGATAGTGTGCGATCGTTTATGCGCGAGGTATACGATCTTTTATGCGGAGCACGCTATCATATAGGCTCTCAAGCGATCGCTTTGAATCACCAACTCGCGCTTCACGAATACTTTTGGGCAAATGACAGAAGATTGATTGCACGATTCAAAATGAAAACTTTTTTTTCATTTTTAACTCATCGGTTACCATAACCAACGCTGCCCATTACCCATGTCCGAACGTGAAAAAATTGGTTAATTATCATATAATTAATCAATTAATTAATTAATAAATATAATCATTTTATATTTATATCCTATAGTTTGATATCACATATCTACTATAGTATTTTCTCCTATACTTGATATAAATCATATTTATATCTAATTTCCTCCAAAATAATGTATCTCATACATTTAGCCAATTATATCATATATAATTGAATTTCCTCTTGTCAATTTGAACATTGTAAATTAACCCAAACATTGGTTCTCGACTTTATCCAAGCTCCCCAGGGGACCTAATGGACCTGTGGCTTGAAGCTCCAACGGTACATGAATAGCTGACTAAACTCTTTAGCCACGGGATCTATCATCTGTTAACTGTCAATGATTCCACTAAAGACCAACAGCTGAACTCTTTTTACCACAGATATATTTCTGTGTCCATTGGATATAATCAATCATGAGTACGATGACCCTTCACAGATGCTCGTAAGTACAGTTGGGCCAATTTAACGTTTTGCCCCTGTAGTTACATCTCGCTCCTTAAATACCACTGATTCCTCTAACGAACAATACAACATAGTCCAATTATGTGTGAACACCTCTCGGGCCAAGAGAAGGTGTGTGGCACCACATCGTTCAAGCCCCGAAATCAGCCCTTAAGGGAGCCATCCATCTATTTACCCCTACCTTGGGGAAGGAGTGAATTCCATCTTATGTAGCTGAGTTCCCAGCTCCCAAATCAAACGAATCCCCAAAATGGTAGGTTTGAATCGGCGACCTAGCCACTCGCACCCATACAAATCAAATGACCACCCTCAATGGCAGGAGTTCCCAACTCACTCAGGATTGAGGTCATGTTACCTATGGTCATCCTAGTGAAGAGAAGCCTCTGTCATGAACGATATTATATAACGAGACATTAACACTTCGTGGTCAAGTCTTATACAAACTCTTTGTATAGGATGCCCTCATTCGCATGTCCCCAACACGAATGATCAGGATCAGACCATCTGTGACGAGTCACAATACTTGTAACCATTTCACAAAGTGGGTCGCGTCCGTAGTGTTACCAGGATAAGGTTTCCCTCATTTATCCATATACTACAGACCATTTTGGTTATCACTCAAGACATGATCCACTTGTATGTCACCACATACATGCTTGAGTCACATACAGATAACCAGGGATTTTATGTTTATTGGTTTCTGCTAAAGCAAATAAAACAATTAACCGAGCAAAAAACAAGATGTGAAGTAAATATCATATATTAACAACATAAGTGTTCGTACATACTGTTTACAAACTACAGGACACTGACTTTAGGGCATTAACCCCAATAATCTTCCACTTGTCCTAAAGCGAAGTGGGGTGTACAAAAAACTTAATACAAAACAATAAACTAGGGCATAAATGCCCAGTATAAGAAAATCTCCCACTTGCCCTAGTCCAGCTGCGGGTGATCCTGTAAACCCATGCTTCGTAGGTGACCATCAAACATTGTAGCCGTGAGAGCCTTCGTACATGGGTCAGCAACATTAAAATGGCATGGATAAACTGATCCGTCTCATCTCCTCAACCTCTTGAGGCGTCTTAGGACACATTTTCTTAGACAAAGTGACTCCATGCCTGAACGGTAGTAGGCCCCTCCTGGAGTCTTGCATCGAGTACTTGAGCAACATCTTGTCAATGTATGATGCCTAAGATAGTGCTAGCACTTTGTTCTTACGATCCCGAAAGATCTGTATACCTAGAACAAACTGAGCCTCTCCTAAATCTTTCATTTGGAATTGGGTCGCTAGCCAGTTCTTAACTGCAGCTAGTAGACCTACATCATTCCCAATGAGTAGGATATTGTCTACATACAACACTAAGAAGACTACTGAATCGTTGATGATCTTCTTGTAGACAAAAGATTCATCAACATTTTGGTTAAAGCCATACGACTTGATCGCAGTATCAAATCGTATGTTCCAAGATCGAGATGCCTGTTTTAGTCCATAAATAGACCGATTCAGTTTGCAAACCTTTTACTCTTGACCTTGGGCTATGAATCCCTCGGGTTGCACCATATAAAGGTCTCCTCAAGATTGCCATTCAGAAAGGCCGTCTTGACGTCCATTTGTCAGATCTCATAATTATAATAAGTTTCAATGGACAAGAGGATGCAGATCGACTTTAACATGGCAACAGGCGAGAAAGTCTCCTCATAGCCGACTCCTTCTACCTGGGTATAACCCTTTGCCACAAGTTGAGCCTTAAAAGTTTGTACCTTCCCATCAGCATCCCGTTTGCACTTGTAGATCCATTTAAAACCTATAAGGCAAACCCCATCAAGCTAATCTACAAGATCCCATTCTGAGTTGAAGTACATTGACTCCATCTCGAGATCCATGGCCTTGACCCATTCATCCCGGTCAACATCCTCCATTGCCTTCTTATAAGACAACGGATCCTCAACGTCGCCATCTGCTACCATAGCAAGGATTTTCGAGAAACCCAGATAGCAAACGGATGGGTTCGCAACCCTCTCACTACGTCGAGGTTCCCTCAAGTCTTGAGGTGGAACTGACCTACTGGATGAAATCCCATCAACAACTCTTATTGATGTAGCAGGCTCTTCAACAACTCTTATTGAAGTTTCAGTAGTTTCATTGGAAAGCTCATGCAACATGACTTTGCTTCGTAGACCGTGCTCCCTTATATGATCCTCCTCCAGGAAAGTAGCATTTGTTGAAACAAACACCCTATTTTTCATCGGATCATAAAAATAACCCCCTTGTGTACCTTTGGGGTAGCCTACAAAGAGGCACAACCTCGACTGTGGTTCCAACTTCTTGGGATTAGACTCAAGCACATGTGCAAGGCAACCCCAAATGCGGAAGTGGCGTAAACTAGCTATACGCCCATTCCATAACTCCACAGGTGTACTTGCAACACTCTTGGAGGTAACAATTGAGTATGTACACCACAGTCTCCACTGCGAAACCCCAAAACGAGTCCGGTAAGGAAGCGTAACTCATCATCGAGCGAACCATGTCTAACAAGGTCCTATTTCTCCTCTCCGCTGCACCATTTTGCTGAGGTGTACCCGGCGCTGAGAGTTGGGAAATGATTCCATGTTCTTTCAAATAGTCCTGGAATGCCAAGTCCAAAAACTCTCCACCTCGATCTGATCGAAATGTTTTAATCAGTCTATCCAATGCATTTTCAACTTCAGCCTTGAACTCTTTGAACTTTTCAAAGGACTCAGACTTCCGTTGCATAAGATAAACATACCCGTACCTAGAGTAATCATCAGTAAAAATGATAAAATTCTCATAGCCACCTCAGGCTCGCACATTCATAGGACAACAAAGGTCAGAATTTATGAACACAAGAGGCTCCTTAGCTCTAGAACCTTTTCCAGTAAAAGGTCATTTAATTATCTTACATTCAAAGCAAGATTCACACACTGACAAAGAATTTTCTTCTAACTCATTTAGAAGTCCATTCTTCACCAATCTCTCAATCCTATTGAGATTGATGTGCCTAAACGTAAATGCCAAAGCTGGGCATATTCTTTTGGAGAAATACGTCAACGTTTTGATTGAGTTACGGCAGTTCTGAACATTTCAATATGATGGAGGGAATTAATGGCTAACAGCCTTAGCACATATAAATTTGATTCCAGATTTGCTGTGCAAATAAAAACACCATCTTTATGAATAAACGCTTTATTCAAATAAAAAAAAAATAGTGTATTTACATTGCAATAAACACTTTACAGAAAATAGGTTCCTTTTTGGTTCAGGAACAATATATACATCATTTAAAATGAGAAACTTATTCTGTAAAGCTAACTGGAGTCCTCATACTGCCACAGCTGAGACAACGTGCCTGGTGCTTACTCGCATCGTCATCTCACCAGCCTCCAGCTGTCGCCAAGATCTAATCCCCCTAAAAAGAAGAACAAACATGGTTAGTGGCGCTTGAATAAATTATCCAGGCAGAATCATTATTTTCCACTAAATAAGTTTCAAACACAAGTAAATCACATTTACCTTTATACGCCTTGGTCTTAGCCTTGGCTGCTTTCTTCTCCTTCAGATACCGAGGGCAGTTTCTCTTCCAATGTCCATCTTGGTTGCAATAGAAACACTTTCCCTTAGCAACTGGTGGACGCCTCCTTGGGGCGACAGGCGCTGGGTTAGCAGGTGCCTTCCCTTTTTCCTTACCACCCTTCTTCTTCTTCCCCTTTGCAGAGTTAGAAAAAGAAGGTGCAGACTTCGTTCCTGAGATCGAACCTCTATGGAACATTTGGAGGATGAAGCAACATTTGCCTCACCCTTCTACCTCTCCTTACTTTTTAGTAAAGATTGGTATGTCTGCAACTCATTGAGGAGAGTTATAAGGTTATACTTCACTTTATTGAGAATCACATTACTAACAAAGTGCAGGAAGCTCTCCGGCAAAAAATGTAGGATTATGCTAACCTGGCTGCCCTCATCGATGGTAGACCTATTCAACTCCGCCACATTGAAGTGGATCATCATGTTTAGCACATGTTCATGAACAGAGGTGCCTTCTTGCATTTTGGAGTTGAATATGTATTTAAGAGCCTCATGCATAAGCTATTCAGATGGTTGTCCAAACATCCCCCATAGGGACTCCATGATCTCACGCGTTGAAACTATATGCTCATGTTTCTTGGCCAAGACATCAGAAAGACTTGCCAAGATGTAGGCTCGGGCCTTCTCATTCGCCTTTGTCCATCGCTCGTATGCCTCTCGAACATTTCGAGCGACATTTGGAGGTGGAATAGAAGGACAAGCCTCCGTGAGAGCGAACATGAGATCCTCGATGATTAGGATCATCGTGATCATGTGTTTCCATGTTGAAAAATTATCGCCAGTTAGTTTTTCAATGCTTAACAACGATAAGATGGCTGTTACCATTTGAAAAAGTTATTGAAAATACGAACAAAACTTTATTAGATTTTGCTAAACCACTTTTAAACCAATCAGTTTTGTAAAACAGGTTCAAGTACCCTAAGTTATAGACTTCTATTTTGCAATGATGCCCTAGTGAGTTAGGACAAACGCCACCGGTGGGGTGATCAGTTGCTCTTTCGCTGGGATGAGACATTCTCAACCATTAGGCAGAACCAACGCTTGGAACTGAACCTAACAGCCACCATTTTTCGGTCTAGAATCGTTAACCTTTAACTATTCCGTGTAAGTGTAACCCCTCGTTTTCGGTGCCAGAGTCCCGCCCTAATGTGCTTACCGTAAGAAAAAGACAAATTAGGACAAGAGACTAAGTTACCTTATCCTCTTACAGGAGATCAAATAAAGAAACGCACAAAATTGCCATCCTTTAAGAGGACACTTCCAGGGTACCTCGAGGCGATGCGCAGTAACTTTATTCAACCTAATAAGGGAGACCGATGTGGCACTTCCCGCCCCCACGTACTATAACATTCTCTCCATCCACCTTGATATTGACCAACCCAAACACCATCCGTTGGAGAAACACGCCAAAGGTGCCGCGAGGCCGAGGATAAATCTCTTGGTGTGGACTTTAAGAGAAAAGTGAAAAGTTTAAGTGAAGCATCTTATGCCCCAAGTACCTCCCACTGAATGTTCTACCTAGGGATTCATTAACCTAGACAATCCGGCTAATGATTTTAGTCTAAGTCAATCCGGCTACTGATTTTATTCTAAGTCATCTTTTTAAACTCTGCTCATAAACAACGTTTGTCTATGAAATATGAACAAGTTCAAGTAGTCACATTTAAACACTTTAATGGACTATCCTTAACTTGCATGCATGCATCAAATCTATCTAATTCACCTTTCCAGGTAAGTTCCCAGGTAGGGGTGTTACGTTTCCGTCAACTTAAATACCCCAGCCTAAACAGAACCCGTCTTAGACAAAAGGTCCTTTATAGATAGATTTGCTACACTTTAACCTTTTATTAGCCAATTTAATCCTATTAAACTGATTAAAAGATTAAAGCCTTAGGGTTCCTAATCATATTAGAACCGTGATCTTAGGCCTATGTGATCCAAGTTTTAAACATTTTAAAACCATGAATTAAACCTAAGTGAGCATGCATGTCTTTCTTATTTCTTTTAGTTCTAATTTCTCTTTAACTATTAAAAAGAAACAACTAAAATCATAGCGTACAATGAGGTGTTTATAACATTTATAAAGTAACCTATGTGTCATGTTTCATGCAATGTCCGATCATTACTATATCACTTTTATATAACACGTAATAACCAAGCAAACATGCTATCATTCACCCTTATAATATAACAATTATAATATAAAGATGACACATGTCAATGCTTTTTATGCATGCATAAATATAACTCTCATATTATATAATGCATGAGCATGCTCTTACATAATTAAAATCATGCTTCTCTAAATTATAACAATTACAATAAAGAGATGATGCATGATCATTGCATAACCTAAGGTGGGATTTACTATATATGCATACCATATGACATATAAAACATATATCGCATGTAATAAATAAAGGATTAATGGACCGGGATGAGCCTTTTAACCAAAAATCGGAATGAGAAACCCTATCTATTACATTTTTCATCAAGCAAACCGGTTCACAAGCGAACCGGGTCTTGAACTGCTAAGAGGTCTTCATCGTGTAGCAATCTTTAGCAGGTAGACAATCGATTGTTCAACGCACACTAGAAGATAGAAGCATAAGCAAACGATCGCGTAGATGACGACGAGGCTGCGAAGCCTGACCGTCCATGTGATCGTGTAGCGCGATGATAGGTAAACGATTAACCTTTAGTTACTAAGCGATTATTTGTATAGGACACCCCCACTCGCATGTCCCCAACACGAATGATCAAGATCATACCATCCGTGACAAGTCACAATACTTGTGACCATTCTACAAAGCGGCCCGCGTCCATAGCGTTATCAAGATAAGGTTTCCTTTCTTTATCCATATACTACAGACCATTTTGGTTATCACTCAAGACATGATCCACTTGTATGTCACTATATACATGCTTGAGTCACATACAGATAACTAGGGATTTTATGTTTATTGGTTTGTGGTAAAGCAAATAAAACAATTAACCGACCAAAAAACAAAATGTGAATTAAATATCATATATTAACAACACAAGTGTTCGTACATACTATTTACAAACTACAGGATACAAGACTTTAGGGCATTAACCCCAACACTCCTACCATTGAGGGTGATCCTTTGATTTGCATAGGTGCGAGTGGCCAGAGCGCCGACTCAAACCTACCACTTTAGGATTCGTCTGATTAGAGAGCTGGGAACTCAGTTTTACAAGATGAAGTTCAATCCTTCCCCGAAGCAGGGGTAAGTAGATAGATTGCTCTCTTAAGGGCTGATCCCGGGGCTTGAATGATGTGGCGCCATACACCTTCTCATGGCCTGAGAGGTTTTCACACATAGTAGGACTATGTTGTATTGTTCAATTAGGGAGATCAGTGGTACTTAAGGAGTAAGATGTAACTATAGGGGCAAAACGGTAAATTGGCCTGCTGTAATTACAAGCATCTGTGAAGGGTCATCGTACTAATGATTGGTTATATCCAATGGACATAGAAATATATCTATGGTAAGAAGAGTTCAACTGTCGGTCTTTAGTGGAATGCCTGACAGTTAACGGATGGTGGATATGATGACTAAAAAGTTTAGTCAGCTATTCATGTACCGTTGGAGCTTCGAGCTATAGGTTCATAAGGTCCCCTTGGTAGTTTGGATACAAGTTGAGAGTCAGTTTTTGGGTCAGTTTGAAATGTTCAAATTGACAAGAGGGAGTTTGATTATATATGATATAATTGAACTAGTTAATTATATATGATATAATTAACTTTATGTATGAGATACATTAATTTGGAAAAATTTGGATATACATATGATTTATATCTAGTGGAGGAAAAATACTATGATTAATATATGATATTAATTCATAAGTTATGAATATGATGTGATCATATTCATTGTCTATAATTGGACAGTTAAATGGGTAATAGGACGACGTCTCTTATATTTTCATAACGGATGAGTAAGTTGAAAGATCACTTTGAGATACTTAAATAGCTCACGATGTGTTAAGCATGGGATGACGCGAACATTGTGTTGAAGTGTATCATAGCTTAGAAAATTTGTGCCTATACAATAGTGCCTGAACGATCGCTTACCTATACGATAGTTCTAAGCAATCGCTTAACGATTACACCCGCACACGCTATTTACTAAATGATTGTTTATCTTTTCCGAAGCGATCGTGTAGCACTCGATATTTACTAAACGATTGTATAGACGATCGCTTAGTTTTTCTACATGATCATTTAAACGATCTCTTACCTTTTTCCTACACGATTGTATACTTCACCTAAACGATCAAGCATTTTGTCTATGCGATAGACGAGCCTATCTTCCACTTGCTTGATCGTTGTATACGATTTCTCTTCCTCATTCCCTCTACCAAATCCGAACAAAGCCTACCCTTTGGATTCTCACTCCAAGAATACTGAGGGCTCTGAGTGGTGGTGTCATCTCTGTTTCCTTCTGTTCGTGTGGAGACTGTTTGAGGTAGACGATTGGGTTTTGCTGAGCAATAGCTTACCCTCTCAGCAAAAGCAAGATTTGCTGTGAAGAATAAGTCTTCAATTGGTATGATCTCTCGATCTGTTATTTTTTGTTCTTTTGAGTATGTCAATAATTTAGCATTAGGAATGCATATTAGTATGTTTGAATGTATATGTGGAAATTCTATCACAATGAATTAAAAAGATCCGCTTCCGCTTGTAGGTACTTTTGAATAAGAGTTCCTTCATGAAGAACATGAGAAAACGCCTTTTCTGTCTTCAAACCTTCAGCATCCATCAATTTCTCGGCAAAATCAATTGTTTTTGTCATGCTAAACATGCAATCAATATTTGATGAGAGCTTGACACCAAGATTCCATGATCAAGGTGGAATGTGAGGTGGTTTAGTTTGGAAAAAACTACTAATTATTATTTCAATTATTGAAATTGAATTCAAAATTAAATTTCCAAATTTTGAAATCAAAATTTCAAAAATAAAATGAGTTATTAATTCAATAATTAATAGTCTTTAATTTTACCAAAAATTAATTCTATAATTAATTCTTAAATAAAATTAATTCTATATTTAATTCTTAAATAAAATTAATTCTTAATAATTAATTAAACAATTTAATTCATTAAATTCATTTAATATAAAATATTATATTAATTAAAAATCAATTCCTCAAACATGAGTCCCTATTCATGTTTTTAATATTAAAATCAAATTTAAACATTATTTAATTCTCCAATTCTGTTTAATTTGATAATTAAACATGTAATTATATCGTATATAATTACTAATTCCCTTAATTTGAATTTGAACGCTTCAAATTTACTCATCACGCTATTCTAAGGTTTAATCCATCTGAGTTAGTAGGGAGACCTAATGGACTTACAGATCATAGGCTCCAACAATCTGAGATTAATTGGCTAAACTTTTTTTTAACTGACTTAATCAACATTCATTAACTACGAGTCACTCCACTAAAGCCCGTAGCTGCACTTCCCTCATTGTAGATATATTTCTGTTCACTCGATATAACCAATAAGCAAATCAACCCTTCACTGATTGTTCTTAATAATGAATGGATCAAAAGTTGTTTTACCCTCAAGATTACATCTTATTCCTTAAGTCTCACTGATCCTTTAATGAACAATTGGTTAGTGATTCAATCACTAAACCAAGTCCCTTTCGCGTCAATGAGAGGGTGGGGTCCCTTGTTCAAGACTCGGAGTCAACACTTAAGAGAACAAATTCTTTACTATCCCCAAAAGCAGGTATGAGTGAATTTCGTCTTATGCCTTATGTCCCCAGCTATCTACCCAATCTTACCCCTGAAATAGGGAGCTTATTGAGCCCGCAATGTTGAGCCAACCCTCACCCATACAAATCTAAAGATAATCCTAAATAAACAGGAGTTCATAATTAGTTCAGGATTAAAGTTAAGTTACCTAGGTCATTGCTTTGAAATAGTCAATCTTAAATAGTAAACAACGTTATAAAGTAAAAGTGACTGATTTCTCGGTCTGATCTTATACAAACTCTTTGCATAGGATGCTCCCACTCACTTGTCTCTACATGAACGATTCAAAATCACATCGTATGTACTAAATACAAAGTGATCCACATCCAATAGTATTTCCAGAACAAGGTACCCAACCTTATTCGTATATTATAGACCGTTTCGGGTATCTACTCAAACTTGATCTATTCTTATGTCTCCACATAAAGCTCGAGTACTCATGTAATAGTCATGAATCTTAGTTTATTGGATTTAATTTTTACAAGTGCAATTTACATATTCAATAACAGTTTTATTGAATAAACCTCAATAACTTCTTTAATGCACATAAAATATGTTTAATTTTACAAACTACGAGTTTTAAGACATAAGACATACAACCCAACAGTTTTTTTGAGGATTTTCACTAGATCTTCACTATTCTTTCCTCCATCTTTCAATTCCTTTCATTATTACTTTCAATTTCTAAATTATTGTTGCTGATCTGAAGAACATGAGGCTAGGTAACCCTTTCTTTTTGGGTTTAGTAATTTTGTTCAATTTCTTGAAGATGTTTAATTAATTATGTTGAATCCTATGAACTATTGAGTTTGATTTGAGTTTATTTTTAATAGAATTTGATAGAACTGATTTGCAAATCATTCTTATTGGGTTCTTGTATGCAATTTCTACAAGGCGGCTTTGCATAATTGTAGATTAGGTTGCCTGAATTAGGAATTCTTGTGTCGGTTAAAACTTTTTCTGAACTCACACTTGTTTGCCCTAATTTAATCTCACTCATTGAATCATCCTATGAGTCTAGGCTTTCCAACTTGTAGTATGTTCACAAGTCATGAACCCTAGTCTTAATGCGAATTAGTTTTTGCTTGGATTTCACTGAGAATGAAAAGTTTAAAAATTAATTTAGGGTCAATTTGATTAATCTCACATTTGGCTAAATGGACTATTACTTTTTACTAATAGGTTGTGGAGTTCATAGAATTGGCATTGTTTCTTAACATGTAATGATTGAAATTGAACATAAGGAACTATCTCCAAGAGTCTTTTGTCGATTCATTTCAACTCAATTGCACGCTCTGATTTCGTTCGAACTTTAATTCATTGCATGTTTACTTTTAATTCAATTCATTACAAACCAAACTAAACCCCCTATTGCATGGAATTCTTTTATCGTCCTAGCTAGTTCATTGTTTCCCTATGGATTCGACTCCGTACTTACTGCCTCTTTTAGTATAAGTCTTAGGCTCGGTGAACATTAGAGCTATCATTCCCCATCCCCATCCCCGTCCCCACTCCCCATCCCCATGAAATTCTCCACGGGGATCAGGTTCCCCATGGGAAAATTTTTCCCGTTACTTTTTTTTTGTAAAAAGCCAATTAATTTAAATTAGTAATGTGAGCAAAATTTAATTAAATAATTAACTTTATCACTAAATTGTTTATTATGGTTAGTTTTACCTGACCATTTGAATTTAAAGATAAACTACTCAAATTTTTGCCTAAAAAAGCTAATTAATTTTTTAGTAGAAAGAAATAAATATAAATCAAATTATTCACATATATAATCTAAATTTAAATATTCAATTTAAACATATTCATTATCTTTTCCAATAAATAATCAAATTTGAAATTTAAATGTAATATTTATATAATAATAATAATAACATAACATTAGATAATTATATTAAATAAATATGTAGAAGCTAATCGGGACGGAGATGGGGAACGAGGCGGGGTGGGGGCGAGGGTAGGGAAAACATTCCCCGTGTCCGTTTAGCTCATGAGGAATTTTTTCCCCACTTCCTCCCCCATTCCTCGTCTAATTGGGGAATCCTTACCCTATTCAGGAAGTGAATATATTTAATTTGCTTAGTCAGCAGATCGCAGGCGAGAATGAATCTATAAAACCTTACTACAAACAATGATAACATATTTTGACCACTATCATCATCATTAATAGACTTCCAGAGATAAAATTTAAAGTTTGCTATATCTATGAATTATTTTCTGTTGTGCTGCATCTTTTAATACTTTGAAGTGATTGCCTATATTTAAAATTGCCCCAAAAAATAATCATATTTCTTTTTTGTTTTGAAATCCACGTTTAAAAAAATATCCTAATATATAAATCCAGATGGACAAATATTCGTTTCCTTTTAATCACTATCAAAGGACCTTTCAACTAATTTAATGCGTATAAAGACTTAAGAAACTGAAAGGATAAGATTCAATTGGATTTTAATGGATCAAAGCGTGGAATTTTTTGTTTTCTTTTTTTAATCAAGCATCAGGAATTGTTCAACGGTGAGCCTTCAACTAAATTTAATATGAAGTCTCGTAACTAAAATCCAAAAAAATAAAAATAAAATAATAAAATAATAAAATAATAAACTTGTGTGCACTACCGTGTAAGGAAAAAAATGCCCTCAAAATCTGTGGACAATGCAGAAAAAGACTGATTTGGAAGCTCCAAAAATAACTATTAGACTTGGATGCTTGTTCTGCCATGGTGAATCTCTGTATTTTTTCTTTCTTCGGCATTTTTTTCTTTGCCGTCGCCGCCGCATCTCAGGAGCTCTTCTACGCCGGATTTCGTGACGCCACAGCCGCCGCCAGCTTAACCCTACCGGATATTGCGAAGATCGAGAATAGTGGAATCCTAAAGCTCACCGACGACACCGACATGAAACAGGGTCATGTGTTCTACGAATCCCCTGTTCGCTTCAAAAACTCTTCCCACGCCAAACCTTTTTCCTTCTCTACCACTTTTGTCTTCGCCATCGTCCCTGAGTTCCCGAGCCTTGGCGGCCATGGCCTCGCCTTCACCATTGCGCCTTCCAAAAACCTCCTTGGATTTCCCTCACAGTATTTAGGCCTTCTCAATACGACCAATTTCGGAAACTTCTCGAACTACTTATTCGCCGTCGAATTCGACACCGTTCAAAATGTTGAGTTCGAAGACATCAACGATAACCACGTTGGAATCAATCTCAATAGTATGATCTCCAGTGCCTCCACTACTGCCTCTTATTTCATTAACGACGGGAACACCAAGCAACATATAAACCTAAGAAGTGGGATACCAATTCAAGCTTGGATTGATTACGATGCTTCTGTAAATTTTCTCACGGTAGCGATTTCTCCATTTTCAACCAAACCCAAGAAACCGATTCTGTCGTTAAATGTAGATCTCTCTCCGATTCTTCACGAGTTTATGTTTATTGGGTTCTCAGCCTCCACTGGAGTGCTTTCGAGTTCTCACTATGTGTTGGGATGGAGTTTCAGCATGAATGGACCAGCCCAGACTCTGAATATTGATTCTCTGCCTTCGGTTCCCGGGCCGAAGAAAACATACTCTCATTTAGCAATTGGGATTTCGATTCTCATCGTTTTGATCGTGATAACTGGAATCTTTTTTACTCTTTACAAAATCACAAAGAAGATAGACATAATCGAAGCCTGGGAGCTTGAAATTGGCCCGCACCGGTACTCTTACAAGGAATTGGAGCAAGCAACGAAACAATTTAGCAACAGAGAGGTACTTGGACGTGGGGGCTTTGGGAAAGTATACAGAGGAACAATACCGAATTCGAAAACCCAAGTGGCTGTGAAGCGAATTTCCCACGAATCGAAACAGGGCCTCCGCGAATTTATATCGGAAATCACAATCATTGGTCGGCTTCGTCACCGAAACCTTGTTCAATTACTGGGATGGTGTCGTCGCCGCGCCGATGAGGATCTGCTTCTTGTTTATGAGTTTATGGAAAACGGGAGTTTGGATAGCTACATATTCGGCAAACCAAAAGTGGTTCTGAGTTGGAAACAGAGGTTTAAGATCATAACAGGCGTTGCTTCCGGCCTTTTGTACTTGCACGAAGGATACGAACAGGTTATTTAATCACCTCTCTCAACTATTTCATTTAATTTAGTACAATTTAGTGGGGGATAAAGATTCATCTTTTTTTTTTTTACTTGAAAGATTGCATACCGATTACTTTTTAGCTAAGCTAACTAATTAACTTCTAAAATCACCTCTAAACTAATTTTATTATTTAGCGGTTTAAGGTTTTGTAGACGCTCCAATTAAGGATGCTTAAAATAAAAAATGACTATGTTTGATTGCGAAGAGAAAATGTTAAGCATGACAATCTTATAAAATTTTACTAGATTAATTAATTAATCACAAATATCATTCATTGATTAAAAAAAGAGTAATTAATTAAGAACTAATAATAATAATTTTAATTATAAGTATTTAAAATTGAGTAATTTATAATTAAAATTAACCAATTAATATATTTAATGAATATCATATGAGTTATAGGACTGTTTTCAAATATAAGATAATGAGTCAATTTATTTACAAACATAGTAAAATGTCACTTCAGTGTAACAATAATAGACATCTATCGGTGTTGGTGTTAGACACTAATAGGTGTCTATCAGTATATGTCAGTGTCTATCCCTAATAGACAATGATATTTTGCTATATTTGAAAATGTTTCCAACAGTTTTGTTATTTAAAACAATCACTCTTAATTATAATATAATATTTAATCATTTTTATAATTAATTAATTTTAACATTAGGAATTTTATTTTTAATTAAATAACATAAGAAAATGTGTTTTAATAAACAATATATTATATAAAAAGTAAAAAAACAAGATAAAAATAAGATAAATTAATTAAGAATATTAAAAAAAAAATTGTATAAATATGATATGTTAATAATAAATAAAGTAATAAAAATTATTCACAATAAATAACTAATATTGATTATACATTCATAATGAATGATCAAATTAAAATTAATATCAATAAATAATTGTTTGATCATTTAAAAAAATAAGTAGTCAATTATTATTATTGAAAAATAAATTTTTGTAGTAACTAAATTTAATTAATCCTAATTTACTAATTAAATATATTTAAGATATTTTCAGCTAATTAATTAATAAGTTATGTAAATGAGTAATTTTTTAATATTATTAATTAATTAAATAAATATTAATATTAATATTAATTAATTACTTAAATATATTAAAATAAATAAATATTAATATTAATATTAATTAATTAAATATATTAAAATAAAATTATATATGCGAAAAAAGGGAAATCGGAAAAGATAACCTTGTTGATAGGAAAAGATGATGTCTGGAATAACTTCTTTCTTGATAAAATATTGAAAACGGTGAAACAAACATAAATTTTGTAAAACTGTATCAACTCTCATAAAACAAAATCTCTAACTAAATGAACACTCAGTACTTGAAGCAAATCACCTCTAGTTTAGAACTTAATTTTCTTAACTTTTCTTATAGGTTAATAACATAGATTACATTTCAACCCAAAAACTCTAGCTATTATATTATAAAGTAAAGTTGGATAAAAATACGGATCCTCTTATGATGTTGTCTAACAAAGTTTGTCAGAATCCTTACTCTGGACCCAAAATTAAGTTTGCAAGTTATTCTTGAAAAAATATGAAGAAAAATCATCGTTCATGCATTAGCCTCTTTTATAACTATTTTATTTTTTATTCTTTAATTTTTTTTTAGAGATTAGGTTAAAAATCACTTCTAAGCTTTCAACTTTCCTAGAAGTAACAATTTAGCTTCTAAATTTTGATTTATATTGATTTAGTTCATATACTTTCAATCTTGTTATAATTCGGTCTTTAAACTTTAGTACTTCACAACTGGATTTTTTTACCTTCAAATTTGCAACAATTTGTTCTTATTTTGAAAAATCTCATCATATTCAATTGATAATTTTGATTATGTAGAGTCGGTCATTATAACTTATAAATATATTTGACCCTTAATTAATTTGATAATCTACATTATGTGTAAGAAGTTTCATTAAATTTTAATTGTATTTTGCACGACAGGTTCTAAATCCTTACAAATTATAAAGTAGGATGAGTATTGATACTTATTAAAGTTTGAAGATTAAATTGTCACAAATTAGAAAATACGTGGACTAAATCATTATAAACTAGAGTTTACGGATAAAACCGTGGACCGAAAATGATTTTTAACCTTAAAGTTATCTTCGTTTTTTATTTTCACATTTAATCAAGATAGAATAGAATGAGAAGAAATGTTAATTTTTTTTAAAGGAAAAGCACCTTATTGGTCCCTAAGTTTGAGGTCCAATTACTATTTGTTTCTTAGCTTTCAAAATATTATACATTTAGTCATTAAGTTTTGAATTTGGTTTCAGTTTAGTTCTTGAGTTTCAAAATGTTACAATTTTACTATTGACATTTGAGTTATATTTGAAGTTGGTCCTTAGATTTCAAGATATTACATTTTTAATCTCAATTTTTCATTAAATACTCATTTTCAAATATTGATGTCAATGTCAGTAATTAATTTAAAATAATTATGAAGTAAAATTTTAAATATTTTAAAAAGTGATGAAAAATAGTGCAACTTAATTAATTATAATTCACCTAATTATTTTAATTTTTTTAACCTACATTAACACTGAAGACGAAGAATAAGTATTTAGTGAAAAATTTAGGTTAAAAATTTAAATATAAAATCTAGGGACCAAATTCAAACCTAATTAAAAATTTAAGAACTAAATGTGTAACACTTTAAAATGTAACGACCAAATATAAAGTTGACCTAGGGACCAAAAATGTATTTTTCCTTTTTTTTTTAAAAAAAAAAAATTAAATCAGACTTAACTCTTACTTTTCATATTTCAATTCTAATCTTTTATGGTCAACAAAGGTGGTCATTCATAGAGATGTGAAGGCCAGCAACGTTTTGCTCGACGACGAGATGAACGGAAAACTCAGCGATTTCGGCCTCGCCAAGCTCTATGAACACGGCGAGAACCCGACAACGACTCGAGTCGTCGGAACTGTGGGCTATCTGGCGCCGGAGCTGCACAGAACTGGAAAAGCAACAACCAGCTCTGATGTTTACGCGTTCGGCGCACTCGTGCTCGAAGTGGCTTGCGGCCGCCGGCCGATCGGCTCGAGGTCGGTGCTGGAGGAAATGGTGTTGGTGGATTGGGTTTGGGAGAAGTATACGGAAGGAAAATTACTGGAAGTGATGGACCAGAAATTGAATGGGGATTTCAATGAGGTTGAGGCAGTGATGATTTTGAAATTGGGGTTGCTCTGTTCGAAGGATTCGGCGGCGGCGCGGCCGAGCATGCGCATGGTTGCGCGGTATTTGAACGGCGAGATTGGTGTTCCCGACGAGATTATGGGTCCGAGAATGGTGGAAGGAGGGAATGAATTTGTGGATTCGTCGAGTGAAAGTAAAGACATCAGTTTTGCTTCTTTATCTACTTCTTCTCTTTCGGTTCTCAATGGCAGAAGTTGATTTCAATTGAAATTGAAAACAGCTCCATGATAATGTTAAACATATTTAATAAAAATTGAAGTCGCATTAATGAACGTTCCTTAGATTTCTTTGTAGTCACTGTCATTTACTCACATTGATGATGAAGAACAATTGCGTTTTGATTGGAAGCTGAGACAAAGGGTTCTTGAGATGGAGAGAAGCCAAAATTAAGGTAAGATTCCATGAAGTATCAAAGCTTAAAATTTGAAAGGAAAAACAAAAAATTAAAGGAACAGAAAAATTAAAGGAGCGGGGAAGCTTCCTCAAATCTGAAATTCTCCCGTTGTTAACACATATTATTAACCTCTATTAGTTGTAATAAATTTAATAATTATGTTATTTTCCATTTTTCTGTTAACCGATAATTGGTGATGTACATATATATATTTTTGAGAAAGTCAATCAAGATATTGAAGTCCATTTCCTCTTACTTATTTTAATATGGTATCAGTTGGATAAAATAAAAATCCTATCTCACCCGTCTCTCGTGCGTGATAACAATCGATTCTTCCAATTAGAATCCTCAACCTCTGATCGCTCTGCCTCACTTTCCGGCCACCGATTCCTCATCTCTTCATCATGAACACTCCAACAACACTTCCTATTTCAACAATCCCTATGTTTTTTTATCACACCGATACTTCGATCTCGTTCTAGTTACTCAACCTCTCACTGATGACAATTATGTCACATGGAGCCACTCGATGATTCTTGCTTTGTCAATTCGGAACAAGCTCGAATTTATCGATGAATCAATCCCTACGCCTACAGGCCAACTTCTCCCTCTGTGGATATGCAACAACAATATTGTCATTACTTGGATCTTAAATTCCGTTTGTAGGGATCGAATCCCGAGCGGAAGCATGACAACGCCTTGCATTCAATTTTCCATTTGGAAGAAACACAAAGACAGCATATTAAAACAAAGGATAAGAGGATAAACAACATACTTAGCATGCAATAAAAAGGAGAAACAAAGGGATGAACGATTCTTACGTTCATAGACTCCCAAACTTCTCGAAATTCCTCTTGTTCTTCACATGAACATCTTCTCAACGATCACCGATACTACCACAAGAATAACCTTGTTATTCTCTAGGATTCCAAGAGTTAGATGTATCACACCCCATCCCAGATCACCCTTTTAACCTAGGAAATGGCGTGACTGCAGCAGTTATCAACCCTTAGGTTGATACTTACTGCCTAATAACTCTTGCAGAAATAACTCTGATACTAATGAACAAATTCAACACCAACTGATTAAGTCAAGGAGGCAAACAACAACGGATTAAGTAAGCCCATTCTATTACAACAATGTAATGTTTATACAACTCCAAGACTTATCAACAAAGTTACAACAACAATTATAAAACCCTGGAAGTGTAATTGTGGCATGTGGCAGACCTTGACCTTAGCAGCACCCTGGAACTCCTCACCTTTCGCTACCTGAGAAGAAAAACATGAAATAATAGAATGAGCTTCACAAAGCTCAGTGAGTGTTAAGCAACTTCTAGAGTCTATTTCAACTCATAAATAACAAGCATATCACGAATACAAGGTTACATTCCAAACCTCCGCCTTGAGTGAGTCTGTTCTCACTTCTATCTACACGCACGGTAGATAGCTAAACCGATAACTACTTAGAATGAGCTTACTGTCTATCTACACACACGGTAGATAGATAACTATTACTAAATACAACACTTACTCTTTACGTTTCCTTTGTCTCCTATGTGCATATAGCTCCTCGCTCCTGGGCTCAGAAGCTAGGCCCGTCGACCCTCTGACCATCCATACGAGGATCCTCCCACAGGCTTAGGAACTAGACTTCTCGTGGCCCCTGACCATCCCGTGAGGTTTTGCTTACGGGCTCAGGCACTAGGTCTATTGACCCCCTAACCATCCCAATCACATAATCTCATTCTCACGCTAGATACTCATTCATAACCTAAGCATATACAATTACTCTAAAAGATATGCTTTAAGACTTAAAGGAAAGTACCACTCACCTTTGTCGTTTAGGAACTTTTCTCTCTAGAAGTTCCTTAGTCTTCTCGGGCTCCTCTTTTGAACCTTAAATTCCATATTTAACTTAAAGCTCAAACTACTCATATTTCTAGGCTTTATCTCGAGTTTCTTTTTTCTACAAATACTTTTGTTTCAGAAAGCTTACCTTAAAATCTTAGCTCCTAACTCCTCGTGGTTTGGCCGGAAACATTAAAACATCAAGACTGGCTCAGCTTACCCAGCTCGACCCTTCTATCTTTTCCTCATTCTCCAGTCCGATTCCTTAGAGCTTCTTCTTCAGTAGCCACACCATGAAAACTAGACTCTTTTAGCTTTCAGATGGCTTTGAAATCACATCAAACGCACGAGTGTTCTGGGAGAACGCCTCTTCCCAAGTTGATGCTACTTTCTGACTTTTTTGTCCGACAGCATCTCCCCTCTTGGAATCTCTTAACTAACGCATGGTCTTACCATCAACGCATAGCCTCCTCCCAATACACTCTTCTTTATGTCCTTTGAAGAGAATTGAGTCCTCATCTGAAGTCCTTATCCCTATTTATAGGCGTCCAAAGGCTCTCCAAGATCGACACCTCCTCCTCCAAGTGTTACTCTTAAAGATTGCCAACCTCCAGCCCCTTCCACCTCTTGGTTGAGGTGTCTACCAACACAAGGTTTGATCAATGCAAATTTTGGGTGTCTTTATTCTATATTGCCAACGCAAGACCAATTTTTTCATGTCTTCTCATGCCTCCACCTCAAATCCTTAAGGTTGAAGAATTCTTCTCAACAAGCCACATGTTAGGATGACGTCTTCCATATGAGCTCAGCCTTCTTATGCGTTCATTCACTTCAATATGCGTCCACTAGGGTGATTCTCAATGCATACAACTAGCCTCAAATGTTAACGTATAGTATACTCAAGAGCGTATAGTAGTCCTCAACACATAGTATGACTCCAACGCATAGCAACTCTTGATTTCCCTTGATTTCCAACATAGCACCATCGCAACCCTTAACCATCGCAAAAGCAAACATCATGCATCCAACCTAGCCCATCGCATGGCCTATGTCCAACGCATCCCTCGTGCAAGCCATCACCAACCTCCAACGCATCGAAAGGTCGCACAGCTCCAATGCATAGGCTTAGCATCAATGCATGGCTCACTCGTCATCAACGCATCGCTCGCATGGGTCGCTTGGCTTGGGCGCTTGGCCGGCAGCTTGGCATCGATGCATCGCTTGGCATTGATGCATGGGTTCGCTCGACCGCTCGACGCATAGGCGCTGGCATCGAAGCATGGGCTCGTTCGGCATGGGCGCTTAGCATTGCTCACAGGGCTCGCTCGGCCGCTCGATGCATGGGCGTTGGCATCGATGCATGGACTCACTTAACATTGCTCGCAAGGCTCGCTCGGTTGCTCAACGCATGAGCGTTGGCATCGACGCATGCCACCCTCCAACGCATGCCTTACCCGCGTCCTCGCCTACCCTTATGTCTGTATGCCTTCTACACAGCCGACCCTCGTGCCATCCCAACGCATCACTTTTAACTTTCTTCCTTCAGCTGTATGGACGCATACCACCCTTCCAACGCATCCTTTGCATCCAATGCATCCAACGCATCCAACGCATCCATCATCCAACACATCCAATGCATCCAACGCATCCAACATATCGGTTTATACTTAGCCAATTTTCCAAGTTTTTCCCCAAAAGTCAACCTTCCAAATTCACACTTTTTCTTCTCCCTTTGCCCAAGTAATCTCTCCAAGATCTTATGGCCAACGCATAGCAATGCCTAGTCCAACACTTAGCCAATTTCTCATCAATTAAAGCTTAACTCAAAACTACTCAAGGAAAATCTATTCAACACTTAGAAATTTCCTTAGCCAACTGCTTAAGTAGGAATAATGGAAATCCGGGTTTCACAAGATGAGTGGTCTTCAACCCTTGGAAGAGGAAGAGGAAGAGGTAGAGAGAGTGTAGAGAGAAATTCTTTTTGGAGGCTAGGGTATGATTTTCACAAAATCAATTCTTGCCCTAAATGGGCTAATAAGATGAATTTATATGGAGAAGGGTTTACCCATTCTTCAAGTATTTCTCTTTTTACTCTTGATGCCAATTAATTAAATAACCCCACATTAAATCTAATTTAATATTTAGTTAATTAATTAATATATATATATACACATCACATGTTTATATTCTTCCACCTCTCTATCATTTCTTAATCAATTAATTAATCAATTAAGTAACTATTATTAAATCATATTTAATATAGAGTTAATTAATCAATAAACATTCTAATCATACTTAATTTGAGTTTAAAACATGCTTCAAAGTAACTTTTACAGAAGAGGGTTTGCTGAAAACAATACCTTTGAAGTATCCTCTTCAACACCAGTTGAGTTCTACGTGAAAGAGCTTCAATCTTCAAGTAGACAACCACCAAGATCTTCTCTATTATTCTCTTGCAATGATTGTGTGGTGGAAATACTAATTGAGCTCAATGTATATAAGATATGAAGAGGGTTTGGAGGTTTCAGTAGAGTTCTATTTGATGTTCTTGTAAGCATGAATAATTATTCATCCCAGCACTTCAATTTATAGAGTTTTCACCATGTAAATTCATGGCTTGCATGAAAGGCAGCTCCTAATTCATGGAAAAAATGAAGTAAAGTGAATAAGATAGTTCAAAACATAGTGGAGATTTCCAACTTTTGGAAATCTCCATTTTGAACTTTGAGTTTCCAAAATTTTTTCCAAAAAATGATTTCTAAAATCATTTTTAAATTAAACTTATTTAATTTCATTTATTAGTTTTATAAAAATTAATTCTATTAATTAATTTTTAAATAAAATTAATTAATTAAACTTTTTAATTAATTTTGTTAATTTAATATCTAATATTAAATTAATAATGAAATTAATATTATACAATTAATATTTAAATCATATTTAAACATTAATCATTTCTCCAATTCTATTTAATTTCGATAAAATTAAACATTTTGATTGTATCGAATACAATAAAAAGAAACCCTAATAGAATTTGAACATTTCAAAGTCTAAACCCTAATTTCAAATCTTATCAAGATTACTAAATTTACTAATCCAAATTACGAGCTAGTAGAGGGACTTTATGGACTTACAGATCATGAGATCCAACGACTTGTAATTAATTGATAAACTCTTTAAACCGAATTAATCACTATTCGTTAACTACCAAGACATTCCACTATAGCTCGATAGTTGCACTCTTCTCACTGTAGATATATTTCTGTCTATTTTAACCATAATCGGTAAGTCAATCCCTCACGGGTTGTTCGCATTTACAGCTGGGTCAAAGATTACCCTTTTACCCCTATAAATACATCTTGCTCCTTAAGTTCCCACTGATCCTCCATTAAACAATTAATTTATACTCCAACTTATAAATCATAACCCTCTCTTCCATGAGAGGGCAGGGCCCCGTTGTTCGAGACAAGGCATCAACGCTTAAGAGAACAACCCATCTACTAACCCTAAATCGAGTAAGAGTGAATTCCATATTGCAAGGCTATGTCCCCAGCTATCTATTCGGTCTTATCCCCAAAACGGGTGGCCTATTGAGCAATGTTGTTGGACTACTCTCACCTATGCAGATCAAAGGATAATCCTGAATAAACAGAAGTTCATAGTTAGCTTAGGATTAAGATACCCTAGGTCATCGAGTTTAAGATAGTCAATTTTAATAGTAAACGGTTGCTATAAAGAAAAGTGATTATTTTGAAGTCAGGTCTTATGCAAACTCATTGCATAAGATGCCCCCACTCACATGTCTTTACATGAATATGTTTGGATTACATCATTTGTATCAATATACAATATGGGTCACATCCAATAGTGTCACCAGGATGAGGTACCCAATCTCATTCTTATAGACCAATTTGGCTACATACTAAAACTTGATCCATTTTTATGTCACCACATAAAGTTAAAGTATTTATATCATAGCCATGGATTCGTTTATTGGATTTTCATAGAAGGATGCAATATCAATAGTAATTTATTGAATAAAAAACTCAACAATATTTTTATTTGATAAATAGAATATGTTAACAACATTTACGAATTGCGAGTTTAGGCCATTCCCAACAATCTCCCACTTGGACTAACACTTTCAGTGAGATAAACATACAAATATATAATTTTTACAATGTTGAGAAATAAAGAGAGAGAAAAATATAATAAACTAGGGCATTCAAAATACCCTTTTACATTCTCCCACTTGCCCTAGATTATGTTGCTCGTAATCCTAGACCAACTTCGAACACTTTAGCCGAGAGGGCCTTCGTAAATGGATCAACAAGGTTGTCTTCTAAGGCTATCTGTGTGTCTATCACGTCTCCTTGGTGTAAAATCTCTCTGATGAGATGGTACTTTCTTTCGATATGTTTTCCACATTTGTGACTTCTAGATTTCTTGGAATTAGCAATTGCACCACTATTGTCACAATACAGGGTAATGGGCAGATGCATATTTAGAACGACATCTAAATCTGTCAGGAACTTGTACAGCCAACTGCTTCTTTAGCTGCTTCGCATGCAGCTACATATTCTACTTCCATTGTGGAGTCAATTATACAACTTTCTTTAATGCTTCTCCACACTATAGCTCCTCCGTTAAGAGTGAAAACTAATCCTGAGATAGGTTTCTTGGAATCTACGTCAATATGAAAATCAGATTAGTGTATTTTGTAAGGATCAAATCCTTAGGTCCATACACAAACGTAGAGTTCATCGTTCTCTTGAGATACTTTAGGATGTTTTTTACAGCCATCCAATGACTATGGCCCGTGTTAGATTGGAACCTGCTGGCGATTCCAACTGCAAAGCATATGTCAGACGTGTACACATTATAGTGTATATTAGACTCCCACTGCTGATGCATATGGAATTCTTTTCATTTCCTCAACTTTTTAAGGTGTCTTAGGAGACTGTTTCTTTGACAGATGAATTTCACGTCTAAAGGGTAATATACCATTTTTGGAATTTTGCATGTTATATCTTGACAACATTTTCTCAATATAAGATGCCTGAGATAGTATTAAGGTTCTATTCTTTCGATTTCGAAAAATCTGAATCCCAAGAACACATCGAGCATCTCCCAAATCTTTCATTTGAAATTGTGATGTTAACCATCTCTTTACGTCAGCTAGGTAACTTCTCTCATTCCCAATGAGCAAGATATCATTAACATAAAGGACCAAGAATTCTACAGTTTTGTTGACTATCTTCTTGTACACACAAGGTTCGTCAACGTTCTGTTCAAAGCCATAAGATTTGATTGCAGTGTCAAATCTTATATTCCAGGATCTAGAAGCTTGTTTCAACCCATAAATGGATCTCTTAAGCTTACAAATCTTTTGTTCTTGACCCTGTTTAATGAATCCTTCTGGTTGAGATATTAAAGTACTTTCATCAAGATGGCCATTCAAAAAAGTTGTCTTAACATCTATTTGCCATATCTCATAGTCATAATATGGGACAATGGATAAGAATATTCTTATTGATTTTATCATGGAAACAGAAGAGAAGGTTTCTTCATAGTCAATCCCCTCCCTTTGGGTAAAACCTTTTGCCACGAGTCTAACTTTATAGATTTGCATCTTGCTAGTTTGGTCTCTTTTCCTCTTGTAGATTAATTTACAACCTATAGGTTTAACCTCATGTGATTGATCTATAAGATCCCAAGACAGAATTGAAGTACATAGACTCTAGTTCTACGTCCATGGCTTTTATCCGTTGTTCCCTATCAACATCTTCCATTTCCTGTTTAAAGGTCAATGGATCCTCTAGACCATCATCAAGTATGATGTCTTGGGTTTCTGTTAAACCCATGTAGCGTTCAAATTGATGAATAATCCTCCCACTACGTCGAGGCATTCTCAACTCTTGAGAAGAATGTGATGGAGCAAAAACCGTTGTTGATGGATTAGCTTCATCAACAACTTTTGTTGACTTATCTGTAGTAGTTTTGGTCATTTCTTTCAATATTAGTTTACTGCAAGATTGATGACTTCTAATATGATCTTCTTCCGAGAATGTAGTATTTTTCGAAAAAAAATACTTTATCTTCTCGGGGATCATAGAATAATCCTCCTTTTGTTTCTTTCGCATGATACATGCTTTTAAATGATGAATTTATTTATGAGTCCAGCATGCGTTTTCCATAAGCCTATGTCATGCTTTACTGCATGATGAAATATATCAAGGAAATAACGTAAGTATACTCCATATTTTACAAGGCACTATACGTTGATATGAAACCATGAAGTATGACTATTTCAAATATGTATTATGTATATGTTTCTATATGTTTAAATGTTGGTGCCTTGTATAAACCCTACTCCATGTTGGTAAAGGTATGGTAAGGTACCCATATTTCAATGATGTTAGGGATCCTTGACATTGAAGGTATGGTAAGGTGACCAGGATCCAATTCAACTCAACGTGCACGTATGACTATGTTATTGACGTTAATAAGATCGAGCAAAAGAGCTCTTTCTCAACTAAGGTTATTAGGGATTGAACAAAAGAGTTCTCCTACATGTTTAAGCAATGGAGTAGGGAGTTTTTAGGATGATGTTAATGAATTTTATTTTAGGGTTTTTACATGATGCGTTTTACAATTTTAACTCCATTTTCAAAACCCTATTTATGATGTTATAAATGTTTCCTTGATAAGCATGTTCACGCTATTTATGATTTAATGTATGTTTTACTTAAGTAGTCACTTACTGGGCATTCTAGCTCACTCTTTAAAAATGTTTTCCTCCCCAAGTAGCGGTTGACGTCCCGAGGCCTAGGAATTCTGCCAGTCAAGTACTTCTCAGACCCACCAAGAGCGAAAATTTAGGTGGCTCATCATGTTTTGTTATTTAGTTTTATGTCCATGTCAAGGGAAAAGGGTAGAGTTGTGTTGAACAGATGTTGTGTATGGGTTTGATTTATGAAAACTATTATGTATGTTAATGTTGATATTTCTGATTAGTAGTAAATTATATGTCTAAAGTTGTTACTAAAACTGTGTGTCCAGTTCTAGAGGATTATAAACTTCTAATAAGGTGTGAAGGATGTAGGTTTTCAGGAGTATGTTGGACAGTAGTTGTCACAAGAGGGTCGACAATTGTTGTCTTCACTGAAGGAACTCTTATACAAGAGTACCTTTAAGTGGAATTGAATCTTTCCAATTCATTGTGACATAATTTTCACATATACATTCACACATACATATATGCATTAACAACTTAAATTACTGGCATGCTTAAAGGATAAATAAAAAGAGACCGAGAGAACATACCAATTGAAGACTTTTTTCACTTGAAATCTCCCTCTCTCTATGAACGAACTCCTTGCACTCTCGCTCGAACAACAAGCAATGGGGACAACACCACCACTCGGAGCCCTCAGTATTCTTGGAGTGAGAATCCAAGGTGTGGGCTTTCTTCGAATTTGGTAGAGGTGAGGAGGAAAGACTATCATGTACAAAGATCAAGCAAGTGGGAGAAGGGATAGACTATCGTATAGGCGAAGTGTTTGAACGTTTAGGCAAGGTACACAATCGTGTAGAAAAAACTAGGTGATCATTTATACAATTGTTTAGTAAGGCTCAGGCGCTAAGCGATTGTTTAGGTAAAGGGTAAGCGATCTTTTAGAGGAGCACGGGCGCGGGTGTGCGGTCGTTTAACAAACATGAGCTTATCGTATATACTCTCAATCACTAAGAGATAAAATGCGAATCACACCATGAACAATTATGCATGTATCTTGAAAAATGAAAACCATTTTCATTTTATTCTTCAGTTACAAAAACAAAATTGAACTTCCCACTAACGCATGATTTCGGAGAAAAGGTCGGGTAATTATCTCATAACTGTCTAATTAATAAAATAATAAATATAATCATATTATATTCATAACCTATAATTTGATATCATATATCAACCATAGTATTTTCTTCTCTACTTGATATAAATCATATTTATATCCAATTTCCTCCATATTAATGTATCTCATACATTTAGTCAATCATATCATATATAATTAACTAGTTTAACTATATCATATATAATCGAACCCTCTCTTGTCAATTTGAACATTTCAAACTGACCCAAAAACTGATTCTCAACTTGTATCCAAGCTACCAAAGGGACCTTATAGACCTATGGCTCGAAGCTCCAACGGTACGTGGATAGTTAGCTAAACTCTTTAGCCACAAGATCCATCATCCGTTAACTGCCAGGCATTCCACTAAGGACCGACAACTAAACTCTTCTTACCACAAATATATTTATGTGTGTTGGGTTTTATGTCCTAAAAACTCACAGTTTGTAAAATAATAAACATTTTCTATTATCAATATACTTGTTATTGATTTCATAAATTGTACGAAAATCTAAATCCAATAAACTAAGACTTATGACTATTGTATGAGTACTTGAACTTTATGTGGAAATATAAGAGCGGATGGGGTTCGAGTAAATAGTCAAAATGATCTATGGTACATGAATGAGGTTAGGTACCTTATTCTGGTAACACCATTGGATGTGGCCTTCTCTGTAGTTGTTACAAAGAGTTGTAAAGTGCTACATACGATGTGATCGTAATTCGTACATGTTATGACATGAGGGATGAGAACGTCCTATGCAATGAGTTTGCATAAGATTAGGACCAAGAAATAAGTCACTCTTACTTTATAACGCTATTTACTGTTTAAGACTGACTATTTCACCTAGATGACCTGGGTAACTCGATCTTAATCCCGAGCTAACTATGAATTCCTGTTTATTCTGGATTGCCCCTAGATTTGCATAGTTGAGGGTGGCTCAACAACGCTGGCTCAATAAGACTCCCATTTCAATGGTAAAATTGGATAGATAGCTGGGGACATAGGGTGCAAGATGGAGTTCACGCCTACCTGATTTAGGGATAAGAGAAAGATTGTTCTCTCAAGTACTGAATCTAGGTCTTGAACAAGAGGCCCCACCCTCTCACTGGGCTGAGAGAGTTTGGTTTAGTGATTGGATCACAAACCAGTTGTTCATTAGAGGATCAGTAAAGACTTGAGGAATAAGACGTAATCTCAGGGGTAAAACAGATATTTGACCCAGCCGTTATTATGAACAACCTATGAAGGGTCGACTTGTTGATTATGGTTAAACCATGTGGACATAATATATCTACAGTGAGGGGAGTGCAAATATGGGCTTTAGTGGAGTGGCCCATTAGTTAACGAATGGGGATTAATTTGGTCTAATGAGTTTAGCCAATTAATCTCGAATCGTTGGAGCCAATGATCTGCAGGTCCGCGAGGTCCCCCTACTAACTCGTAATGGACTAGCTCTAGAATAGTGTGATAAGTAATTTGAAACATTCAAATTAGAATTAAGGGAATTAGTAATTATATGAGATATAATTATATGGAATAGGAGAATTTATATATTTAAATCAGATATGTTTAAAATTAATTTAATATTTGATATTAAATTAATTAAGTTTTATTTAATAATTAATTTATGAAATTAATTAAAATTTTCATTTTTTTTAAAAAAATCAAAATTTGATTTTTTGAGATAAAATTAAAAAAGGAAAGTAAAAACAAATACTTAAATGGAAAATGAACATTTTCCATTATCCATCTTTTGAAGTAGCTCACACAAGAAGCAATATCTTTGCCTTGTCTTCTCCAAGCATGAGCTGCAACTCATGCAACTCTTTTCTTTGCATGTTGATCTGCAATATAATGAAGAGATTGGAGTGAAAATTAGGGATGCAATCTATAGAGATTTAAGAGAAATTTTGGTTTGGAAAAAGAGTTCTTCAACTGATTTTCTGCAGTAAGCATTTCTCCTTCTACCTTTGATTCAAGCTTGTTTTGAGTCCCACAACTCAATCTAAGGCACCAAGAGAATAGTGGGGAAGACCTTATGGTGGTCTACAACAAGATTTGAAGAAGATAGTAATTGGTGAAGGAGCTTTGAAGAACTTCTACAAGAGGTATGTCTTGAAACTCAATGGTTTCTGCAAAAGCATGCTTTATATTTTGCAAAAATTAGTGAATTTGAGTGTTGAGATAATCCTCATGCTTATGCTGCTATTGATACAATCCTATACTGTGTCCATCAGATATAACCAATCATTAGTACAATAAGCCTTCACAAATGCTTGTAAGTACAGTTGGGCCAATTTACTATTTTACCCCTGTAGTTACATCTCACTTCTTAAGTACCACTGATCCCTCTAATGAACAATACAACATAGTCCTACTATGTGTGGACACCTCTCAAGCCATGAGAAGGTGTGTGACACCACATCGTTCAAGCCCCAGGATCAACCCTTAAGAGAGTTATTTATCTACTTACCCTTACTTCAGAGAAGGAGTGAATTTCATCTTGTGTAGCTGAGTTCTCAGCTTTCAAAATCAAACAAATCCCCAAAGTGGTAGGTTTGATTCGGCGACCTGGCCACTCGTACCCATGCAAATCAAAGGACCACCCTCAATGGCAGAAGTTCCCAACTCACTCAGGATTGAGGTCAGTTAGCTGTGGTCATCCTCATGAAGTGAAGTCTCTGTCATGAATGGTGTTATATAACGAGACATTAACACTTTGTGGGCAGGTCTTATACAAACTCTTTGTATAAGATGCCCCCGCTCACATGTCCCCTGTACGAATGATCAGGATCAGACCATCTGTGATAAGTCACAACACTTATAACTATTCCACAAAGCAGGCCGCATCTGTAGCGTTACCAGTATAAGGTTTTCCTCCTATATCCATATACTACAGACCATTTTGGTTATCACTTAAGACATGATCCACTTGTATATCACCACATACACGCTTAAGTTACATAAAGACAACTAGGGATTCTAGTTTATTGGTTTATGGTAAAGCAAATAAAACATCCAAATGTGCAAACTCAAGAAGTGAAGTAAATATCATACATTATACATCACAAGCATTCATACAAACTGTTTACAAATTACAGAACACGAGACTTTAGGCCATCATCCTCAACAATCTCCCAGTTATCCTAAAGCGAGTGGGGTATACAAAAACTAGTATAAAACAATAAACTAGGGCACTAAGGCCTAGTACAATAAAATCTCCCACTTGCCCTAGTCCAGCTGTGGGCAGTCCTGTAGACCTATGCTTTGAAGGTGACCCTCAATCACTGTAGCCATGAGAGCCTTCGTAAACGGGTCAGCAATATTGTGCTCCAAAGCGTCACGTCCCCTTAATGCACTACCTCGCAGATCAGTTGATACTTCCGCTCTATGTGTTTGTCGCGCCTATGACTCCTAGGCTCCTTGGAGTTCACCACAGCACCACTATTGTTACAATAGAGGGTGATGGGCCTAGACACATGTGGAACAACTTCCAATCCTATCAAGAACATCCTGAGGCAGACGACCTTCTTACCAGTTTTACAAGCCGTTACGTACTCCGCCTCCATAGTGGAGTCGGCGATACACCCCTACTTATTGCTTTGCCATACTACAGCTTCTTCGTTAAGAGTAAAAACTGACTCTGAAGTGGACATGCGAGAGTCTCTATCAGTCTGAAAGTCAGAATTCGTGTATCCAGTAAGGATCAAATCCCTAGATCCATACACAAGCATGTAGTCCCTCGTTCTGCGAAGATACCTGAGGATGTTTCAATTTCTATTTTGCAGGAAATCAGTCACCGCATACGTTAATGGCTCAAAGATAAAATAAACAATACATCTACGTCGCATTGCGTCCATCATTTAGAAATGAAGAGATGATCAATGCAATGGCGACGCATGCAACAATCGATCAAGAGCTTAGCGATCAACGCAATTTCAACCGCAGCGGTAATAAAAAACAACACCGCATGCGGCAATCGATCGAAGATGTAAAGAGCAACACATTTATTGAGAATTTTGACAAATGTACAACTTTCAATTGTGCATTTATGACAGGTTGATTGCATAACAGAAGGAATATTCACTCCGTCATTTCAAGAACTACCATAACCATAAAGTGGGGACCACGAAGTCAAAAAACCAAGCTTCACCTATAAATAGCTTATGCAAATTCACTGAAAAATATACTTGAATACATAGAGACGTGTATATACTGATCTGAGAGAGAGACTGGTCTGAAGCGATTTCCAGAGTAGATCCGGGATAATCACGAGACAAGGCCGAGAAGTGAGTCTCCGGTCAAAGAATCCTTCCAATCCCCACCATTGAAGCTCTGTACGAAGGTCACTTCTACCAGAAGAGCAAGCCTGAGAGGGAAGCTTTTCTCTCCATTACTTCCACACGCCGGCAAGCATAACCTCCGTTCAGATCTATGTCAAGATGTTGACACTCCTTTTGTATTTGTTTCTAAATCTTTGTTTCATCACTTGTATTCATCTTCTTTACTCTATCATTCACACCATGTATCAGACGCTTAATCTTAGTATTAATTGTTATGATCATTACCATTATCATCTCTCTGTCTATTTCCGTTCAACCATAATCCATTTTCTCCATGATGTTTTCCTAATTCCCTGGGTAAATAGAAAGAATTAAGCGCGTGAGTTAATTGTGTTAAATAAATAATTAAGGTTAGCTAGAGCATGCTCGACGACATCTTCACCTGTGAGAGCAGAAGTGAAGATGTTATTTCGCCTATCGAGAGAGGATTGGAATAATGCGTTAACTAAAGCGAGAAGTACTTCTAGAGATGGAAGTAACCTTACGTTCATCACGTTCATCCCTGTTTCACCATAGAGATATGGGAATGCGGCTGATCACCGAGAGGTATACGCCAAGGGAAAGCGAAACCTTAGTTGCATTTTTAACGCAATTGACAAACTTGCGTTGTTTTTACTATTTACTCTCTCTTTCTGATTCATCCATAAAAACTTGTCATCGCATACCACGATCCTTTGTATAACTTTACAGTCAGTCTTGACCTCAGTATCATGTATCATGTATCTTGTATCTTGTATAATCTTAGTTTAGGATTTTACTTTTTAATGCAATTTTATTTTATCAACGCAACTTTATTTTCATCGCACTTTAGATCCCTGTATAGACCCAATTCTTTATTAATTGTAAAAACTGGTCGCATATACCACATCAATAACACATTAATGAAAACAATCCCTGTGTTTGATCTCGGATTATTCTGAGAAACTTGCATTGGAATTATACTTGGTTTCAGTGCAAGGAAACTTGTGACACGCATTACTCTATCGCATACTACAAGCATATCATTAACAATGCATATTTAGAAGTAGTGTGCATAAGCGATAACATAGCATTACATTCCATTTCATTCATATTCATATTTGTTCACATGTTGTAAGATAAAATGTATAAAAACACCGTGTCGAGTTTATGGCACAGTGCACGCATAAAAAAGGAAATCATTCTTTAGCGTAACAGGTTGTACCATGTAAATGGTCTCCTCAAGATTGCCATTTAGAAAGACCGTCTTGACGTCCATTTGCTAGATCTCATAATTATAATAAGCTGCAATGGACAGGAGGATGCAGATCGACTTTAACATGGAAACAGACAAGAAAGTCTCCTCATAGTCAACTCCCTCTACCTGAGTATAACCCTTTGCCACAAGTCGAGCCTTGAAAGTTTGCACCTTCCCATCAGCACCCCGTTTGTGCTTGTAGATCCATTTACAACCTATAGGTCTTACCCCATCAGGTTGATCTATAAGGTCCCATACTGAGTTGAAGTACATCGACTCCATCTCAAGATCCATGGCTTTGACCCATTCATCTCGGTCTATATCCTTTATTTCCTTCTGATAAGACAACAGATCCTCAACATTGCCATCTGCTACCATAGCAAGGATTTCTATGAAACCCAGATAGTGAACGGGCAAGTTCGCAACCCTCCCACTGCGTCGAGGTTCCCTTAACTCCTGAGGTGGAACTGACCTACTAGATGAACTATCATCAACAACTCTTGCTGATGAAGCAGGCTCTTCAACAACTCTGGTTGAAGTTTCAGTAGTTTCATTGGAAAACTCATGTAACACAACTTTACAACGTGGACTGTGCTCCCCAATATGATCTTCTTCTAGGAAAGTAGTGTTCGTGGAAACAAATACCCTATTTTCCGACGAATCATAAAAATAACCCTCTCGTGTACCTTTGTGGTAGCCTAACCTCGACCGTGGTTCCAATTTCTTGGCATTTACCTCAAGCATATGTGTCGAAAAACCCCAAATGCGGAAGTGACGTAAACTAGCTTTACGCCTATTCCACAACTCCAGAGGTGTTCATGCAACAGTCTTGGAAGGAACACAATTGAGTATATATATCGCAGTCTCCACTGCAAAACCCCAAAACGAGTCTGGTAAGGAAGCGTAACTCATCATTAAACGAACCATGTCCAACAAGGTTCTATTTCTCCTGTCCGCTACACCATTCCGCTGATGTGTACCCGACGCTGAGAGTTGGGAAACGATTCCATGTTCTATCAAATAGTCCTAGAACCCAAAATCCAAAAACTCTCCACCTTGATCTGATCGAAGTATTTTAATTCGTCTATCCAATGCGTTTTCAACTTCAGCCTTGAACTTTTTGAACTTTTCAAAGGATTCAAACTTCCATTGTATCAGATAAACATACTCATACCTAGAGTAATCATCAGTGAAACTGATAAAATACTCATAGCCACCTCGAGCTCGCACATTCATAGGACCACAGAGTTCAGAATGTACTAACTGAAGAGGCTCTTTGGCTCAATAATCTTTTCTAGTAAAAGGTCTTTTAGTCACCTTACCCTCAAGGCAAGATTCGCACACCAGTAAAGAATTTTCTTCTAACTCACTTAGAAGGCCATTCTTCACCAATCTCTCAATCCTATTGAGATTGATGTACCCTAATCGAAGGTGCCAAAGTTGGCCATTTTCTTTTGGAGAAATTCGTTGACGTTTAGATTGAGTTCCGACAAATTTAAGCAACTCTATGTTATGGAGGGAACTTAAGGCTAATGGTCTTAGCACATACAAGTTATTTTCCAGTTTAGCGGTACAAATTTCAACACCATCTTTATGAATAAACACTTTATCTACATTAGAAGAAAGCGTATATTTACATTATAACAAACACTTTATAGAAATAAGGTTCCTTTTCAATTCAGGAACTATATAAACATCTTTTAAAACTAGAAACCTATTATGTAAAGTTAACTGGATGCCTCCCACTGCCACAACTGAGACGACCTGCCCAGTGCCTACTTGCATCATCATTTCACCAGCCTCTAGCTGTCGCCAGGATCTAATCCCCTGAAAACAAGAATAAAAGTGATTAGTGGCGCCCGGATCAATTATCCAAGTCAAATCATCATTCTCCACTAAACATGTTTCTAGCACAAGTAAATCATATTTACCTTTGTCTGCCTTGGCAGCCTTCCTTTCCTTCAGCCAGCGAGGACAATTCCTCTTCCAGTGTCTGTTCTGGTTACAGTGGAAACATTTTTCTTTTTCAATCGACAGCGGACGCCTCATTGGGGCGATAGGTGGCGGGTTAGCAGGCGCTTTCTCTTTCCCCTTACCACCCTTCTTCTTCTTCCCCTTTGCAGAGTTAGAAGTAGAAGGTGCAGACTTCATTCCTGAGATCAAACCTCGATGGAACGTCCTAGAAGATGAAGCAACATTTGCCTCACCCCTTTTCCTCTCCTTACTTTTCAGTAAAGATTGGTATGTCTGCAACTCTTTGAGGAGAGTTGTAAGCATATATTCCACTTTGTTAAGAATCACATTACTAACAAAGTGAAGAAAGCTCTCCGACAAAGAATGCAGGATGATGCTAACTCGATTGCCCTCATCGATTCTAGACCAATTCATCTCCGCCACATCGAAGTGGACCATCATGTTAAGCACATGTTCACGAACAGAGGTGTCTTCCTCCATTTTGGAGTTGAAGATGTATTTTAGAGCCTCGTGCTTGAGCTGTCCAGACGGCTGTTCGAACATCCCCCGCAGGGACTCCATGATCTCACGCGTTGAGATCATGGGCTCATGTTTCTTTGCCAGCACGTCACTAAAAATGGCCAAGATATAGGCTCAGACCTTATCGTTTGCCCGTGTCCATCGCTCGTATGCCTTCCAAAAATTTTGAACCGTGTTTGGAGTTGGAATAAGACAAACCTCCGTAAGGGAAAACATTAGATCCTCGATGATGAGTATCGTTGTGATCATATGTTTTCAACTCGAATAGTTTTCGCTGATAAGTTTGTCGGTGCTAAGCAAAGCGATTGTGGCTGTAGCCATTTAAAAACTGTTGCTAAAAATTGAACAAACTTTTATAAGACTTTGTTAAACCACATTTTTAACCAATTAGTTTTAGCAAAACAGTTTCCAAGTATTCTAAGTGATAAGACTTCTATTTTGCAATGATGCCCCAGCAAGGCAGGACAAACGTCACCGGTGGGGTGATCAGATGCCCCTTCATTGGGATGAGACATTCTCAACCATCAAACAAAACCAACTCTTGAAATTGAACCTAACAACCACCATTTATTTGGTCCAGAACTGTTAACCCTTAACAATTCCGCGTAAGTGTGATCCCTCATTTTCGGCGCCAAAGTCCCGCCCTAATGAGCCCACCATAGGGAAGAAGTAGATTAGGACAAGAGACTAAGTAACCTTATCCTTTTATAGAAGATCAAATAAAGAAACGCGCAAAATTGTCATCTTATAGGCGGACACCCACAGGGTGCCTTGAGGCGATGTGCAGAAACTTTATTCAATTCAACGAAGGAGACCGTGGGATATGTTGTCGCATTTCCTGCTCCCATTTACTATGAATATTCTCCCCATCCACCTTGATATTGACCTACCCAAACACCATTCTTTAGAGGGACACTCTCAGGGTGCCACGAGGCCGAGGGTAGATCTCGCGGTGTAGATAATAAGGGAGAAATGTGAAAAGTTTAAATGAAGCATCATATACCCCAAATACCTTCTACTGAATGTTCTACCTAGGGGTTCATTAACCTAGAAAATCCGGCTACTGATTTTAGTCTAAGTCATTTATTAAGTATGCTAGAAAAAAACTTGTCTTTGAAATAAAACAAGTTCAAGTAGTCACATTTAAACACTTTAATGGATTGTTCTTAACTTGCATGCATGCATCAAATATATCTAATTCACCTTTCAAGGTAGGTTCCCATGTAGGGGTATTACGTTTTTGTCACCTTAAATACCCCAGCCTAGACAGAACCCGCCTTAGACAAAAGGCCATTATAGATAGATTTCCTACATTTTAACCTTTTATTAGTCAATTTATCCTATTAAACTAATTAAAAGATTAAAGCCTAAGGTTTTTAATCATATTAGAACCGTGATCTTAGGTCTATGTCATCCAAGTTTTAAACATTTTAAAACCATGAATTAAACCTAAGTGAGCATGCATGTCTTTCTTATTACTTTTAGGTCTAATTTCTCTTTAACCTTTAAAAAGAAACAACTAAAACACATTGCCACACAACAAGGTATTTCTAACGCTTATAAAATAACCTATGTGTCATGCTTCATGCAATGTCCGATCATTACTATACAAAACTTTTATATAAAAGTAGCAAACAAGCACACATGCTTTCCATACACCCTTATACTATAACAATTATAATATAAAGATGATGCATGTCAATGCCTTTATGCATGCATAAATATAACTCGTATATTATATGATGCATGAGCATGCTCTTACGTAATTTAAATCATGCTTCTCTAAATCATAACATTTATAATAAAGAGATGATGCATGACCAATGCATAACCTAGGTGGGATTTTTCTATATATGCATACCATATGACATATAAAAGGAACATACATCTCATGTAAGAAAAAAAAAATAGATTAATGGACCGGGATGAATCAACTCAAAATCGGAATGAAAAATTATATCTATTACATTTTTCCACCGAGCAAACCAACCGAGTCTTGAACTGCCGAGCGAAGCTCCCATCATGTAGAAACGCCTCCAGATAAACGATCGTGCAGTGCACACTAGACGATAGTGTGAAAGCTAAACGATCGCTTAGACGACAATGAGGCTGTAAAGCCGAATCGTCTAGACGATCGCTTAACACGCGATAGATAAACGATTTACCATGCAATGTACTCTGCAATCGTAGAGTCAGTAACTAAGCGATGAGGTTTGCTGAGCTATACGATCGTCTAGTGTGCGCACATTAAACAACACCTGCATATCAGATACTCAGCGATCGTCTACCCCATCGTCTACATGACCCAACCAATGCTTGATCGTCTTCTTCCTCGAAGAGCAACAACCCTTGCTACGAAGCTTCTTCACGAACAACTCAAAACTCAAACTAAGTTTGAAATTACAGACTCGATAGCAATTAATAATGACCAAAAACGCAGGGGCCTGTACAATTAACTGGAAATGTAAAAGAATTTAACAAACCGAGGTTTCATCCCAGAAAACTCCATTAATCAACACATCCACAAACGAATTAACACTTAAAACGAGAGTATACATGCTTCACCTATCGAGAATGTAAATGCAATTATTTGCATAAATGAATTTGGAATATCAGAAACCTGGCTCTGATACCAATTGAAGGAACTCTTATACAAGAGTACCTCTAAGCAGAAGTGGATCTTTCCAATTCATTGTGACAGAATTTCCACATATACATTCACACATACAGATATGCATTAACAACATTAAATTACTGGCATGCTTAAAGGATAAATAAACAAGAGACCGAGAAAACATACCAATTGAATACTTTCTTCACTTGTAATCTCGCTCTCTCCACGAACGAACTCCTTGCACTCTCACTAGAACAACAGGCAATGGGGAGGACACCACCACTCGGAGCCTTCGGTATTCTCGGAGTGAGAATCAAAAGTATGGGCTTTGTTTGGATTTGGTACAGGTGAGGAGGAAAGGCTATCGTGTACAAAGATCAAGCAAGTGGGAGAAAGGACAGACTATTATATAGTCGGGGTGCTTGATTGTTTAGGCGAGGTACACAATCGTGTAGGAAACACTAAGCGATTGTCTATATGATCGTTTAGTAAGGCTTGGGCGCTAAGCGTTCGTTTAGGTAAAGGGAAAGAGATTGTTTAGATAAGTGCGAGCGCAGGTGTGTGGTCGTTTAGCAAATGTGAGCTTATCGTATATGCTCTCAATCACTAAGCGATAGAATGTGAATCACACCGTAAGAAATTATGCGTGTATCTTGCAAAATGAAAATCATTTTCATTTTATTCTTCAGTTACGAAAACCAAATTGAACTTCCCACGAACGCATGATTTCGGAGAAAATGTCGGGCAATTATCTCATAACTGTCCAATTAATAAAATAATAAATATAATCATATTATATTCATAACCTATAGTTTGATATCATATATCAACAATAGTGTTTTCTCTTATACTTGATATAAACCATATTATATCCAATTTCCTCCATATTAATGTATCTCATACATTTAGTCAATCATATCATATATAATTAACTAGTTCAATTATATCATATATAATCGAACTCCCTCTTGTCAATTTGAATATTTCAAACTCACCCAAAAACTAATTCTCAACTTGTATCTACACTACCAAGGGGACCTTATGAACCTATGGCTCGAAGCTCCAATAGTACGTGAATAATTGACTGAACTCTTTAGCCACGAGATCCACTATCCGTTAACTGCCAAGTATTCCACTAAAGACCGACAACTGAACTCTTCTTACCACAGATATATTTTTGTGCCCATCGGATATAACCAATCATGAGTACGATAACTCTTCTCAGATGCTCGTAAATACAGCTAGGCCAATTTACTGTTTTTCCCCTATAGTTACATCTCACTCCTTAAGTACCACTGATCTCTCTAATGAACACTATAACATAGTCCTACTATGTGTGGACACCTTTCAGGCCATGAGAAGGTGTGTGGCGCCACATCGTTCAAGCCCCGGGATCAACCCTTAAGGGAGCTATCTATCTACTTACCTCTGCTTTCGGGGAATGAGTGAAATCCATATTGTGTAGCTGAGTTCCCAACTTCAAAATCAGACCAATCCCCAAAGTGGTAGGTTTGAGTCGGCGACTTGGCCACTCGCACCCATGCAAATCAAAGGACCGCCCTCAATGGCAGGAGTTCCCAACTCACTTAGGATTGAGGTCATGTTACCTATGGTCATCCTAGAAAAGTGACCTATGGTCATCCTAGAAAAGTGAAGTTTCTGTCATGAACGGTGTTATATAACAAGACGTTAACACTTCGTGGTCACGTCTTATACAAACTCTTTATGTAGGACACCCCCGCTTGTATGTCCCCTACACAAATGATCAGGATCAGACCATCTGTGACAAGTCACAACATTTGTAACTATTCCACAAAACGGGCCGCATCCGTATCGTTACCAGGATAAGGTTTCCCTCCTATATCCATATACTACAGGCCATTTTGGTTAGCACTTAAGACATGATCTACTTGCATGTCACCATATGCACACTTAAGTTACATAAAGACAACCAGAGATTTTAGTTTATTGGTTTGTGATAAAGCAAATAAAAAATCCAAATGTGTAAAGTCAAGAAGTGAAGTAAATATCATATATTATACATCACAAGCGTCATACAAACTGTTTATAAACTACAGGACACGAGACTTTAGGGCATCATCCCCAACATTCACATCCCTTCTCGGATTAAAAGGGTAATCTGAGGAAGATGTGACTTAAGTAGCATCATGCTCAATGCACGGTTTATTTTCATTGAAAAATATAACATTTATATTTGTCATCTGTGAAAAGTGAACATACATATTCATCATTTCACCATACATTATAACATTTATAACTTTGTACGATGCATGAACATGCTTATTTAATCGTACATCACAATAATGTAACACTTATATTATGATGCATTGGCATACCAATAAAATTGTGCATCCATAAAATTTAACATTTATATTTAATCATGATACATGAAAATGTTTATCCTACGGTGGGATTTTAAATCTATATGACATATATTATGTAATATAAATTCATGTATTAATTTAAACATACATCCAATGCATAATAAATTAAAATGAATAGCAAAAATTGGACTAAATTTTGACACCCTAAAAAATTAATTAAACTAATATAAATAATTTATATTAATTCAATTAATAAAAATAAAAAAAACTACATAATACAAAAAAAAAAAAAAAAAAAAGCTGCTATAAACACTAGAGAGGAGACTTGAACCCACGACCGTTGGACTCCTCACGCGCGCCTATGAAGTTCGAAGCATTGCAATGCTAGGGGGTACCATTGCAACACTACGTATGTTGTTTGTCTCACTTGGCCCTCCAGCGTCACAATGCTTTGATAGCAGCGTTGCGACGCTACAGTCTAAAAGTTCCCTTTTGCTTCATTTTGCTCCAAACTTTGACCGAAAACCTCCATTTTTCACCGGTCTCTTCACTAACTCTTGCTCCTCGATCGATGCAGACTTACAAACTAAATAGAAAAACATAAATGCCCAAAAACTTACATTTTAATAGAATTTAAACGTAAAGCTAAGTGCCAAAAAATGTAAACAACCAATATTGCAAGCCTCATATTCAGAATGCAGATTATAACCCACATTTCTACACTGATTTTTTTCCAAAATGTGAAAAACAAAATGCAAAAAATTGGCTCTGATGCCAACTGTAGAGATTGAATCTTGAGCAGAAGCATGAGAACATCTTGCATTCAGTTTTTCCATTTGGAAGAAACAAAAAGACAACATACTAAAATAGAGGATAAGAAGATAACCAACATACTTAACATGCAATAAATAGGAGAAACAAAGGGATGAACGATTCTTACCTTCATAGACTCCCAAACTTCTCAAAATTCCTCTTCTTCTACACACGAACATCTTCTCAACGATCACCAATACTACCACAAGAATAACCTTGTTATTCTCTAGGATTTAAAGAGTTAGATGAGTGGTCTTCAACCCTTGGAAGAGGAAGAGGTAGAGAGAGTGTAGAGAGAGTGTAGAGAGGAATTCTTTTTGGAGGCTAGGGTATGATTTTCACAAAATCAATTCTTGCCCTAAATGTGCTAATAAGATGAATTTATATGAAGAAGGGTTTACCCCTTCTCTAAATATTTCCCTTTTTACCCTTGATGTCAATTAATTAAATAACCCCTTATTTAATTAATTAGCACATTAATTAAATAATCCCGTATTAAATCTAATTTAATATATAGTTAATTGATTTAAATATATATATATATGTCATATGTTTATACTCTTCCACCTCTTTATCATTTCTTAATCAATTAATTAATCAATTAAGTAACTATATTAAATCATATTTAATAGAGTTAGTTAACATATAAATATCACATATTTATATGTATACATTTCTTTAGGACTATCCAATTCATATAAATCTAATCTTTGAATCTCATTAAAAAATGTCTCTCTTACATAATTTGAATTATAGATCACATCTATAATTAATTATATATTAATCACATCAATATACAATTTTCTCAATTAATTTGAACAATTCAAATCATTCCTCATTAATATCCTTTAGTGAGCTAACAAGGGGTCCTGGTGGACCTACAGATCTGAAGCTCCAACGATATAAGATTAATTGACTAAACTCATTAACGAAATTAATCAATATTCGTTAATTGTGGGTACACTCCAATAAAGACTCACAGCTGCACTCTTCTTAGTGCAAATACATTTCTATGTCCACAGATATAGACTGATAACAGCAAGTTAGTCCATCATGAGTGTTTGTAACACCAACTGGGTTAAATTACTATTTTACCCTTGGGTTACCTTTGTATTCTTAAGTATTGCTGCTCCTCTGATGAATAACCTATTTATGGTTCTACCATTAAACAAAAAACCCTCTCAGGCCAGTGAGAGGGCAGGGCCCTTTGTTCAAGTCCCAGAGACACCACTTAAGAAACACTCATCTACTTACCCTAAAGTTGGGAAGGAGTGAACTCCATCTTGTGTTATTATGTTCCCAGCTCCCCACTTGGTCTTGTCCCCAAAGTGGTAGGTTTATTGAGTCGGCAAACTAGTCATTCTCACCATACAAATCAAAGGACAATCCCTCGTGAACACGAGTTCATAATAACACTCAAGATTTAGACTAGGTTGTCTAGGTCATCCTATTGAAATAGAAACCTAGCTAGTCAATAGTTTACATATAGTGGTCACTATTTCGCGGTCTAGTCTTATGCAAACTCATTGCATAAGATACCTCCACTCGTCTGTCACCTACTTGAACACTTTAGATCATTTCCTTTGTATCAAATAAAAAGTGGGTCATATCCATAGTGTCACCGAGATAAGGTACCCAACCTTATCCCTATACTATAGACCCTTTAAGTTGTATCTTGAACATTGATCCCTGTAGGTCTCCACATATTGTTCAAGATTCATAAGACAAAATTGGATGTTATTTTATTGGATTTATGGTTATGAAGACAAAATAGAATACAACACAATCAATAACATTTATTGAAATAACATCGAGAACTCTCTATCGATGATGGTTAATAAATTACATTTACTTTCTACGAGTTTTAGGGCATAAAATCCAACACCGTCTCCAAAGGAATTTCATTGAGCATCCTCTTCACTAAATCAGCTCGAGTGATTTGGCTAGATCTTCAAAATCATTTTCATAAATGAAAAGGATCACACATCTTTCATCTGAAATGTGGTTTGTCCAATTTAAAACAAGAACAAGATTGAGTGACCATGTATTTCACCAAGATGAAGAGTCTCTAGGATGAATATATGTCATATAGGCCTGGTTGTACCTGAGGAAAATGTAGTTGTAGTGGTGTAAAGTCCATTGAAAAATTGGTCCAATTTGAATATCTCATATGTTTCTTGATGGGACCAAACGATGAATTTAGTCATGCTCAATCTCATATTCTTCTCATGGACCCTTCTCCAACCATCAATTCTCACTTATTGTTCAACAAGAACAACACAAATCTTTTGCGAATCTGCATCCTTCAACAATTACACTTGTTGTCCAAAAGTCTGAAAATCCTTCACAAAATTCCTCAAATAGAGTACTCAACAATCTTCTTTCAAACACAACAAGAATCAACCTCTGTGTACCTATTGCAATATTGTAGGCCACACAACTAAAAAATGCTACACTAATTCGGAGAACGAGAGATTATATGCTCATGTATGGTCTTAAGGATCTAATCCTTACTGGATACACTAATTCTGATCTTCAGACCGATAATAATTCGAGGAAATCAACTTCGGGGTCAGTATTCACTCTTAACAGAGGAGCAATTGTGTGGAAAAGCATCAAACAGAGTTGTATTATGGACTCCACAATGGAAGCTGAGTATGTTGCGGTAAGCGAATTAGCAAAAGAAACATAGTTGATCCATTTACGAAGGCCCTCTCGGCTAAAGTGTTCAAGGGTCACCTAGTAAGACTAGGTCTACGAGTTTTGTATCACTAGGGCAAGTGAGAGAATTTATGGGTATTGTGATGCCCTAGTTTATTGTATTTGTACATTTTATTCTCTCCATGTAAACTCAACATTGTATATATTTGTATATATTGATCCACTGGAGTTTTAGTCCGAGTGGGAGTATTGTTGGGTTTTATGTCCTAAAAACTCGCAGTTTGTAAAATGATAAACATTTTCTATTATCAATATACTTGTTATTGATCTCATAAATTGTATGAAAGTCTTAATCCAATAAACTAAGACCCATGACTATTGTATAAGTACTTGAACTTTATGCGGAGACATAAGAGTGGATCGGGTTTGAGTAAATAGTCAAAATGATCTATGGTATATGAATGAGGTTAGGTACCTTATTCTGGTAACACCATTGGATGCGGCCTACTCTATAGTTGTTACAAAGAGTTGTAAAGTGCTACATACGATCTGATCCTAATTTGTACATGTTATGACATGAGGAGTGGGGGCGTCCTATGCAATGAGTTTGCATAAGATCAGGACCAAGAAATAAACCACTCTTACTTTATAACGCTGTTTACTGTTTAAGACCGATTATTTCACCTAGATAACCTAGGTAACTCGATCTTAATCCTGAGCTAACTATGAACTTCTATTTATTTGAGATTGCCTTTAGATTTGCATAGTTGAGGGTTGACTCAACAACACCGGCTCAATAAGACTCTCATTTCAGGGGTAAGATCGGATAGATAGCTGGGGACATAGGGTGCAAGAAGAAGTTCACGCCTACCCGATTTAAGGATAGGAGAAAGGTTATTCTCTCAAGTACTAAATCCAGGTCTTGAACAAGGGGCCCCACCCTCTCACTGGGCTGAGAGAGTTTGATTTGGTGATTGGATCACAAACCAGTTGTTCATTAGAGGATCAGTAGGGACTTGAGGAATAAGACGTAATCTCAAGGGTAAAACAGATATTTAACCCAACCGTTATTATGAACAACCTGTGAAGGGTCGACTTACTGATTATGGTTAAATTATGTGGACATAATATATCTACAGTGAGTGGAGTGCAACTATGGGTTTTAGTGGAATGACCCATTAGTTAACGAATGGAGATTAATCTGGTCTAATGAGTTTAGCCAATTAATCTCAGATAGTTGAAGCCCATGATCTGTAGGTCCGTAAGGTTCCCCTACTAGCTCATAACGGACTAGCTCTAGAATAGCGTGATAAGTTAATTTGAAACGTTCAAATTAGAATTAAGGGAATTAGTAATTATATGAGATATAATTATGTTTAATTTTAGAATTAAACGAAATAGGAGAATTTATATATTTAAATATGATTTAAATATATAAAGATGGATATGTGTTAAAATTAATTTAATATTTGATATTAAACTAATTAAGTTTTATTTAATAATTAATTTATGAAATTAATTAATTTTTAATTTTTTAAAATCAAATAGATTTTTTAAATCAAAATTTGATTTTTAGATAAAATTGGAAAATTGGAAAACTAAAAACACACAAAATGGAAAAAAGAGTTTTTCCATTATCCATCACCTAACTAGCTCACACATGAAGCAACTTCTTGCCTTTGTCTTCTCCAAGCATGAGCTGCAACTCATGCAGCTCTTCTCTTTGCATGTCTGCAATCATTAGAAAAGATTGGAGTGAAAATCGGGCATGCAATCCGTAGAGTTTTTGAGATAAAAACTAGTTTGAAGAAAGGTTCTTCAACAAGGTTGCAGCAGTGAGTTTTTCTCCATCATCCCTTGATTCAAGCTTGTTTTGAGTCCCATAACTCAATCTAGAGCACCAAGAGAATAGTGGAGAAGATCTTGAGGTGGTCTACAACAAGATATGAAGAAGATTGCAGCTGGAGAAGCAACCTTAAATAAGTTCTACAAGAGGTATGTCTTTAAACCCATTTTTTCTGCAGAAGCATGCTTTATATTATGCCAAAATTAGTGAATTTGAGTGCTTAGATGATCCTTGTGCTTTCGCTGTTGTTGATACAATCCTACAGCGTGATGGTTTGTATCTTTTTGAATGACTATATGTTGATGTTGACTTTTTAAAGGATGTTTCGGTTGATGTTGTTTCAGCTATTTCTTCTACTATATGGCACTCAAGGCTTAGTCGTCCTTCTATTTCTCATTTATCTGCTTTAAAACATGTCTTACTTCTTCATTTTTCTCTGTTGAATAATGCATATCCTTGTGAGATATGCCTTTTAGCCAAGCAAAAGAAGCAGTCTTTTGAATCTCATAACAATAGGTCATCAATTGTCTTTGATATACTACATACTGACATTTGGGGTCCCTTTTCTGTTTGCTCTCATGGTGGTCACAAATATTTTCTCACTTTAGTATATTATTATAGTAGATACACTTGGGTCTTTATGTTGAAGAACAAGTCTGATGTTTTGCGTATAATACCTTAGTTTTTTTTAATATGTGGAGACTCAATATAACAATAAAGTAAAGGCGTTTTGATCGGATAATGCCCCTGAGTTATCATTTACTAATTTTTTCTTGCAAAAAGGAATTTTACATCAATATTCATGTGTGGGTAGACCAGAACAAAAATCTGTTGTTCAACGCAAGCATCAACATATTTTAAATGTTGCTTGAGCTTTGTTCTTCCAATCTCGGATTCCTCTCAAAATTTGGAATGAGTGTATCTTAACTGCAGTGTATCTTATTAACCAGATACCTTTACCTCTTCTTGCTTGGAAAACACCACATGAACTACTACAAGGAAAAATGGTTGATTACTCAAGGCTAAAAACCTTTGGTTGCTTGTGTTTTTCTTCCACATTATCCAATAGTTGGTTCAAGTTTGATCTAAAGCCAATACCTATTGTGTTTGTTGGTTATCCACTAGCTATGAAGGCCTACAAACTTTTTGACGTTGACAATAATAGGTTCTTCATTTCACGTGATGTTATCTTCCATGAAAGCATTTTTTCCTTCCATAAAGTCACCTTGGAAACCGAAGAATCTCACCTTTCACATAACGTTGTATTATTAAAAGCCTTTAATAGTGATATTTCATCTCATCCATCTTGTCCAAATTGTTTCACCCCACCTTTACATTCTGACAACATTGAATTTGCCCCCACTAATATGGACAACACAACCTCTTCTTTCCATCTCAAATATTTCCTTCCCACGAGCCATCCTCATCCTCTCTGATATCCAATCCTCCAACTCAAAACATCATCCTTAATATTTCATCAAACACATTCCTAACCTCTCATCCTTCATCTTCATCCCAACAACCTTTTATTATACTTTTACAAACTCGAAGAATAATAAGAACTATACAACTTCCTTCTTACTTACAAGATTATCATTGTAGTCTAGCCATTAACTCCCCTCTTCAAACTTCATTCATATGATATCCTCTTCACTCAACCCTTTCTTATGACCACATTTCATCCACATTTTTCACCTTTTCCATTGATCTTTCATCCTAGTATGAACCTCAATTTTACCATCAAGCCATGCCTTATGACCATTGGAGGGAAGCAATGCAACTTGAACTCCAAGCCTTGGAAGATAACAACACTTGGGATGTTGTTCCTCTGCCTTCATCAATGCATAGTATTGGATGAAAATGGGTCTATAAGATCAAACACCATGTGGATGGATTTATTGAGAGGTAAAAGGCTCGGTTAGTTGTTAAAAGGTATATTCAACAGGAAGGGTTGGATTTCATAGAAACTTTTTCTCATGTGGCAAAGTTAGTAACTATACGTGTTCTTCTTACATTAGCTATCACATATCATTGGCCTTTACTTCAATTTGATATGAATAATGCCTTCCTCCATGGAGACTTATTCGAAGAGGTATAGATGGATTTTCCACTTTGTTACAAACCTTTAAACACTACTTCTCATAATGGAAAACTTGTGAGTCGATTGAAGAAATCCATTTATAAAATTAAGAAAGTGTCTCGCCAATGGTTTGCTAAGTTCTCTGATGTCTTAGTTTCTATTGGTTTTAGACAATCTAAGGCTGATTATTCTTTGTTTGCTCAAGGTTCTGGTAATACATTAGTTGCTTTGGTGTTTGTCAATGATATTTGATAGCTCTCCAAATGAACTATCTATTCTCACCTAAATCATGTTGGTTCTTAGGTATTTAATGCTTTATTTAATGCTTTTGTCAGATAAATTAGCAGAGAGACTATTGGAACGTTTTGGGTGCATTTCGGGCCAAAACGGAGCAAGTAGCTGCAAAAAAGGAAAAATTACATTTTTGGCTCTAGAGGGAGCACCACTACGCTAGCTAGGCGCTGGAAGGCAATAGCAGTAGCGCCACGACATTACGAGCTTTGACGGAAAAAAAGAGGGGCGCGCGTGGATGGATCAATCGAATGGGGTAGTGGCGCTATATGCAACGCCGAACCGTAGAAGAATAGAGGGTAGTTGCGCTCTGTCGAAGCGCCGCAACGTTACCTCAACTTTTTCTATAAATACACCATTCTATGTAGGGTTTTAGATATGTAGAGAAATGGAGAAAAGGGAGGTCATCAGCCACACTTATTTTTCATTATTCTTGCATCTTATTTTAGGTGAGATTTTACAAATTTTGGGTTGTATTCCATGGCTCGGATCGGCTCGTTTCTTCTTCCTTTGTCTATGAAGACGATAAGGTGAGTTTCTCAGTTCTAGTTCTTGGGATGTAAACCTATGTAATAACTTTGAGGATTCTTTGTATAAATTTCATATCATACTTATGCATCTTTGAATTCGTTTTAATTCTTTAATTTATATTTATTGATTTAATTGATGATCATTTCTTTGAATGTATTTTGATTCTCAAGGATTTTTAGGCTTGCATGATGTATTATTTCTTAGTCTAACTTAAGTCACTAAGTAGCGAAAATTGAATCTTGCATGCTAGGATTTTTAGTCTAGTTTTGAATCCTAAATTGTTTGGTTTGATTTAGTTCAAAGAAACTAGGTTAATTAGGTTGGCTATCCAATTAATTAACTACACAACAAAAACCTAAAACTTAATGTAAGTATTAATTGATTTTTCACAATTGCTACCGATTTGGTAGAATTGATTGTATTTAGTTAATTAGGGCTTCGTCAGAAGTTTTAATTAAACTTGAGTCGCTTGAATGATTAAGTCTTAATTAGTTGTCTACCTTTCTAGATACTTGTTAGGGCTAATCAAGTAAATTGTTGTGTCAAGTATGATCGATATAAGTTAATTTAAATAATTCAATGATGAAAAATTACATAGGAGTTCATTTACTCTCAAGAACTAGAATATTCAATCCTTGATTACATTTACTCACTTTATTTTCATTTCAAGCTCATTCTCTATATCACATCAACCCCCCTCCCCCCACTCACTGCTCTAACTAATAAATTAGCCTAACGAAACAAATCGTGCTTCCTTACGGATCGACCCAGACTTATCACTATTGCTACATATTTGTAGTGATAGGAGTAATTCGATATTATAAATTTTCTTGATAGGAGTAATTCGATATTATAAATTTTCTTTCATTAGTAGAGATCTGCAAGCAATACTAAATCTTTTAGATCCAAATGGCTTCATTGTTGGGAAAGCCATTTATGTTTGTTTAATTAAGTTTCTAGTTAGAGCATTATTTTGCTTTTGATTTGTTTCTTTTCTTGTGTCAGGTTTGCCATGGAGAACGGAATGCTTATTGTGTACTTCGCGTTGCATTCAAGGCAAGCTGTCGAAGAGAGAGAACAAGAGGCCAAGCAGATTTCTGAGTTCAGAGATATTCTTGATGATCTTATCTCATCTATTTGGCTGTTGATTGAAGGGAAGCTACAAAGAGCCCGATACCAACAAGTCTTTCCTTGAGAAGTCACCCTAGTCATTGGGAGCCTGAGCCTTGCACCCATCTTGGATGGACCAGTGAACATGGTAATTCCTACACGTAACCATCTTACTACCACCATCCCACCATCCACGAGCCGTCAGAGTTTGCTCATGAGGAGGCCAACCAAGGTATGTTTTTAGAAGGTGTAGTTAGAGAATTGTTTAACCATCAGTTCTCTATGCAGCGGGATCTTCTTAAACTTCAGCAAGAAAGCCTTCAGTTTGAAATGGAGGTTAGAGCTGAGGTATAGTGTTTGAGTGACTTGCTTGCTCAAATTGCTGCCTCGATTAGGAAATTGGAGGAGTTCTCGCTACAACTGCATCACCTTCAGGCTAACCGAGGCATTCCTCCATTGGGTAGTTCACTTTGATGACGACGACGATGACATGGACCTCTCATCATGGTCGACCCCAATCGTCGAGGTAGAAGAATAATTTGAACTTAAACACAATGAATCTCAGGTGATAGATTTAGAGGTCGATAGACCTCGCCCTATTCCATCAACCGATATCTTCTTTCTGTTCTCAAGAGTCTGTCATGTCTTTTTCTACTTGGGACTTGTTTGAGTCTGTTGAGCCTTTTGATTCTTTCTTTTTTCCTTTTTTTAGACATACCAAAAAACTCAAATTAGACCTATCCAGCATCCTTTAAAAGATGAAGTTTCTTTAGAGCATTGAGTTCTACATCAACTCAAGTAAGGAGGGGTCGAAGAAATACGAGAATTTCTCCGTACCATGAAAGAAGGACGAGTCATGTGGAGCAATCGACGTTAAAAATTTGGCCTTCCTAGATGGGGCCAGGTGAAAAAAATTATTGCCTTTTAGGATAGAATAGTTTAATTTGCTTTAAGATAGATTAATTAGTTTAGTTTAATTTAATTGGTTTTCAAAATTGTTTTCTTCTTTTTCTTTAAATAAAAACATAATAAATAAAAATAAATTTATTAAATCTGTGAAGAGTGCCACTACGCTACAAACAAATCTATTTTAAAATAGATCCATTCCATGCGAAAAGGACAGAATGCCCTAACTCTTCTTCTTGTTCTCTTGTTTTCTCTTCACTCTCCCACTAAATATTGCCTACCCATCACCTAAAATCATGATTTCTTCCACAAAACTTGATTTCTTCACCACCCTTCCATAAAATTTCAGTGGTTTTCCTCAACCCAACGAAAAATTGGGATTTTCGGCATCTTTGGAGTTTTTTTTTTTCAAACTAAGATAAAATCTCTTGTTTTCTTGATTCTCTCTTGATCTTTGCTTGAAATTTTCTAGATTTAGGTTAATTTTCTCTGATTCATTGATCTGTGCTTCATTTGTAAATTTGTGGAGAAATGGAAATTCAAGTGTTGTAGTTTGGATTGAATTGTTGAATTTTTGTTGTGGTTTTTATTATTGCAGGTTGGGGGTGGGTAGTTTAGGAGAATTTTTTTAGAGTTTTAGGTTGAATTTTTCGCTTAGCTTTTATTCGAGTTGCCCAAAGTTGTGCAATTAGCATAAAATTTTGATGTCACCCGAAAGAAATAGGAGTAAAAATGTAGCTAGTACCTCTGATAATCGGCCCTAGTACAACCAAAGTAGATTTCCTCCTTTAGGTGCATTTGAGCACTTCCGTAGGATAATAGCAACCAAAATCCTTATTCCTTAGAGTCTTATCGTTAGGGGAGGACTATTACCCTCACATTACCGTCGAGATTGAGAGGCGAGATTGGGAGGAGTTAGCTAGTCACCCCGCAGTTAGGATAGATCTAATTGTTAGGGAATTTTATACTAACATATAAGAGGACAGGGATGTCTCTGTTGTTAAAAGGGATACCGGTTTCTTTTTCTTCTTCTCGCATAAACAATGTTTACGAAGTGGCTGATATAAAGGATGACGAGTATTCTCATTTTTTGCCTTGGCCCTTCGATAAATGCCTAGTTGTTGAGGTCCTCTGTGGACAAGGGATCAACTAGGAAAGGACGAATGGTGAGCCGGTCAAGCTTAGGAGTCGGGACCTACTGGTCTCGAACCAAATCTGGCACGCGTCTATATGCACCAAATTAATGGATGTGACCTAAGATAAGGTGAAATTGCTTTACTGCATCTGTACTGTTTATCTTTTAACGTCGGTAAGGTCATTTTTGCCCAAATCTGATGAGGAGACTGTTACAATACCACTGGTGGCATGGGTTTCTCTTGCCTTATCACTGAGCTTTATCGATGGTCGGATGTAGAGATCAGAGAGCAAAATGAGAGGGCGGTTCATAAGGCTCCGATTAACATGACCACCATCCCAACATTTAAAGGTCGTGTAGATGCGGTAGAAAGAGAAGAGGAAGTTAAGGCCAATTAGCTAGGGGACAATCTAGGGGGAGGAGAAAGAGTGGCTGAAGAGGCAACCGAGGAGAAGTCGGTGAGTTTATGCGCCCTCAGGATCTCTGAAGAGTGTCTGAGGGAGGTGCGCAACCCTGCGAGAGTAGTACGGTGTATGGAGAGATGGATGACCTCTATGGAGGAACACCAACTTCTCTACTTCGCTGCCATGGGCTTTCAGCCAGATGTCCCGCAAAAGCCTAACTCATCAGACTCGGATGGTCAGTAGCTATCCCTTTCCTTTTTTTTTTGTGCTCATAATTTTTTTTAGTTTTTAGGTTTTTAGTTTTTCTTTTCTTTTCTAGGTTAGTTTTTAGGAGTAATCTTAACTGAACTTCTTCTAGATATTTTTCTCTGGCTAGAGTTTTGTTTTTACAGGTTTTCTCTTTTTATTTTTATCCTTGCATTGCCCAAGCAACCCACCCCTCATGGACTTCAAATAAGGGAAGGTTTTCTGTTTCCCTTTTTATTTTGTCCTTCTTCGCTTGCTTACATGCATTAGGGACAATGCATCATTTTAGGTTGAGGGTAGGTGAGTTGCATGTTGCTTGTTTTATTTGTCTCTCGTATGTGTATTTTGTATGTCCTGTTTTTGTGCACAAAATTTTACAAAATGTTTTTGTATTTTTGTTTGATTAAAATGGCCTAGGATGTGCTTGTATGCTTCTTTACTTGATTATGTGAAATGAGCATTAAATGAGTCCTGTTTAAAATTTTTCTTGCATTCCTTGCCTCCTAGTGCACAAACTACCTTAGTTTTTTCTCTTAGGACTTAGAATGGGTTTATGTGTCTATAAGTCTGTTGTCGCCCCGAAAGGCCCCATCAACGAGAGATTCACCTAGATAGATAGGATGTAATATGAGATTAAGGAGAATAAAAGAGTGTTAGCCTATGGGGAAAATAAAAAAGTGTTTAAAAAAAGCAAAAAGAAAAAGAAAAAGAAAAGAGAAAGAAAAGTAAGAAAAAGTGTTGTGTGAGTGCATGCTAGGGGTGAAAAGAGCTAACTCTACCGAGATAAGTTAGGACCCCCTGAGAAAAGAGTGGATTAAGTTCTTACGGTTGGTTGTGTGAAAACTAGCCCTCTAGGTAAAAGAAATGCTTTTTATGTTTTGTGTGCATGAGTTTCAGGCACCTTAGCCGAAGTCTTACTTTCTTGAATAGTTTTGGTTTTTCAAAAGCTGGTGCTCAAGCTAGAAATAGGGAAAAGATGGATGGAAGATTCCATAAGGTTGTCCCGAGTCTATACAGTCCACCTAGGTTGGTTATTTCACACACACACGCGAGAAATAATAGAGAAAGTTCTAAATTGTTCATTGACTTGTAAGTTTCATGTTTTTAAGTTTTGAAGCATATTTTAGGTTTGATGCCCAAGTTAAACTAAAATGCAAAACCTTTTTTTTGTTGTTGTTGTTTGTTTTGTGCTTGTGCGTTTTCTCTTGCTTGAGGACTAGCAAGGTTTAGGTTGGGGGTGTTTGATAGCTCTCCAAAGGAGCTATTTATTCTCACATAAATCATGTTGGTTCTTAGGTATTTAATACTTTATTTAGTGCTTTTGACAGATAAATGAGCAGACCATCAGGACGTTTTGGGTGCATTATGGGCCAAAACGGAGCAAGTAGCTGCAAAAGAGGGAAAATTATAGTTTTTCCCTTTGAGGGAGTGCCACTGCTCTAGCTATGTGCTATGTGCGGCGTTGGAAGGCAGTAGCATGGCTTGGTGAGAGCGTAGCGGTGCTACAAACTTTGACAGAAAAAAAAGAGGCGCACGCAGATGGATCAATCGAAAGGGGTAATGGCACTATGCGCAACGCTCAACGGCAGAAGGCCAGAACACAGTTGCGCTCTACTGAACCGTTGTGGCATTACCCCAACTTCTTCTATAAATACACCCTCTTATTTAAGGTTTTAGATATGCAGAGAGATGGAGAAAAGGGAGACCGTTAGCCTGACTTATTTTTCATTATTCTTGCATCTTATTTTAGGTGAGATTTTACAAATTTTGGGTTGTATTCCATGGCTCGAATCGACTTGTTTCTTTTTCCTTTTTCAATGAGGTGAGTTTCTCGGTTCTAGGTCTTGGGATGTTAACCTATGTAATAACTATGAGGATTCTTTGTATTAATTTCATATCGTACTTATGCATCTTTGAATTCATTTTAATTCTTTAATTTATGTTTATTGATTGACGATCGTTCCTTTGAATGTATTTCGATTGCTAAGGATTTTTAGGCTTGCACGATGTGTTATTTCATCATCTAGCTTAAGTCACTAAGTAGAAAAAATTGAATCTTGCATGCTAAGTTTTTAGTCTAGTCTTGAATCCTAAATTGTCGGGTCTGATTTAGTTCAAAGAAACTAGGTTAATTAGGTTGGCTATCCAATTAATTAACTACACAATAGAAACCTATAACTTAATGCAAGTGTGAATTGATTCTTCACAATCACTACGGATTTGGTAGAATTGATTGCATTTAGTTAATTAGGGCTTCATCAGAAGTTTTAATTAAGCTCGGATCGGTTGCATGATTAAGTCTTATTTAGTTGTCTGCCTTTGTAGATGTTTGTTAAGGCTAATCAAGTAAGTTGTTGTGTCAAGCATGATCGATATGAGCTAATCTAAATAATTCGATGATGAGAAATTACATAGAAGTTCATTTACTCTCAAAAGCTAGAATATCCAATCCTTGAGTACATTTATCCACTTTATTTTAATTTCACACTCATTCTTTATATCACATTAAACCCCCGCATTCACCGTTATAACTAGTAAATTGGCCTAACGAAAAAGATTGCACTTCCCTACGAATCAACCTAGACTTACCACTATTGTTATGTTTTTTTAGTGATAGGAGTAGTTTGGTATTATAAAATTTCTTTGATTAGTAGAGGTTTACAGGCGATAGTAAATCTTTTAGATCAAAATGGCATCATTGTCGGGGAAGCCATTTATGTTTGTTTAGTTAAGTTTCTAGTTAGAGCATTCTTTTACTTTTGATTTGTTTCTTTTCTTGTGTCAGGTTTTCTATGGAGAGCAGAACTCTTAGTATGTACTTCGCGTTGCATGCAAGGCAAGCTGTCAAAGAGAGAGAATAAGGGCCAAGCAGATTTCTAAGTTCAGAAATATGGTTGGTGATCTTGTCTCATCTATTTGGCTATTGATTGAAGGGCAGCTGCAAAGTAGCCAGATACCAATGAGTCCAGCCTTAAGAAGTCACCCTAGATGCCAAATTTAAGCTCAAAGATCTTGGCCAATTGAAATATTTCTTGGGACTTAAGTTAGCTCGCTCATTCAGAGGCATTTCCATTTCACAACCGCATTACAGTTTTCAGATCTTAGAAGATACTAGCCTCCTTGGTGCAAAACCCGTGAACTTTACCATGGATCCTACTGTCAAACTAAAGAATTCAGACCAAGATTTACTTGAAGATCCATCATCTTACAGAATATTAATTGGAAGACTCTTATACTTAACCATTTCGAGACCAGACATCGTGTTTACTGTTAACAAGCTAAGCCAATTTGTGGCAAAACTGTGTAAGCCTCATCTGGCAATAGCTTATTATTTGTTGAGATATTTTAAGTCTTCTCCTAGCCAAGGGATGCTTATCTCACCAACAAAGTCCTTTCAGTAGAACGTTCCCCTACCGATGAATTTTTACATCCCACAGCTTCGACAGATCACTTAGCCTCGTTCATCTTTGACGCAAGAGTGCTCGATCAGTGAGCTATTACGCACTCTTTCAAAGGTAGCCACTTCTAAGAAAACCTTCTGACTGTCTCTACACCCTTACCTTTTTTATCACTGAGCGGTCATTTGGGGGCCTTAGCTGTTGATCTGGGTTATTTCCCTCACGATGATGAAGCTTCTCCCCCATCGTCTCACTGGCCGACCTTGACCCCTGTTATTTTGATATCATATCTAGTATTCAAAGTTTGCCTCAACCCAATTCGATTATTCAAATTGAAAGAAATAGACGAGTTGAATGAAGCTAAAAATAGAAGGAAAAAAAACGATAATAAGTAATCGAATTATCCAAGGCTCATCCATTGTAACTCAGATAATAAGTAATCGACAAATTTTTCACTGAGAGAAAAAAGATGAAAGATCTGACAGATAGAACAAACATCGTACGAAAAAAAATTGAAAAAAATTAGAAAAGACACGAAAAAAGAGTTTCTTACGTGCTTTTGCAGACTCTGATTAGGTTTCATGTTTTGACACAAGGAAGTCTACTTTAGGCTTTTACATATTCATAGGCGATTCACTTGTTTCTGGAAGTCTAAGAAGCAAATCATTGTGTCACGATCTTCAGTTGAGGCTAAGTATAGTGCTCTTGTCTCCACAACATGTGAACTTATTTGGTTAACTTCTTTACTTCATGATTTGTCTGTTCCTATTGTTCAACCTTTTATTATATACTGTGATAACCAGGTTGTTGTCACCTTATTAACAATCTCATCATTCATGAACGTACCAAGCACATTGAGCTTAATTGTCATCTTATTTGAGATAAGATTGTTGATGGTTCTCTCAAGCTATTGCTCATTCGATCTCATCACCAACTTGTCGATGTATTCACCAAACCTCTCCATGTTTCTGTCTTTACTGCTATATTGTCCAAGTTAGAAATCTTAGATTTGTATAGCCCAACTTGAGGGGGGTGTAATAGTTGTAACAAATTTAATAATTCTGTTATTTTCCATTTTTCTATTAACCAGTTATTGGTGATGTGTGTGTATGTGTGTATATATATATATATATATACATCGAGAAGGTCAATAAAGATATTGAGGTATTTTTCCTCTTACTTATTTTTAATAATCTCATTATGTTACCGAAATCATCATTTTGACAATGGTTAATTATAGGCGTTTGTTTCAAGGGTGAGCATTGAGATTTGTTAGACAACCACACAATTAGAGATGTCCACGAGGCGGGGTGGGGGCGGGGAAGCCTTCCCCGTCCCCACCCCCGCCCTCCTATTCCATTCCCTGTCCCCACAAATTTCCCCGCGGGGATCGGATTCCCCGCATTTATTTTTCTCTAATATTTTTTTTTAATTTCAATTAAATATATTTTTTTTACAATTCTTTAAACATTTTCTAGAGATTTTTCATTTAAATAGAATATTATCAATTTTACTAATTAAAACAATAATACACATGCAATTTAAAAAATATAATTAAAATGCTAAATTCTCATAATTTGTAAAAATTAAAATTCAACATTTAGAGCATCATATCTTAAACATTACAACATCTAAAGAATTAAAGTAATAAAAATCTTGAACTTAAATAATTAAAACATCCATAATTATCTTAATAAAGTCTACAATATATATATATTAATAATTTATAATTTATATACAAAGTCGGGGCGGGGCGGGGCGGGGCGGGGAAACGGGACAGGGTCGGGGTCGAGGCCGGGGATGGGGAATATATTCCCCGTCCTCGGCCCCGAATTGTAAACAAGGAAAAATTCCCCACTCCCTCCCCCAATCCTCGTGTATTCGGGGATTTCCCACCCCGTTTGGGGCGGGTCCCCGCAGGGTCCCGACCCCGCAGATTTTTTGGACATCTCTACACACAATTAGTCAGCTAACACCCACAACAGGCCTAATTTTCAAATCTCAAGAACTAATTGACTAAATAGGCAACTAATCAAAATAAATAATGAACATTTTTTTTTTAGTTCTAACAATTGTAAGAGTGAGAAATCGCCCTTGACTTTTAAATCAACCAGAGTAATTAACAATTTAGAGTATTACTTTTCAGAAAAAATGAAAAATATTAAATCACACAATTTCAAATTATTATATAAACCAATGTATACATTCCTTTAAATTGCTACTAATTTTAATTCTAACTCCCATTCCCTTTTTATCTTAAATTTATTATTTACATGTAAAAATAAAAAGTTAAAGAGAAAAATACCTTTTTAGTCCCCGAGTTTTCTAGAATAAGTGCGTTTTATCCTTGAAGTTGTAAATTAACCATTTTAGTCCCTACGTTTTCAATAACAGGTTTAAAAGGTCATCTTCATTAACATAACTGTTTAAATTAACAGATTTGTCAAAGTAGATTATTTAAATCCTGATGTGGCTTACTGCTAAGTTGATGAGTTGGATTTAAATTCGTCTCGTCTCGTGACGTTACTTCACGAGATGAATTTCACGAGACAAAAGACAGAAATCACGTGAAGTTGAGTTTGTTGAGTTCATTTCTCGTGAAGTAACTTCACAAGGTGAACTTCACGAGACAAAAGGCAGAAATCACATGAAGTTGAGTTCATTTCTCGTGAAGTTCGTCTCGTGAAGTAACTTCACGAGACAAATTTCAGCAGAAAAAAGATAGAAATGACGTGGTGTTGAGTTCATTTCTCGTGAAGTTCGTCCCATGAAGTTACTTCACGAAGTGAACTTCACGAGACAAATTTAAATCCAAATCATCAACTTGGTCAGCAAGCCACATCAGCATTTAATTAATTTACTTGGACAGTGTTAATTTAAATAGTTCCATTAATGAAGATGACATTTTAAACCTATTATTGAAAACTTGGGGCTCAAATGGTTAATTTAAAACTTCACGGATCAAACGTACTTATTCCAAAAAGCTCGGGGACTAAAAGCGTGATCATGGATCTTCTAGTATTTGGACTACTAGTTTAAATATTAGCCAGTTAATAATGTGTATAATAATGGACCTACAGATCATGGGCTCCAACAATCCGAGATTAACTGGCTAAACTCTCTAACCTATTTAACCAACATTCGTTAACTACCGAGTCACTCTACTAAAGCCCAGTAGTTGCATTCCCCACACTGTAGATATATTTCTATCTACTCGATATAACCATAATCAGTAAGTCAACCATTCACATGTCTTTCATAATAACAGTTGGGTCAAAAGTTGTTTTACCGCTGAGATTACATCTTGCTGCTTAACTTCCACTGATCCTCTAATGAACAATTAGTTTGTGGTCTGATGACATGTAGAATTGCACGTCATCTTAGGCCTTTTATTTACAATTATGAGGGTTGTCAAACATAATATGCAGCAATTATGTTAGGAATTCATGAGAAAATGAGTTTACGTTGTTCAACATCAATCATCTAGGCTAACCCACTATTATGCGTTATTATGTGTTCAATTGTCTATCTTTGTAGCTAACGCAGGAATCGGACACAGACGCTGAAGCCGGGCTATCGCATAGACGACCGCATGCAGAGAAATTCTCCATCGCAAACGTGAACGCATACATTCAACACATGGGTGTTGCGGTAATCAATCGCATGCGTCCATCGCATAGGAGTTGCGATCATCAAGCGATTGCGATCATCGTATAGAAGTTGCGGTAATCAAGTGAATGTGGTCATTTCAAGATTGTGGCTACACGATGATAACCATAATAGCAAGATTACCACAAGGTTGGTGGAATGGAAGCATCAATGCATATCTCAAAAAAATCAAAATATGATATTAACATTTCATCTACTACGTCGTTAGCAGCCGAGATTCAAAAAAGGACCATCACGTCGCAAATGTCAAAATCAGAGCAGGTCTATTAATTTTGTTGGCGACAAGCTTTATAAATAGAAGCCAATGAGCAGAATTTCAAACCATCCAAGGTTTCCTACCTTTGGGTGGATCCTTGTGATCTAGACCAAAGCGTTAGAAGAAAGCTTGAGAGTTCTTCATCTCCTTCATCTATTCTGAGTGACGACTGGAGCCTTCGGCGGAGTTAGATCTCGAGAGAGTCAGCTCCATCGCCCTTCCATGGCACCACCGGCAGCCTTGACACACATCTGTTGGAAGCAAGACATTGCTTCCAGGTAGTCATCGAGAGATAGCTGGGCCTCTCATACTTTTGCAACTATGGGCTTGTGAGCGATTTCCAACAATGGCTCCACAACTACATGTTAATGATGCTCAGTTAGTTGGACGAGCCTACGGTTCTCGATATGTTTTTTTAATTCAATTTAACTTTTATAACACTGATCTAGTTAATTTAAATTTTAAATTATCAATTTAAAAATTTAGGTGGAGAGACAAATTTTGTGTGACTAGGACAGCCACACATGTAGTCAGCCAGTATAGATACATGTTTGATCTGTTTCAACCTGAACAGATACATTACACTGAACCTAATTGATTATTTTATACACATTTTTATTGTATTTGTCTTTAATATTTTTATTTAAATTTATTTTAAATATTATCTAATTTTTTTATAATTCACAGAGATCGAACAACCGTAGACTCTGTGACGTTGCGAATGATCCGAACCAGGTTCTTGCTATATGTAGTGACAAACAAAGCTATATGGAGGAAATTCATTATATGTACGATATACCTATTATTCCTCCACCAGCTCCTAGACGTAGAGGACCTGTTCGGGAAAAGGATAGTTTGATGAGGTTGCACATAATGTGGAAGAGTTTCCCTCTATGATGCAGACGTATAGTCAAACTGATTATGTTAGTCCGATGATGATGATGCCAGCATTTGGTTCAAGACATTATGACTCAGAGGCTGGTCCTTCGTCTTCATACGTGCATGGACATGGCCCAGGTCGTGGAGAGCATAACGAATATTTATATTATGAAGCGCTTGCAGAGGTACCAGAGCAACATCAAGAAGAACCCTAGCAACCTCAAGTTCGAAGTCGACGATGACAACCAGCTCGAAATCGACGACGTCCGCCTTATGGGACACATTGATTTTTGTAATTATTTTTATATAAATGAGATATTTAATTTACATTTTTTTATTTTTATGAGATATTATTTTTTTAATTTATTCTTTTTATATATTATGAATAGTAATTATTTTGATATAGAAGTTTTAAATGTCGCTGACATAAATAATAACATCAGATAGTCTAAATCTAAAAAGTTAGGTAAAAAAAAAACTTCAATATTCAAATTAACATATTTTAGACAATAATTTGGGGACATAATAAATCAAATCAACACTCAAAACCTTCACATGCAAGTCTATAAATAAGACTAATTAATATGAAGAACAGAAATTTTAATCACAGTAGTGAGGTCAATAGTTTAAAAGATTTTATAATAATGATCTTGGATTCCTTTTGTACATTTGGTACCAAGATTTTGATGGAGTTTTTTTTTAAATTATAAATAATAATAAAATATTTTAAAAATTATCTTTATAAAATGGAAAATTTTTAAAAAAATGGAATAAAGAAAGAAGAATGTGGAATGGGGAATTAAATAAAGAAAAAAAGGAAAATTTGTACGGATATCTCACTCTTGCTAACATCTTGCTCTCGCTCAAAATCTCGCTCTCGTTCTCAGAATCTCGCTCTCTCTCAAACTCTTACTCTCTCTCAAAATCTCGAACTCTCTCAAATCTCGCTCTCTCTCATAATCTCGATCCCTATTACTCTTCCCTCTTTCGTTCTCTCCCAATACAAAATTATTTATAACACATCAAATAATTATGAGTGTTATGAGGAAGGTCTTTCGTTCTCTCCACATCAAATCACTTGAGATGAAAAAACTACCCTTCATAAAGTTTCCAAAAAAAAATCAGACCAAAAAAGAAAAAAACTGGAAACTCCCAAGTTAAGAAGCTTCGTGCCAGATATGCACCAATGAATGGGTTAGAAAGAATAACATATCAAGCTGGAAACTCTCAAGTTAAAAAGAAAACAACTGGAAACTCTCGCTCTCTCTCAATATCTCGCTCTCTCTCTCTTACTCTTCCCTCTTTCATTCTCTCCCAATATAAAATTATTTTTAATACATCAAATAATTATGTGTGTTATGAGGAAGGTCTCCGGAATGAGGAAAGTCTTTCGTTCTCTCCACATCAAATAATTATGAGTAAAGTCTCCGGAATGATAATTAAACCGACTCAATAATAATGTTAGGGCAAGGTCGAGGGTTCAAAGTTCGGCGTACAAAAATACGAAAGGGGAAGGTCAAGGGTTCAAAATTCGACCTATGTAGGTCGAATTTTCGACCCTCGACTTATTTAAAAAAAAAATAAAAAAACAACAATATTTTTACAAATAGTTTGAAAACAACAATATTTTCCTAAATAGTTTTTAAAAGAACAATATCATTTTAGTTTTCCCCCTTTTTCATTACTCCATATATCACATTTTAAATGGGTTAATTTGATTAATTTTGCTACCATATTGTCACCTCGAGTATTTTTCTGTTGGCTTGTTTTGGTTATATCTTCTTCATTTGAACTCCAATTTGAGTGATTCAAATTGCGTTGAGATCGTTATCCCGAACTCTACGCAATGGACACTTCAAAACACCCAAATTTTTAATAAATAAAGGTTGATTAGTTATCATCAAAACATTAATTAATTAGTTAACTAAAATTAATTAATTTGAGATTGATGGCCAAAAAGCCAACAATCTCCCTTTTTTTTATGATGATAAACAACTCAAGAAAAATGAAATCTAACGAAGTGTGTGGTATGAAATATTTATTTGAATAACAATCAACACTCATACATAATTTCAATTCACTTGAAAACAATAGATATTTCATTAATGGCATGCTTTCATTTTTCTTATTACCTCAATTAAAATTAAGCAAAAATCAAAATTCATTTCTTTTTAAATCTAACCAAACCCCACCATGTATCACATTTTCCATTGCTCCATATATCACATTTCAATTGAGTTAATTTGATTAATTTTGCTGCCATGTCGTCATCTCGAGTATTTTTTATTAAGCTTGTTTTGGTTATATCTTCTTCGTTTGAACTCCGATTTGAGTTACTCAAATTGCATTGAGATCGTTGACCCAAGCTCTACGCAATGGACACTTCAAAACACCCAAATTTTTAATAAATAAAAGTTAGTTAGTTATCATCAAAATATTAATTAATTAGTTAATTAAAATTAATTAATTTGAGACTGATGGCCAAAAAGCTAACAATCTCCCTTTTTTTTATGATGATAAACAATTCAAGAAAAATGAAATCCAAAGAGGTGTGTGGTATGAAATATTTATTTGAATAACAATCAACACTCATACATAATTTCAATTCACTTTATAACAATAGATATTTCATTAATAGAATGCTTTCATTTTTCTTATTACCTTTCCCCCTTTTGGAATCAATAAAAAAAATGATAATTAAGAAACATATCACAAAGACATGAAAGCTTCTTCTAAAATCACGAACACATAATTTCGCACTTCCTCTCTTATCAATATGCTTCCTAAAACAAACAACAACATTATAAATTCAAGAGACATCATATAAATTTTAAGATCAATTCACAAATTTCTCCCCCGTTTGAAATCAATTGAACACTCTCCTTTAATAAGAGACAAAAAGACATTTAGCACATAAATCAACTTGAGGGTAAAAATATCAAATAAATTTTCAAAACATATTACTCCAAATACAATAGCATGAAAGGATGAACAATATGCATGAAGGGATACACTTAACATAAAGACACTATGGAGAGTCAATATCATCAAATATATGAAATTCACATAAAAAAATGTATAACTCCCCTTAAAATCAAGCATTCTCCTTTTAATAAGAAATATAGATACTAACCAATGAGATAAAATCATTCAAGTAAAATTCAAACAATTGAGATACCAAAATATCAAAGATTATAACATAAACTACAATTGTTTGAAAAACAAATAATAACACCAAATAATAGCAAATCTATTTTAGAAAATTCAATGCAACCATAAGAGAGAATACATTATCAATTAAATATAAGTATGGTAGCAACACAATAAAGCATTGCACCAATTTAGATTAAAAAAAAATTCCAGGGATTAAAAAAATATATCAATTCTATAAATACTCCCACTACGGAAAAGAAATTAACAACTTTTTCAAATATCATGTTCTAATTGACCAAAAAGCCAAATAATAAATCGTATAGATAAATGCCAAATAGATATACATTCAATCGTTTCTCGTGGGCATTGAATTCTATATACAATATAATTCAAGAAAGCTAATTTAAATTTTTCAAAACCATTCAAGAGATATAATTTCCATAAAGATACCAGAAGCGTAATTATCTCAAGAGTAAAAAAGGTAAATATTACTAAATATCCAATTTTCTTTATTGGATTCAAACAATCATTTTAGTTGCTCCAATTTGAATTAATTTCCTAATTTGAAGTCTAAACAACCATTTGCTTCTTGAACCACACCTACTAAGAAAGTTCAACCAAAAGATTTTGATATCCATTTCTTGGATCTTCATTATTAGTAAGCAAAGATTTTGGAACTCATTTAAGATTAGTTCAAACATTATTAGGATTCATTTTTGCCAAATAACAAGCATAAAATTTATGTCCAACTTTGCCACATGAACAACAAGTAACATTAGGTTTTCTTTTTAATTAATTGATTTTTCACCATTTTTCTCAAAAAATTTCTTTATAGGAGCATTTTTCCAATTTGAAAAAATTTGGTCTAATATGACTTTTAACTCCACAAAAATAACATTAGGCACAAATTTTAGTTTTTCATGATATCTACCATTTTTATGATTAGATACAAATTTAGCTCTATGCATGCATTTAGGCTTTTAATTAACATCTTTAGGCACAAACTTTGATTTTTCATGCTTATTCACAAAGTTAACATTATAAGCAAATTTTGGTCTAGTATGAAATTGATTATGTTTAGATCTGATTTCCCATTAATATTTCTAACTTTTTCATGCTTTAGTACAAACTTAGTTTCAACAAATTTTGGCACATTAGGCAAAATATGGTGAGACAAACCAGAGGTGACTTTAATAAAAGTAGTTTTACAACTAGAGGAATAATTTTCATTCACAAAGTATAATCCCTTTTTGTCGTTAAAATGTTTATCTTTATCTAATTTTTGTGCACCTATAGTTAAATTTCTTAATAGATTCTTTTATGAGTTCAAGCTTTTTGGTATCAAGCAATTCTTTCTCTTTAAGATTATACAAAAGATTATTTTTCTCATCAAGATCACATTAAAGAAATTTAATTTTAACCACAAAAGAAACTTTTTCTTTTTCTAGTTAGTTTCCAACTCAATAATTCTATTTTTCAACTTAGCAATTTCATCATTTAATTCCAAAGTACAAATTTTAAATTTCTCATTTTCATTCGAGTCATTCAAATTAATTTTCATTTGACATGACAAAGATTTAAATTCTTCATTTTCAACTTTAAGAAACTTAATCTTATCTATCAAAACACATTTCTCATCATCACAAAATTTATTATCATGCAAAACATCATTATCAGCTCTTTTTTTCAAACAATCATTTTCATCTATCAAATATTTGTTTTCATTAGATAATACCTTAAATTTCTTTGATAGTTTTAGATATTTAGAGCTAACTTTTTCTAAACCATATTGCATGCTTTCAAATGCATCATATAGCTCATCATAATATAGAGATTTGTGACTTATCTCGTGTTCATCGGTCTCACCACCGGAGTTATTTTTCGAATGGGCCATCAAGCACAAAGAGGAATTACCACATTTTTCTTTCTCTTCTTTATGGACTTTTCCTTGATTTTGGGAATTATAATTCTCCTTCACATCAAATAGTACAAGGAGAATATTCTACACTATACATATTATCAAGAAAATTCCAAATGTCATATATATAATCAAAATGTAAAATTGTATTATATATTTTTCTATCCAATTAAAAGTAAGCAACTCATTATTCATTGCAATTTTGACAAATCATGCTCACAAACATATACAATGTTAAAATCCATAGCGAACATAAAAATTTTCATTCTATTTCTCCAAACACCATAATTTCTACTACCATCAAAGAACAAAGGTCTATCAACACAATGATCTAAAGTTGCTATAGCTCTAGCAATTAACCTTTTCAAATAATCTTCCAAAATAGTAATAAGGTGCTTTAGATATCAAAACAATACTTGAAAAAAAATACGTAAAAGAGCTACCCGCACTGACACTAATTGTAGGAGTGATAAGCTCAAACAATGGATGTCAATCTAAAATGATTTATGAAAATTTTATCACAAACAAGAGAGCAACCAGCTCTAGTACCAATTGTAGGAGTGATATGGCAACCCTAAGGAGGGTGAATAGGGTTTATTTAAACTAATGAATTTTTTTTCTCTAAGTAGACTAAATTAAGTAAAGTAATACACTTTTTTCTAATAAGTAATTTAAACAATAAATTTATATAAATAATTCACTTTGCATTAAACAAGAAATTAACCATCTCACTTTAAAACACAATTTTTAAATCTAATAAAATGACTGATAAAGGATATATAAATTTAAGAACTACCAATCAAAATAAACATATATGAGCAATTAAATTTAAGAATAAAAATTGTAAATAATTTCAAGCAATAAAATTTAAGAACAAATTAACTACAAAATTAAATAGTTGAAGGATAGAGAAATTGACAATGAGAATTTTATAGTAGTTCGGTAAACCGGCCTACATCCACTTCTCAAATTCCTCTTGGATTTTCACTCAAACTTAACTCTTTTCGCAGCTTAGAGTCGAACCGTTACAACATTCTTTTTTCGGGTGCAAGAACAAACCCAAACCTTTCCATGGTTGAGGATCAAACTATTACAACTCTTTTTCTGGGATTAAAAGCAACCCTTACAATGGATTTGAAATGAGGCACGATGTGAGGAAAACTCTCTCAAATAGTAATTTACAAATTAAAACTCTCAATGAATCAATTCTCACAACTTAAAATATCTCTCTCAAGAAGAAGATGAAAAGAAGAAAATTGAAGCTTCGAGAAAGCAACAATGGAAACTTTGTATGCATACACTACAGGAAATTAAATGTCAAATGTTAAGCAGGACGAAATTTTATTTAAAGGGGTGATACCCAAATGTAATACCCTAACCCTAATTTAGAAAGCAGGAAAACAAATAAAATATATAATAAAGAATGAAAAATATATAAACTTAATAGGAAAATCGGGTGGAAATTTAGAATTGGAAAAAAAATAAGAAATTTATTAATTATCTAAAAATAATGAATAAGGGGGCAGAATCAAGGAGGATTAATAAAAGTTGGACGCTAGCTAATTCAAGAGACAACGGGCAGTAGATAACTTTTTGTTTGGGCACTGCTCATTGGAAGAATTGAAGGTGAATTAATTGCCCATATACTCTTAAAATTTGAAAGAGTTAAAAATGGGAAGTGGAATTCACAAGCAGTGAAGGCAACCACGCGAGAAAACTAGCGAGATTGGAGAGAAAATTAGAGAGAGCGAGATTCTCAGAGACAGTGGGAGAAAGTGGGAGCGAGAGTGAGAGCAAAAGGGAGAGCGAGAGCGAGAGCCAAACCAGCGAGAGTCACGAGAGCGAGAGCGAGAGTCACGGGAGCCAAACCAGCGAGAAAGCTGGAGAGAGCGAGATTCTGAGAACAGAAAGAGTGAGATTTGGACAGAAGCGTGGATTATGCGTTGAATTTGGCCACGTTCTTATGGATTATACATGGAGAACCCTAAAATTGAATACAAACAAAGGTTGAAGACGTAAGGGCAAACGTTAGCCAAAATTAGGTATCTTATTAAGATAAATTCTTAAACCTAAGTAATTTTAAAGAAGCCATTTGTAGGATGAGTTGTCACACAGATAAGAGCTGGAAACGACTATAAATAGGAGGCTTTGGGCTGGAAGTTAAACTCGTTGTCAAACAAAACTCAGTAGTAAAAATCGTGTGAAAATGGTGAAGTAATTCTATTAGTTTGAAGGAGAAAACGCAAGGGAAGTGCTGACCAAATTTCCTTCTGATTTAAAAGGGAAAGCTCTACTAATTAAACCATAAGGAATAATAAGGAATAACTAGGATCGCAGTCAAGGTAAGTAGTTTATCTCACTCTCTCTTCAAGTGTTTCATGGTAGTGTACCTTTAATATGTTGCATAATTATGTTATTGCTATGTTGCATTACATGTTTAAAATACATTTATCGACAAGGGACCCCATGCATTATGTTTGTTCATAAGAATAAATTTTAATTAAATAAAGATTATGCTTCTAGGGCTAGCAGGGCATGTATGGTTGCACCCCTCTAGTACAATCTTACGTTTATGTTAATGGTTGATGTTGGATGCGACTCTGGCCCTACTGACTGGATGACCCGCTAATCATCAGATGGGTTAGTTTCCGCCTAAGTCCTCATCTTCCTATCAGGGCGGAGAAATTTACGTTAGAAGCATAACCGACCACCACATGTTATTATATGTTTTCGGTCCCAATCATACGTTTTCAAGACATGTTGCATGTGATTGTGCATTTGGTCACTACCCTTTGTGAAAACTACTTACTAGGTATATTGTATACTCATCCTATTTTTACAGACTTTGTAGGTAAGGACACAGCGTAGGTGGCAGAACTAGACGTCGCTTAAATGGCCAACCATCAAACTCACTATTATAGGCATATGCATTTTTGTATCACTATGCTAGTGTTTTATGGATCCTGGTGTTTTGTAAAATAAACTTTTTATATAGTTTTCTACCTAATTAATAAAATCTTAGATATGTTCTTTTGAGATTTTTACCAAAACTCATCTCATAATAGAAAAGTCTAAGCATGCATGTCGTAGCGGTCGGACCATAATATGTAAGGATCTGGTCGTTACAGGTTGGTATCAGAGCATTTGAGCCAATTAGGCTCCACTAATTAGAAGAGTCGTGATGTTTGATGGTTCGGCTTGTTAAGTGATGCCCAACGTTATGTCAAATACACTGGTAAGTGAAATTTTCAAACAAGTAATTTAATAAACATAAGGTATGAGTTTAAAAAAAAAAAATTAGATCACTTCCTTATTATGAAAATAAAATATGTGTACCAGATGCCACTACAAAGGGCTCCAACACGACGAGGCAGACCTCGAAGTGAATCCACAAGGGATCAAAATCAAGGACATGGACAGACGCCTTACGTGTTACTTACACCAGAGGCATTACAAATACTAATACAAAATATGAGTAATGGAAACACAACCTCGTCCACCATACCAATAACCAACGATACAAATGACTCGATGATCATTCGAGAATTCAGGAAGTTCAATCCTTCAACATTTGATGGATCATTTGTGGATCCAATTATAGCAGAGAATTGGATAACAAAAATAGAAACTATTTTCTGCCATATGAATATCCCAGAAGAATAGAAAGTAAATTATGTCACCTTCATATTAAGAGGCAATGCAAAGTTCTGGAGGGAATCCACACAAAGAACAATCAAAGATACAGTCTCATGGCAGCAATTCAATCAGGCTTTTTACAACAGGTATTTCCCTTTGACAGTGGGATATCAAAAGGAAGTGGAATTTCTTAATCTTCGTCAAGAGAACATGTCGGTGGCAGAGTATGAATGGAAATTTGATCGCTTGTCCCACTTTGTCCCTCGACTAGTGGACACAGAAGAGAAGAAGGTGGAAAGTTTTATTTGGGGATTAAGAGAAGGCATTCGAGGCATTGTTACTGCTTTCCGACACAGAGAGTATGCCCTTGCCCTCGAGTCGGCCTTACTTATGGAAGTAGATCTTGCTGTCAAAACCTGAACTTCTGAATAAGGATTCATGCCAAATCAAAAAAGAAAATTCACCGAACAAGACTTCCAACGTTCACAACGGCAAGCAATAATTTCCCAAAGCACTCAGGGCATACAGTCACAACAGGAGAGTCAAATATTCACATATCCTAAGTGCAGAAATTGTGGAAAACACCATCAAGGGCAATGTCTTCGGAACTTATGGGTGTGTTTCAACTGCGGCTAGACGGGTCACTATGCAAAGGCTTGCCCAAAGCTCATCAACCAAGTATCAATTGCCCAGACCACCCAGCCTACTAGTAACAAGGTTACCCAACAACAGAAAGGACGGGTGTTTGCTATTACACGTCAAGAGGCAGAGGATCAAGATGCAGTTGTTACAGGTACATTACCCATCCTCGGGTATTATGCCTTCACTTTATTTGATTCGGGCTCTAGTCATTCATTCATCTCTACAACATTTGCACAACATGCTCAATTAACATCAAAGCCCTTAGGCTATATTCTATCCATAGCTACTCCTGTCGGAGTATCTATGTTGGCCCACTCAGTAGTAGAAAACTGTGAATTGTCAATATCAGGACATAAACTAGGGGTGACCCTTATCATCCTAGACATAAGTGATTTTAAAATAATACTAGGTATGGATTGGTTAGCAGCAAACTATGCAAGAATAGATTGCCATAATAAAGAGGTCATATTCACCTTTCCAACAGGAACCAAGTTTAAATTTAAGAGTTCTAATATACCATCAGCCCCAAGAATAATTTCAGCCTTAAAAACTAAACATTTGCTCAACCATGGGGCTTGGGCATATTTAGCAAGTATAGTGGATTTACGAGACCAAAAGGATGAAATTAAGGTCATTCCTGTAATAAGGAAATTTGAAGATGTATTCCCAGAAGAGTTACCAAGTTTACCACCTAGTCGAGAAATAGAATTTTGTATAGATCTAATTCCCGGAGCTGAACCAATATCTAAAGCACCATATAGAATGGCACCTGCGGAATTAAAAGAACTCAAAATACAATTACAAGAATTATTAGATAAGGGATTTATACGCCCTAGCGTGTCTCCATGGGGAGCACCTGTCTTATTTGTTAAGAAAAAGGATGGATCAATGCGTTTATGTATAGATTATCGGGAGTTGAATAAGTTGACAATAAAGAATAAGTACCCACTCCCATGCATTGATGACCTATTTGACCAATTGCAAGGAGCCTCAATATTCTCTAAAATAGATTTACGATCTGGATATTATCAATTACGAATCAAGGAGTCTAATATACCCAAGACTGCTTTCCAAACAAGATATGGACATTATGAATTCGTTGTGATACCCTTTGGATTAACGAATTCTCCAGCAGCCTTCATGGATTTGATGAATAGAATTTTTAAGGACTATCTTGATAACTTCGTGATCGTATTTATAGATGATATTTTAGTCTATTCCAAGTCTGAGGCAGAACATTAAAACATCTTAGGGACGTCCTTTCCATACTAAGAAATGAAAAGTTGTATGCCAAATTCTCCAAATGTGAGTTTTGGACGCAACAAGTCGCCTACCTAGGGCATATTGTAAAGTAAGAAGGAATCTCAGTGGATCCTGCTAAGATTGAAATAGTTAGCAAGTGGCCTCGTCCAACAACAATCAGCGAAATGCAAAGCTTCCTTGGATTAGCAGGATATTATAAACGATTTGTGAAGAATTTCTCAAGTATAGCATTACCCTTAACTAACCTCACCAAGAAGAATAATCCTTTTGTCTGGAATCAAGCATGTGAGCAAAGCTTCTAGAAACTAAAAGAAAGGTTGACCACAGCCCCTATTCTCACTATACCTGACATATCAGGGGGTTTAACTGTGTACAGTGACGTATCGAAGAAAGGGCTTGGTTGTGTATTGATGTAACACGGAAAGGTAATAATAGATGCTTCAAACTAAAACCTTAGGAACAAAATTATCCTGTTCATAACATGGAGTTAACTGCCATAGTCTTTGCCTTAAAGATATGGAGACATTACTTATATGAGAAAAAGATCCAAATTTATACATATATAAAAGCCTTAAGTACTTCTTTACCTAGAAAGAGTTAAATATGAGGCAACGAAGATGGTTAGAATTAGTTAAAGATTATGGCTGTGAGATTCTCTATCATCCAGGAAAAGCTAACATTGTTGCTGATGCTCTTAGCAGAAAGCCAGCTCATACAGCAGCCCTAAGTACCATCTCCAAACACATAACAGACGACCTTGAAAGAGCGGAGATCTCACTAATACCAGAAACCTTCACAACTCAAATAGCATAGTTAATTGCAAGACCTGCATTAAGGCAAACTTAGCCCCCGCTTTATTGGACCCTTTGAAATATTAGAACATATTGGCCAAGTAGCTTATCAATTAGCATTACCACCCACCCTTTCTACAATACATAATGTCTTTCATGTATCGATGCTTCGGAAATACGTGTTTGACCCATCACATGTAGTAAATTATGAACCTCTACAAATAAGTGAAAACTTGGAATATGAAGAGACTCCAGTTTGCATCCTAGCAAGAGAAAAGAAGTCACTTCGTAATCCGGAAATAAGTTTAGTGTAGGTTCTCTGGAGAAATCAGCAAGTAGAAGAAACTACATGAGAACGAGAAGAAGAGATGAAAGTCAAACCCCCCTATCTGTTTAAGAACTGAGAAACTTTCGAGGATGAAAGTTCTTAAAGGGGGAAGATTGTAACAACCCAAATTTGTATGCATACACTACAGGAAATTAAATGTCAAATGTTAAGCAGGACGAAATTTTATTTAAAGGGGTGATACCCAAATGTAATACCCTAACCCTAATTTAGAAAGCAGGAAAACAAATAAAATATATAATTAAGAATGAAAAATATATAAACTTAATAGGAAAATCGGGTGGAAATTTAGAATTGGAAAAAAAATAAGAAATTTATTAATTATCTAAAAATAATGAATAAGGGGGCAGAATCAAGGAGGATTAATAAAAGTTGGACGCTAGCTAATTCAAGAGACAACGGGCAGTAGATAACTTTTTGTTTGGGCACTGCTCATTGGAAGAATTGGAGGTGAATTAATTGCCCATATACTCTTAAAATTTGAAAGAGTTAAAAAGGGGAAGTGGAATCCACAAGCAGTGAAGGCAACCCACGCATGAAAACTAGCGATATTGGAGAGAAAATTGGAGAGAGCGAGAGTGGAGAGAGCGAGATTCTCAGTGAGACAGTGGGAGAGAGCGGGAGCGAGAGCGAGAGCCAAACCAGCGAGAGTCACGAGAGCGAGAGCGAGAATCACGAGAGCCAAACCAGCGAGAAAGCTGGAGAGAGCGAGATTCTGATAACAAAAAGAGTGAGATTTGGACAGAAGCGTGGATTATGCGTTGAATTTGACCACGATCTTATAGATTATACATGGAGAACCCTAAAATTGAATACAAACAAAGGTTGAAGACGTAAGGACAAAAGTTAGCCAAAATTAGGTGTTTTATTAAGAGAAATTCTTAAACCTAAGTAATTTTAAAGAAGCCATTTGTAGGATGAGTTGTCACACAGATAAGAGCTGGAAATGGCTATAAATAGGAGGCTTTGGGCTGGAAGTTAAACTCATTCTCAAACAAAACTCAGTAGTAAAAATCGTGTGAAAAGGATGAAGTAATTCTGTTAGTTGGAAGAAGAAAACGCAAGGGAAGTGCTGCCCACATTTCCTTCTGATTTAAAAGGGAAAGCTTTACTGATTAAACCATAAGGAATAATAAGGAATAACTAGGATCGTAGTCAAGGTAAGTAGTTTATCTCACTCTCTCTTTAAGTGTTTCATGGTAGTGTACCTTTAATATGTTGCATAATTATGTTATTGTTATATTGCATTACATGTTTAAAATACGTTTATCGACAAGGGACCCCATGCATTATGTTTGTTCATAAGAATAAATTTTAATTAGATAAAGGTTATGCTTCTAGGGCTAGCAGAACATGTATGGTTGCACCCCTCTAGACCCAATTCTATGTCAAGATTATGCTAGGGACTAACAGGGTATGTATGGTTGCACCCCTCTAGTCCAATCTTACGTTTATGTTAATGGTTGATGTTGGATGCGACTCTGGCCCTACTGACTGCATGACCCGCTAATCATCAGATGAGTTAGTTTCCGCCTAAGTCCTCATCTTCCTATCAGGGCGGAGAAATTTACGTTAAAATCATAACCGACCACCACATGTTATTATATGTTTTCGATCCCAATCATACGTTTTCAGGACATGTTGCATGTGATTGTGCATTTGGTCACTACCCTTTGTGAAAACTACTTACTGGGTATATTGTATACTCATCCTATTTTTACAGACTTTGTAGGTAAGGACACATCGTAGGTGGCAGAACTGGACGTCGCTCAAATGGCCAACCATCAAACTCACTATTATAGGCATATGCATTTTTGTATCACTATGCTAGTGTTTTATGGATCCTGGTGTTTTGTAAAATAAACTTTTTATATAGTTTTCTACCTAATTAATAAAATCTTAGATATGTTCTTTTGAGATTTTTACCAAAACTCATCTCATAATAGAAAAGTCTAAGCATACATGTCGTAGTGGTCGGACCATAATATGTAAGGATCTGGTCGTTACAGGTTGGTATCAGAGCATTTGAGCCAATTAGGCTCCACTAATTAGAAGAGTCGTGATGTTTGATGGTTCGGCTTGTTATGTGATGCCCAACGTTATGCCAAATACACTGGTAAATGAAATTTTCAAACAAGTAATTTAATAAACATAAGGTATGAGTTTAAAAAAAAAAAAATAGATCACTTCCTTATTATGAAAATAAAATGTGTGTACCAGATGCCACCACAAAAGGGCTCCAACACGACGAGGCAGACCTCGAAGTGAATCTACAAGAGATCAAAATCAAGGACATGGACAGACGCCTTACGTGTTACTTACACCAAAGGCACTACAAATACTAATACAAAATATGAGTAATGGAAACACAACCTCGTCCACCATACCAATAACCAACGATACAAATGACTCGATGATCATTCGAGAATTCAGGAAGTTCAATCCTTCAACATTTGATGGATCATCTGTGGATCCAATTAAGGACACAGCATAGGTGGCAGAACTGGACGTCGCTCAAATGGCCAACCATCAAACTCATTATTATAGGCATATGCATTTTTGTATTATTATGCTAGTGTTTTATGAATCCTGGTGTTTTGTAAAATAAATTTTTTATATAGTTTTCTACCTATAAAATCTTAGATATGTTCTTTTGAGATTTTTATCAAAACTCATCTCATAATAGAAAAGTCTAAGCATGCATGTCGTAGCGGTCGGACCATAATATGTAAGAATCCGGTCGTTACAAAACCACATCTAATTTGGGTCATTGAAAAAGAAAATTGAATTGTGGAGATTTAAACCCAATTAGCCATTAGACACAAACATAATATAATATAATATAATATATATCATTTTCTTTTAAAATCCAACAAAAAGTTAAAGTTTATCTCGTGTTCAACTAATTGGTAGACACAAACATAAAATAATATTAAATTCATTTCATTTTAAATTCTTTTTGGTTTTAATTTAAATTAAAATCAAGTCGAAATCAAAATTCATTTCTTTTTAAATTCAACCAAAACCCACCATGTGTCACTTTTTCCATTACTCCATATATCACATTTCAATTGAGTTAATTTGATTAATTTTGCTGCCAAGAGTATTTTTCTATTAAGTTTGTTTTGGTTATAACTTATTCGTTTGAACTCCAATTTGAGTGATTCAAATTGCATTGAGAACGTTGTCCAAGCTCTATGCAATGGATACTTCGAAACACCAAAATTATTAATAAATAAAAGTTGGTTTATTATAATCAAAACAATAATTAATTAATTAAAATTAATTAATTTGAGACTAATGACCAAAAAGCCAACACGTCTTTGAGAGCAAACCGAGTATCCAGCAGTTTTGTCAAGTTATTTATCAAAGAGGTATCATTTTTAGTCACAATGACATCATCTACATAAACGAGTAATAAGACCAAAGTGCAGTCATTCTGTAAAATGAATAGAGAGAAGTCTAACCTTGCATTTTTTTAATCTCCCCAAAAGAAGGAAATTCGTTAATATATTATTTCAGACTCTTGGAGCTTGTTTGAGACCATAAATAGCTTTCTTTAGCTTGTATACATGGTTTGGAACCGTTGGGTCAACATATCCTGGTGGCTGAAATATGTATACATCTTCTTCAAGAGAACCATTTAAGGATGTATTATTAAAGTCCAATTGTCGTAACATCCATCCCCTAGAGACAGCAAGACTGATAACCACACGAATAATCGAGGCCTTGACAACTAGACTAAATGTCTCAAAGAAATCAACACTGGGGCTTTGATGAAAGCCCTTGGCAACAAGTTGTGCCTTCTAGATTCTTTTCAAATCAAAATATCCATTTGTTCCCTACAACATTCCAGGAGGATTTGGAGGAACTAAACACCGGTATTATTTCTCACCAAGGCTGAAAATTCAGCATCCGTCGCATCTTTCCACTGAGGTATGTGCAAGGCATCGGAGACTCATGTGGGTTCAATGAGAGACCAGCCAGTTAAGGAATGAGACAACAGTATCTTTGGTTTAAAAATCCCTGCCTTGCCCCTTGTGATCATTGGGTGAGTGGGAACAGGCACGATTGTTTGAGGATGCACAGGTACAAGGTCAGACGGAGTACTCTCAGGTTAAGGAGATGAGGTTGTGTTTGTTAGTGAAGTCATAAGAGCTGGTACGGGACTTGACTATATGGACATGTGAGGACTATCATTAGAATTGGGTGAAGGATAAGGTACAGGGGTAACAAGTAATGGGGATGATGAGTTTTGAGATATTGCGATAATGGGAACAGTTTGTGGGTTGGTTTAAGGGTGTTGAGGACAAGGAGCAGGGGTTGCTGCTTGTGGGTGAGGAAGTGACAGTGATGATTTACTGACTAAGGGCAAAGGCAGCCATGATACTGATGAAAAGGCTTGAGAAATGGATGGCATAGTCACTGCAAAGTCAGTTTTAAATGGAAATTCATGTTCATTAAAGACCACATGTCGAGATATGAAGACACGTCCTAATTTACTCAAGCATTTATAGCCCTTATGATGCACACTTGTCTCAAATAGACACACTTTTCAGATCGATAGTTAAACTTGTGACTACTATATCGTCTTAAGCATTGAAAAATAGCACACCCAAAGACTCTAAGATTCTCAAATTTCAATCATTTTTTAAACACAAGTTCAGTAGGGGATTTACCTTGAAGAACCGGTGTGAGCATGCCATTGATAAAATAAGTAGCATATAGAAATTCCTCCCACCAAAAGTGTAATGGTAAAGAAGCTTGGGCAAGCAAGGTAAATCCCACGTCAAAAAAATGTCTATGTTTGTATTCTGCTCGGCCTTTCTGAGTTGAAGTCTACGGACAAGAGTAGCGTGACTGTATCCCATTTTGTTGACAGTATTGATGTACCTTGACATATTCTCCCCCATTGTTAGATGGACAGCTTTACTCTTCCTTCAAATTGTGTATGCATTACATTGATGAAATGTTGGAATGCAGCGAGAGTGTCACTTTTTAGGCTTAGGGGATAGATCCAAGTATACCTGCTAAAATCATCAACAAAAATTACATAATATCGATAACCTTCTAATGATAACATAGGTGTCGAATCCCACAAATCAGTATGGAGTAGTTCAAATAGTTTTTCAGCTCTGGAATTGGAAGAAGGGAACGCAAGAGAGTGAGCTTTGCCTTATTGACACGAGTCACAAAACTGGACTTCTTCATTAACTATGATAGGTAGATTACAACTCTTAACAACTGACTCAAGTGTTTTTAGTGATGGATGACCAAGACGTCTGATGGGAATGTCCTAAACTTACAGTTCGTAAATATTGTTAAAATATTCTATATATCAATAAATGTGTCTTTGAGTATCGTATTTTAAATTGTTATTAATATCGCATTTTATTATATATCTAATAAAAAAATCCATGGCTATAATATAAATATTTTAACTTTATGTGGCGACCTAAAAGAGGATCTAGTTTTAGTATATAGCCAAAAAGGTCTATAAGTATATGGATAAGATTGGGTACCTCATTCTAGTGACACTATTGGATGCGGCCCATTTTGTATACTGATATAAATGATGTGATCCTAAAATCATTCATGTAGAGACAAGTGAGTAGATGCTTCCTATACAATGAGTTTGCATAAGACCAACCACGAAATAGTCACTTTTCTTTATAATGATCGTTTACTGTTAAAACTGACTATTTCAAATTTCAATGACCTAGGGTAACTCGATCTTAATCCTGAGCTAACTAAAAACTCATGTTTATACGAGATTATTCTTTGATCTACCAAAGTGAGAATAGTCCAACAGCACTGCTCAATAAGCCTCATATTTTGGGGATAAGACAGGATAGATAGCTGGGGACATAGTTCTGCAAGATGGAATTCACTCCTACCCGACTTAGGGTTAGCAGATAGGTTGTTCTCTTAAGCGTTGAATCCTAGTCTTGGCCCGCTCTCTCTTGATCAAGAGGGTCATAGTTTATAAATCGGACTATAAACTAATTATTCAATGGAGGATCAGTGAAAGCTTAAGGAGCAAGATGTATTTACAAGGGTAAAACGATAATTTTGACCTAGTTGTAAATACGAACGACCTGTGAAGGATCGATTGACCAATTATGATTAAAATAGACAGAAATATATCTACAGTGAGGACAGTGCAACTATCAAGCTATAGTGGTGTGTCTTTGTAGTTAACGAACGGTGATTAATTCGGTTTAAAGAGTTTAACTAATTAATTGCAAATCGTTGGAGATTATGATCTGTAGGTCCATGAGGTCTCTTTACTAGCTCATAAAATTGTCTTGCATTGGTGAATTGAGTGAATTTGAAACGATGAGATTTGGAATTTGACTTTTGAATTTGAAGTGTTCAAATTCAATTAGGGTTTCTATTAATTGTATTTGATATAATTGAAACGTTTAATTTCAAAATATTTAAATACTGATTTAAAATATTTGATGAGGTAAAATATAATATTTGATATTTGATATTAAATTTAATTAATTAAAATTAGTTTAATTAATTATTCGATTTTATTTAATTGTGAAATTTGTTCAAAATTGATAATTTGATTAATTAGAATTTTGGATTTTTGAAAATTCAAAATTATAAAATTAAATTAAGATTTGTTCGTTGAAAAATCATATTTAACTTAATTTGATTAATCACCTTATGCCACTTCAATTTTCGAAGTGGCATCAGCCGTGCTAACAAATTTGCATGGTCTTCATCTATAAATTGAAGTTTTGAACTTCAATTACCTCTTCATGCAATCAATTTGTAGTTAAAATTCTGCAGAAAGTGAAAACCAAGCAAACCCTCCTATATCTCACTCAAATCCTACTCAATTCAGTGTTTCCACCACACAATTCAAGTTAGAGAATAGTAGAAAAGGTCTCTATGGTGGTCTACTAAAGGTTTGAAGCATCAATTCGTGGATCTCAGCTAGAATTGAAGTATTTTCTTCAAAGGTATTGTGTTCTAAAAACCCTCTTTAGAAATTATGTTTCTATGCATGTTTTTTTAACTTTACGAGGGTTTTGGAAATATAAGTATGCATAAAAGATTATCAAGATTCAATGCATTGTTACTAGTAGACATATAAGCAGATCCTATATGAGAGATCTTTAAGCTATCTCCATTTGCTACAGTGACAGAGTTCTTACCTCCATACTCAGTAGTATTTGCAAGATTGTTGAAGTCAGATGTTAGATGGCTTGAGGCACCACTATTCGCATACCAGCTTGGATCAGTTATAGTTTCTGGTGTGACAAAGAACTGATTAGATATTTGAACAGTTGTGAGTACTGAATGAATTTGTGGCATTCCCTTGTACTGATTTTGATTTGAGTTACCTCTCTTATTTTGAGGTAAGTTTGGTATAAATTCTTGATTGTACCTATCATAGCAAAAATAGGAATATGACCTATCTTACAACATACCTAACAGATAGGTTTGTTATGGCAGCTGCCTCTTCCGCGACCTCTGTAATTTCCTCCTCCTCTCTGACCTGTATTCGAGGACAAGTTACCATCATTTTTTGGCTTTTTATTGTTGCTACTACTTGCTCCTTTGGTATTTGCCATGTTAAATGATGTGTCATGAATGAAACCGACATTGGTATTTTGTGTTGTTTGACTTTCTAGACGTTTTTCAAAGAGTAGAAGGTTATATTGCATATCCAGCCAGGAAATGTCTGGCCTCCCTTGAATTGTTGCAACTATGGCATTGAATTCTTCATCAAGCTCAAGTAAGACCTGTGAGACTAAAGCCCTTACAGAAATAGGACTTCCAACTTGTTTAAGATTATCAAAGATAGTTTTCATAACACAAAAATATTCTTCCATTTTCATGTTACCTTTTCTAGTGGTCTGCGAAGAAAGTCTTCTTCAGCCCTTGATTGTACTTTGAACAATTGTTGAACACTCTTTTAGAGATCTCTAGCATTCTCGCAACCCATAACTTGGACTGTTGCTTCAAGTGTCATTGAGTTGTACAACCACCGAAGGAGAAGTTGATCTACTGTCATCCACATATCGTATTGAAGATTTACCTCTAGCCCAGTTGAGAAGCTGGAAGTTCCACTACCCGAGCCTTCTTCTGAGTTTAAAGCTCCAGTGGTTGTCGCAACATCTGTAGATGCGTGGTCTCCAATATTTTGTGGTAGATACATCAGTGGGCAAACAGTTTGGCCAGTCAAATGTCTTTCTAAGCGTTAGCTGCGAATGATTGGTATAGTAAGGTTTTTCCAAAGCAAAAAATAGCTTTGATCTAATTTTATAGACGTGTTTTAATTGATCAACTGATTTAGGGGAGGATTCCTGAAATTACAGTTACCAAAATTCATGGCTGAATTTTCGATAGAGTTGAAGTTGGTCATCGTAGCTCTGATACCAAGTTAAGGAAGAGACAGAGAAGAAAAAAGGATTTGTTCAGTAATTCTCTCTTGTATTTTATTGAAGGTATCAAGCCTTACATTTATACAAAGTATTCCCTAATTTAGGGAGAGCAAAAAATAAAGAATAATAAATATAGAATTACAGATGGCACTGGATGATTGGAGAACTCCTAACCTTCAAAATTCTTTTCTACCAGAATCATTCTGAAAATTTTGGTGACAAGACCTTGCTGACTGTGCTAGACTTGGTGACATGGCTTCATCTCTTTTCTCTTAATAGACATAAAATAAAATTTAAATCTAATAAGACATTAATCTTTTTATTTTGTGTCCAATAGATTTGTAATTATAAAAATTATCAAATGGATAAAGGTCTATTAGACATGCATAATATTTCAAAATTAAAAGTTAAATGACTTATCAAACACGTAACACTTGGTCTAGAATAAAAAGTCTAGAAACCCGTTAGTAGCGTTTTAAAATTCATAAACCTATTTGACACAAATTTACAACTTTATAAGCTAATTTGATAAGTAAAGCAAATAAGTAAAAATTATAAAAAAATGTAGCCCAAAGAAAAATGATAGAAACCAAGATTGACCGTAATTTTGTCGGTCTCCTCTCATTTTTGTCTTTCCTCTTTCAGCTTTGCTGCTCATCTCCACATTTATATATCACCTTCTCCAAAAGTGAAACCCTAAATTATTCTATAAAGGAAGGAAAAAAAACAAAAAAGTTCCATTCTTAATCGGAATTAATTTATTCTCGAAGAGCCTTCATCATCAAATCATCGTCTCAAAATTGATCATTTTTGTCAAGAAATGAAGCCAACTTTAACCAGTAAACTTTCTAATTTCATAAACTATTTTCCCTTCATCTATAATCGTTACCCACTCCTTTGTTTTTAAGTTTACAAGAGAAGTTGTAATTTTAATATTTTGGTTTTATATCTGTTTATATTATTTTGATACTAAGATTAGGGATATGCATTTTATTTTAACTTTAATTTTTAAAATTTTTAGAATTTAAACTCTTTTACTTCTCTATCAAACTTCTGCTCAAGTGATTAAGCATTCTAAAAAGTTTGAGATTTGAATTTGGGTTAACTTAAAAAATAAATGTTGCATAATTTATTATGAATGTTATTATTTTAAGTTTATGGATGTGATTTGTGTAACTCAGACCTAAATTTTAATGGATTCTTTTTTTATTTTTTTTTGGAATAGAAAAATTTTAGTCAACGGTTTTAATTAAATCACAACCACATAAGAAATACATTTGTGTTGCATCAGAAGTGTGTGGATATATATACACACGTCACACTTATACATATATATTAAAAGAAATTGTTATAATTATTACTTTGTATTGTATAATACTTATTTAAATATTCAACTTTTTTTTTTTTTTTTTGGAAACTATCACCACCATATTAGAAAAAACTATTGTTTATAAATATTAAATAGAATTAATAGGATAAGGTCAAATGCTATGTTATAAAAGAAATAGTTAGTTCATTTCGAGCAATAGCTATCTTCGTGCAAATGTCTTGTCACAATTTGTCATGTGACAAATTCTTTGGGAATTTGTACGAATGATCCAAAAATTGGGCCGAAAATATCAAATGACTCAATTTTTGAAAAAAAAAATACTGAATGACCCTTTGCTGACGTCAAATTAAGGTGAAATTACCAAAATATACTTGCGCGCACAAGGAAAAGTATCTCGCTTTCACTTGGTCTCGCTCTCTCTCTCTTTCTCGCTCTCTGTCTCTTTCTCTCGCTCTCCCTTTCTCTCTCTCGTTCTTGGTCTTGGACTCGCTCTCTCTCAGTCACGGTCTCTCTCTTTCTCGGTCTCGGTCTCTCTCTCGCTTTCTTTAGTTTTATCAACTTTGGTTTTGCTCAGAGAAAAGTCACGAACATCATCGGCAAAACAAGAATAAATAATAAAAGATTTTCGTCGAGTTCGTTGCCGGAGAAGAAGAGAAAGTAAAAAGGAAAAGAAAAAAGAAAAAAAGGTCGAAGGTCATGCCAGAGAAGAAGAAAAGAGCAAGAGAGAAATAAATCTAAAGGACAAATTTGTAACTTCACTCATCTATGACATCAGTAAAATGTCATTTGACATTTTTTTAAAATTTTGGATCATTTGCCATTTTGGGCTCAATTTTTAGGCATCCATACAAATATTCCTAAATTCTTCTTGCTTCTTTTTTGAAATATCTTCATTATTTTTCTGTGTATATAATAAGCATGGAATACATAAAAATGAGTGATATCTAAGATGCATTTAAGTATTAATATGTTAAAATATACGTAATATAGAATCTATTTTTTATTTTAGTAGACTTCTCTCTAAAGTTTCTTTTGGTATTGATATCACAACAAATTTTGTAAATACTCATAATAATAATAATAATAATAATAATAATAATAATAGAAATTTTAAAATTAAAGCGATAAGATGCAATTGGATTTGAAAGGTTTAAAAATGTGGGGGTTTTCTTTTTTCATCGGTTTGGCTCATGAATTCTTCAAAGGTGAGCCTTCAACTATACTTAATGTGAAGGCTCCACATCAGAATCCGTGGAATTTAGCTGCTCAAAATAACATAAAAAGATATTTGAAAGAAATTGCTTACCTCGGCATTTGTGTCTTTTATGGATGTAGCCTGTAATTTTGATCGACCCTTGTGAAGAAATGGTGCCTATGATGCTCTGTTAAGAAGATGAAAGAAAAAGAAAAGAACCATGATTTTCAATCTCTCAATTGTGTTGTCTCTGCTTGTAGCCTCAGTAGTCTCAGCTGCTTCTGAAGGTCCTAATTTTATCTTCAATGGCTTCCAATCTGCAAATCTATCACTCGATGGTATGGCCGTTGTTACTCAAAATGGCCTCTTGAAACTAACCAACGAGACCAGGCAAAGAATTGGCCATGGATTTTATCTTAATCCTGTAAATTTTGTCAATTCCTCTTATGGCGTTTCATCTTTCTCAACTACTTTCGTCTTTGCCATTATTTCTGAATACCCAAATCTAAGTGGCCATGGAATTGCCTTTGTGGTGGCTCCGACGAAAACTTTCCCCGGAGCTCAGCCAAGTCAACATCTTGGACTTTTCAATGACGGCAACGACGGTAACACAACCAACCATATTTTTGCCGTAGAACTCGACACGATTCAGAATATAGAGTTGAAAGATATCGATGGGAATCACGTTGGCATAGATATAAATGGGTTGATCTCTGAGGAAGCTAAAACTGCTGGGTTTTATTCTAACAACAATGGGGAATTCAGAAATTTGACTCTTATAAGTGGCCAACCAATGCAGGTTTGGATCGAATATGATGGTATCAACAAAGAAATCAATGTCACTTTGGCGCCAATTGACATACCCAAACCCAAAACTCCACTTCTGTCTTACTCCCTTGACCTTTCGTCCGTCATAAAAAACTCTTCCATGTTCGTCGGGTTTTCATCTTCCACTGGCTCTGTTTCAACTTCTCATTATATTTTAGGTTGGAGTTTCAGGCTAAAAGGAGAAGCTCAAAGTCTTGACATATCCCGCCTTCCAAAGCTGCCTCGCAAGAAACAGAGATCCCAAGTTTTAACAATTGGGTTACCTTTAATTTCTGGAGGAATTCTTTTGTTGATGATTTTAGGAATTGTTCATATTGTCAGAAGGAAGAGGAAGTTCGCCGAGCTGCTCGAAGATTGGGAGCTTGATTATGGGCCTCACAGGTTCAAATACAAAGACTTATACATAGCTACAAATGGATTTAAAGAAAAAGAAATTCTGGGTTCTGGAGGATTTGGACGAGTCTACAAAGGGGTATTGCCAAAATCAAAACTTGAAATAGCTGTCAAGAGGGTTTCTCATGAATCAAGACAGGGAATGAAAGAATTTGTTGCAGAGATAGTTAGTTTAGGGAGGCTTCGCCATAGAAACCTTGTACAACTTTTAGGCTACTGTAGACGAAAAGGAGAACTGCTTTTAGTATATGATTACATGCAAAATGGAAGCTTGGATAAATACCTATTTGGCGAACCAAATCCAAGTCTGAATTGGAGTCAGAGGTTTCGAATCATAAAAGGGGTGGCGGCAGGGCTGCTTTACCTGCATGAAGAATGGGAACAAGTTGTAATTCACAGAGATGTGAAAGCCAGTAATGTCTTGTTAGACAATGAGTTAAATGGAAGACTAGGAGATTTTGGTTTGGCAAGACTGTATGACCATGGAACAGACCCTCAAACTACTCACATAGTGGGAACACTTGGATATTTGGCTCCAGAACACACAAGATCCGGCAGGCCAACGACTCACATGGATGTGTTTGCTTTTGGGGCATTTCTGCTGGAGGTTGCAACAGGAAAGAGGCCAATAGAGATTCGGGGAATGACAGAAGATGTAATATTGGTGGATTGGGTGTTTTTATGTTGGGCGAGAGGAGCCATTGTTGAGGCCAGGGATCCAAACTTGGGAACAGAGTATGTAAAGGAGGAGATGGAAATGGTGCTGAAACTTGGATTGTTGTGTTCTCAATCTAACCCAATGGGGAGGCCGAGCATGCGGCAAATTGTGCAGTACTTAGAATGCGAGGCGCCGATGCCGGAGATGGGTTCTATTGAAACATCAGGTGGTGGATATGAAGGTTTTGATGATCTTGCCATGTCGTACAACTCTTCCTTGGATAAGGCTATTGCATATTCTACTTCTTCCTTTGAGAGGGGTTTCTGCCATTCTTCTGATGCTCAGTCTCTACTGTCTGGTGGCCGTTGAAAGTAGTGTCATCAACATTCGGTCCACAGATCGCGATTTTACCTGAAATCAAGTATGTATTTTGTACTGAGTTTGTTAATATACTGCGTTGTAAAGTAAGACTCAAAGCCATGACTTTAAAGATACTTGTTTTCAATTATATACCCATTATGTGAAAGTTTGTTTGCATTTTCAACAACTCTCCTCTCAAACAATCTACCAACAAACTTTCCCCTTCTAGATTCATCAATTTCTTTTATTCAACACTGAAGAATTCTACTCACCAACATATAAGTATAACATTATCCATTTGAACATAAACTCTCGTAACTTTGTTTTTGAGTCACTCAAAAGACTTTATATTGTAATTACTCACATGACCTTCACCCTATAGTCAATGTGAAACTTTATTTACACTCCCAACAATTTTTCAGAACCAAAATCAACCATCTCTAAAAACATAGGACCAAAATAATATTTAACCCAAATATTTATCACTTTAATACATTTTGCTTATAAAATAATGACGCAAGTATATAATATTTGTTAATTAATAAGAGGTGAAAAGTAAGTGAAAAAGATTAAGAATCTTCCTCAATAATTTTTCAAGATACCAATTATAACACTTCACAAAAAATACGCCTAAACAAGATAATCTTAGATGGCCAGAAGGAATATGTATCATAATTGGATGCGTGATATACTAAGCAACATGATATTGCAATGTCCGATTCTAGCATCCTTTAAACAAAGTAAAAAAAATAAAACTGAATGAATCATGGCTCCTTCCAGTTCTGAATAAATTCAAAAACGGTAAATATACAAGTAAAATTGCCCAAAAAAAAAAAAATCTCAGTGCAAAATGTCCGGAAAATTTTAAGAAAAAAAGACGTCGCCAATCACACAACTTGGTAATTTTCCGTAATCAACTGAGTCCTTTGAGCAAATCTGGGAGGAGCACTGCCCCTAAGAGGCAAAATGTTGACAACCTGCAACAGTGGAGTTTACAAACCAATGTTCAGAGGTAATGCAGGAAATGTCATATAAAGAATGAGAATAAGCGTGGTTCAAAGCTTATTATTATTATTTTACGTTATAAAAAGATGTGAATGAGAGAGAGTCGGTTTAATAGGGGTTTCTAGATCGAAAAAAGTTTAGTTAGTCTTATAGGGGCACACAAGAACAGATTTTTTTAAAGCGATAATAATGGTTATTGAGAGGTTTGTAATTAATATCTGGTTTCAAGTAGAGGGCAGAACAAGAATAAACCTTCAGGTCGCTAAATGTGCTAGCTGCTGAAAACCGAACAGAAATGGGGAAAAATACTGATGAATCGGCTGGAGGAACAACAAACTCCATTGATCCACTGTCAAGAAAATGGAACAAATAATAAACATAAGCATGCAATTGTAATAGTAGGGTAAAATAGAGAGAAGCCAAACCACCACATACCTGCGGTTTGAGTTATCGATGAGAACTATAGACCACTCCAAGACGGAATTTCTAGAATCGTACCTGCAGGTTAAGCAAAAACAGATGTCAAACTAGAGGGGAATAACTGGGCAAATGGGGCTTTAAAATCAAAAGGACGGTGATTTGGATCCGCTTCATTAGAATCATGTATTAAGTTTTGCCTTTCCAAAAGTTCTCAACATTGAGACTTGTTAAATAAAGCTTACGAAATTGTTTATTTTTGCCATGTCCCATTTTTAAAGACCAAAAAAATCTTATAAAAATTACATTAATAAACGTGTTTCAAAGTTCATGGAGAGTCCCATTTCGATTAAAATTGTCCCGAGTGCCAAAGTTGTGAACAATCCCATGATGAAAACCCTTTAGATTTGGAAGTCATGATTTCAGTGAAAAAATAATAACCAGGTGAAAACTAAAAGAGTAAAGATAAATCTATACCTCCATTCTCCATCAATCTGCCTTACACTAGGTGCCTCGCGAAGAGCAGGAAGAGGCACTGAGATGACAACATTCCGCAGGTCAAACATTGATGAAGCCTCGTACTCAATGCTGACATAGGTTTCATTTCCAGAAACAGAGGGCCAGCAGTTGACTGCAACAACAGAAGCATCATAAGTATAGCTTTTAATATATATATATATATATATTGGAAAACTGTATCTGTATGAGAAGGATTCGAACTTACTTGTTAATGGTACCATTGATTCATCAGTGCTTTGCATTCTCCACTTCAAGAGACCAACTCCAGCATCACTACCTTGACCCGTAGGAAATGGCCTGTTCGGGTCCTTCAGGCCTAGAATATTTTCATTGGAAAATAACTCTTTGTTCATGTTAGGATGAGTTTTGAAAAGGATGCCAGGGTTCCCACCAGTCTCAATCTGAAAACAAAACATAACGAATCAAGATAGTGAAACAAATAACAAAACCAGCTTTGCAAGTCAAATCATAATAACATCATAAGAACACAAGATGAGACAAAAGGCAGTGGACGAGAGATGGTTTGAAATACTATAGGAACAAATTTAGAGACAAAATTGTCCCGAGTGCCAAAGTTGTGAACAATCCCATGATGAAAACCCTTTAGCTTCGTACACATTCGTAGGAAAGTTTATAATGCATGCCAGAAATCAATTATTAGTAGTCAAAAAGTGGAAATTGAAACGTATGTGTTGGGGATACCAATCACCTAGAAAAGTTGTAGTGTCTGTTCTACAACATCCTTAATATGAGCAAAAGTACCTGAACTTGAATGTGGGCATCTTCTTGGTTAAGAATTTGAAGGGACAATGTTCCCTGAAGGTCAAAGTTACTAACTCCACCATCTCGTTTCAGGGACACATTGAGTTTCTCCTCAACAGATAGAGTAACAGGATCAGTTGGGGGTGGGACAGCTGATTTAGACGGACCAACACTTGGCTGTACATCTTCAACTATTACTTCACCTTCTGCCTTCAAAGATTCCAAGAATTGATTTGTCCTTTGGGATCTACCAAGCTGCATGCCAAGGCCTTTAGGAGGAGCAGTAGCAGATGAAGGTGGACGGCCTAATAACAGACAGACAAGGTAGAATGGTAAGTATCCACTTAATACATGACAATCTTCATGGGCCTTAATATATATGACAAATTACTAAAAGACGACATCGCCAGCATATATGGTGTTGATGCAAGGACAAGTGACTGCTTACAAATATGTGTAACTGACACTAAAACTCATCATAGATAACATTCATCAAACATGCATTTAAACAAAGGGCAACCTTTAGGCTTGCTAGAAAAGGACTCGACATCAGCACCCAATCCAAAACCAGAACTGCTACCAAAACCACCTCCACCACCTGATGATATGCCCATGTCACCAAGACTATTATCAATCTTTCCTGATCCCATAGACTGTAAAGACATAAAGCCTCCTTTATCACCCCTATTCTTTTCAATCTGCAATATATATGACAAATTATCAACTTTGATTTTATTTTATTAGAAAATGATTTTTTTTTTTGAAAAATGAGTATTTTATTGTGAAAAAGAATGATGAAGGGCATGTAAAAAAATACCTTGCTTTTGTCAATCTCACTTGCTTTCCGCTTCATGACATCCTTAGTTTCATTTATCTTGCTCTGCAATACCAACTTGTGCAACTTCTCTTCATGGCTCTCCATCTCACAGTATTGCTTAACCTGGGCAATAGTCACGTTTTCTTTGTGCCCAAGAGAAATAACCTCATCAAAAGCAAAAATCAAATCGAAAGCTGTTTTGCAGATTCCTTCTTCATCCATAGAGAGCGAATATTCAGGTACCTAGAATCGCTTAAGGACTCCAGCATAAATCCCAGCGTGTTTGACACAAGCATTTGTGAAGAACTATCTTACTGTGCAAACAAAACTCCCACACATACGCATGTAAGAGGGTATATAGATACACGAGTTGGAGGGCACCCCTTTTATAAGATGTAAAATATATTCTTCTAAGAAGAAAAAGAAAGACATATGACCTTACCAGAAAAGACATGATGTTGTTTCATATAAAATGAACTATATAAAGTTTTATTTTCCTTTGCAGTCTACAGTTAATATTTTCATTTATACAATACATTGTCACTAAGGATTTAATAAATGCCTGCTTTATTCTAGCATATGCAAACCTTGTTAGTTCCCCTGAAATTACTACTAATTTGGAGTCGAAGATCACCCAAAGATTTATGGAACAAACAGTAGAACCACGAGCCAGCATACCCAAATTCAACACGATCAGCATTAACAGCACTAGAAATAACTATAGGCCATCTCAAAAAAGGATACAAGCTTAGAAAGGAGCCTTAACGTGTCCAAATCTTCAAGGATGTTACTCTGTTTATTTGTTACAAGAAGCAAGTATAAAGCTTCTATTGGCTGGTAAACATACCGAACATTTTCTGTCTCCACATACGTATGCTGTTTTCCAGTTCCAACCAACTTCGGGAAAGCAGCAAGAAGGCCCTCAATTCTGATTCTAGACATATCAACAAACTGTCTAGAAACAAGAACTGCAAAAAGAATACATCCAACGACAGCCTTGTAAATAGTAGCTAAAATTTATCAGACTTGAGAAGAAAATTTAAGGGAGAAAAGGTGTGTGTTTGTGCCCGTGTGAGAGAGAGGCCAACGAGTATACAGTGTAAAAAGCTAACTATGAAAACCATCATTAAAAAAGATAAAATTCAAGAATAGTGCTGTAGAACGGGTAAAGGAAATATCTTACCTTTCCCAGACTTGCTAACAATAGATGCAGCAAGAACAACCTACAACATATATAACGCTTGTCAAAAGAAAATAAGGGGCTAGGAGAAAATATAAATTCGTGAAACCCATCGAAAGAAAAAAGCACACCACCAGAAAATAAAAATAAAACAAGAAACAAGATGCAACAAATACATAATAAAAATCCAGCTTTAAAAGAGGAGAGATCACTAATGATCATCGCGAACAGGATGCTCATGCTAGGTCCTACCACAATTCCTAAAGTAAATTAAAGGGTGCATAATATCAGATTCAGTGACGCCGGACAAAATATATATGTAGCACGATCCATTAATCTCAAACACTCACAAGATTTCTAAATGGCACAGTAAAAGTTAGAAACTATCCAGCATCTTGATTATTTACAATAATGAAATAATTTTGAGAATATGTAATGTTACATTATATCCAAACAAAAATTTGTATGATAGCATAGCTGAATTCACCCCCTCAACGTTCATGAACTTCAACTGGTTAAAACAAAAAGGCACTTGGAAACAAATTAATGGGAAGGTAATTCAGAAAAAAAAAATATTACAGATAAGTTCATATAAATTTAAACTGGAATGCGGATAAAAAGAGACAACAAATGGTTCAATAACATAAATGCATTTACCATTTTTTAATGATATGAGAATGCAAAACAACAATCACCGACTTCAGATGAGAAGTTGTCTTCCGCACCTAGGAGTGAAATTCCGTTAGTCACACACTTATTAGAGAAAAAAAATATGTAATTATCGATCACCTTGTAATAAAGTGCATAAACAAAAGTTCCTTTTCTACATTAGCCCTAACTCTTTACGTATACCCATGATATCTATCTAACTTCACTTAGAACTATATTACTACGAAAGAACTTAGAACACGGAAGGTCTTTGAGATCAGGCCGACTTTCGGGGGGGACGAGGAAGGGGAAAGAAGAAAGATAAGGGATCTGAAGCTGAAACTCTCAATACTCCCACAAACTACTGCAATTACAAAATCAACAATCAAAATCATGTAGGCAATCTGACTATCAGAAATTCACAAATAACAGCAGATCCAAGTTCGCAAGCATACAATGTACAGATCAAATCGGCAAACAAACCTACGGAAATTGCACACAAAATCCAGATCCATCTCACAAAATTGAGAAGAAGAAACAAACCAGTACTAAATTTCAAGATTGAGATAAACAAACAGCAGATAGAGAAAGAGATATTCAAACCAGGGATTTATGGAATTGATGAGTTTATTGACTGATAAGGGAGAGATCTGAATCGAGGAGTGCTGAGGAAGGAGAAACCGATCAATTTAACTTCGAAATGAAATCGAGGAGCGCTGATCTGCTGGAAGAAAGAAAACAAACGAGGGCTTGACACTACTACCTCGCGCCCAAGGAGAGAGAGACGCCCAATTGCCTTCTCTCTCTTAAATTCTTTATTAAAAGCAAAATTCCAATAATAAAATTAAACTTGTTATGAGGAGCACTTCCAACCACGATAATAATACTGATATCAATAAAATATAATATTAAAATAATATAATATAACATATAATATAAATAAATAACAAATGAATATGAATAAATAGCTTAAATAATATTTAAAAAAATAAGAAACTTATGAAATTTAGAAATTTTCTCTAATTTCTTTCAAAAAAGTTGGGAGTTCTCACCAATCTTTACCATCTTAAAAAATGACCACTATTTATAGAAGAATTGACAAAGTAGGAGGTGGAATTAGTTGGACACCAAGGATATGTACTTATAAGACATATGGACTACATGTTCAAAGACACATGGGGCATTTGTTCTTCTAGGACAACAAGCTTTGGCACTAGTGGGTATCTATTATTATTATAATATTTATAATGTTCTCCCTTATATGCCCATTATATATATATATATATATATAATATGCCTCATTAAAATCTTACTAAGAAAAAATCCCATGGAAAAAATCCTAATAAAGGAAAAAAGACATATTTCATATAATTTATACTTTTAAATGAATATATTTGCTCCCCTCGTGAACACATCACTTAAAATATTTGAATCGTCACATTCCAAAGTTGTACACCAATTTTTCAAAAGTTGCAGTAGGTAATGCTTTTGTAAATAAGTTGTTAAGTTATATTTCGAACAAATTCGTTGTATAGTGATGTCATTATCTTAAAGATCATGAGTATAGAAAAACTTTGGTGAAATATGTTTTAAATATGTTTTGTTATATCTCCTTTAATATATCATCCTTTGATATGAAATATGCATGTTGTGTTGTCTTTGTAAAATATTGTTGAAAATTTTTATTAGAAGACAAGCCACATGTTTCACGAATGTGTTGAGTCATTGATCTTAGCCATACACATTCTCGGCTAGCCTCGTGAATTACAAGAATTTTAGCATGAATTGAGGAAGTAGTCGTTATAGTTTGTTTTATTGACCACCACGATACAACATTTCCTCCACATATGAATAGATAACATGTTTGAGATCTAACTTTGCGTGGATCAGATAAATATCTAGAATTTACATAACCAACTATATCAAATTTTGATATATTTAAATAAAATATACTCAAATCAATCATTCCTCAGAGATAATGGAGTATATGCATAATTCCATTTCAATGTCTTTTTGTTAGAGCAAAACTATATCTAGCTAATAAATTTACTGAAAATGCAATATATGGTCTTGTAATATTAGCATGATACATAAGTGCATCATTTGCACTAAGATATGGTATTTCAGGACCAAGTAATTCTTTATTATCATCTAAAGGTCGAAATATATTGAAGGAAATTTTTCAGAAAAATATCCTTTGAGCGGAAGCAAAGAACGTCCCAGATTCCATTTTTATTGAATTTAAAGTTTTACAGTAAAACAACAACAAGATATGCATTTACTTAAAATTACAGCATACTTTAAAACAAATACCTAGGGTTACAGAAACCCTTACCTTAGAAGAACTCTTTCTTCAAGAAATCTCTTGTACAAGCCACGAACAGAACTCCTTCCATGCAGATCTCCTTCTTCACACGGACACCACCACTTAAGAACCCTCTGTATTCTCTTGGAATAAAGGATTCAAGCAAGAGTTGTAGGCTTTGCTTGAATCCTTGGAAGAGGGAAGGATATGGAAAGGGGGGGAGGGATGAGAAGAACTTTTCTTCTCTATGAGTTTTTCCTTAGAGATAACACTTCTTCTCAGAAAGAGATCACATTTATATTAAATTCATTTATATGAATCTCATCCACATATTGATATTTGGATCATATCCAAATATTTAATTCCTATTAATATAAATCATATTTATATTTAAATTTAATTACATGAATCTCATTCATATAATTAGTATTTGAATCATATTCAAATTCCTCTCATTTATAATGTATCAAATACATTACAATTAATTATATCATATATAATTAATTCCCTCAATTAATTTAAACACTTCAAATTAATCCAAAGATTATTTCCCTGTTAAGCTACAAATGGGACCTTATGAACCTATAGATTGAAGCTCCAACGGTACTCGAATAATTAATTAAACTCTTTAACTACCGGTCACTCTACTAAAGATCTACAGTTGCATTTTTCGCACTACAAATAAATTTCTGTATCTATTGGATATAACCAATCAATAGCGTGATGATCCTAGACAAATTGCTCGTAAGTATAGTTGGGCCAAAATACCATTTTGCCCCTGTAGTTACATCTAACTTCTTAAGTACCACTGATTTCTCTAATGAACAATAAGTCATAGTCCAACTATGACTAAGTCCCTCATGGGCCAAGAGAGGGTGTGGCTACTATGTTCAAGATCGAAATCAGCTCTTAAAAGAGCAATTTATCTACTTACCCTTGCATCGGGGAAGGAGTGAATTCCGTCTTGTGTAACTGTGTTCCCAACTCCCCAATCAGACAAATCCCCAAAATGGTAGACTTGTTGCATTGGCAATCTGACCACTCTCACCTATACAAATCAAAGAATCGCCTTCATGGCAAGAGTTCACAACTCACTCAGGACTTGGGTCATGTCACCTATGGTCATCCTAGTGAAATGTAAGTCTTTATTATTAACAACGCTATATAAAAAGACTAATCATTTCGTGGTTCGGTCTTGTATAAACTCTTTGTATAGGATATCCTAGCTCGCATATCTCCTCATGAATGATCAGGATCAAGTCATTTGTAGCACTTTACAACACTTGTAACCTCTACAAAGCGGGTCGTATCCGTAGTGTCACCAGGATAAAGTATCCAACCTTATCCATCTACTACATACCGTTTATATTATTATTTAAACAAGATCCACTTGTATGTCTCTACATACTTGTTTAAGTTACATGAAATAACCTCAGATCTTAGTTTATTGGATTAAGTATATGCTTATAAAATAATACTTATTTTATTAACAACAATATGTTTATACAAAGTTTACAAACTATGAGATTACAAAAAGATTTAGGACGTCAATCCCAACAATCTCCCACTTGTCCTAAAGCTTAGGGAGATTAATGTACAATATAAATAAAATACAAAAGTACAATAAACTCACTATACCCCAGTAACATCTCCCACTTGCACTAAACAATGTGCTGCATATCCCGTAGACCCAGACTTTCTAAATGACCCTCAAACATTTTAGCCGTGAGAGCCTTTGTAACGGATCAACAACGTTGTGTTCCAAAGAAATCTTCATGACAATCACATCACCTCAATGCACAATCTCCCAAATCAAATTATATTTTTGTTATATGTACTTGTCTCTTCAGTGACTCCTAGGTTCTTTAGAATTTGCCACAACACCACTATTATCACAATAAAGTGTGATCGGTAAAGACATATTTGGAACAACTTCCAAATCAGTAAGGAACTTCTTAAGCCAGACAACCTCTTTAGCAGCTTCACAAGCAGCTACGTATTCAACTTCCATAGTGGAGTCTGCGATGCATCCTTGCTTGATGCTTCACCATACTATAGCTCCTCCATTCAGAGTAAATATTGACCCTGATGTGTATTTCCGAGAATCCCGATCAATCTGAAAGTCAGAGTCTATGTATCCTGTAAGGGTCGAATCCTTATCTCCATATACGAGAATATAGTCCCTCATTCTCTGGAGATACTTGAGGATCGTTTTGATCGACGTCCATTGATCTAATCCTAGATTGGATTGATATTGACTAACAATCCCTACTGCATAGCAAATGTCAAGTTTGGTACATAACATTGCATACATAAGGCTGCCAACAGCCGATGCATAGGAAATTCGTCTCATTTCCTCAACCTCTTGAGGAGTCTTAAGACACTGTTCCTTAGACAATACAATTCCATTCTTGAAAGGTAATAAACTCTTCTTGGAATTGTGCATCGAGTATCTGACAAACATCTTGTCAATATACGATGCCTGAGACAAGGCCAACCTTTTATTCTTACGATCCTTTATAATCTGGATCCCTAGAACAAATTGTGCCTCTCACAAATATTTCATTTTGAATTGGGCGGCTAGCCATTTCTTAACATTAGTTAGAAAACTACGTCATTTCCAATGGGTAGGATATCATCCACATACAGCACGAGGAAAGCTATTGAGTTATTGATGATTTTCTTGTAAACACAAGGCTCATCAACATTCTGATCAAAGCCATAAGATTTGATCGAGTATCAAATCTTATATTCCAAGATCGAGATGTTTGTTTCAGTCCATAAATGGACCGATCAAGCTTGCAAACCTTTTGCTCTTGATCTTGCTCAATGAATCCTTGAATGTTCTACCTAGGGATTCATTTATCTAGACAATCCAACTACTGATTTTTATCTAAATGTGAGTTTAATTTGCTAAAAAAACAACTCTTGCTTTTGATATTAAATAAGTTCGAATCGAGTCCCATTAAACACTTTAACAGACGATCATCAAATTTGCATGCATGCAATAAATCTATCTAATTCACTTTTTCATGTAGGTTCTTAAGTAGGGGTACTCTGTTTCCATCAGCTTAAACACCCCAACCTAGACATAACCCGCCTTAGACAAAATGCCCCTTATAGATATATTTGGTACATATTTAATCTTTTATTAGTCAATTTAATCCTATTAAACTGATTAAAAGATTAAACTTAGGTTTCTAATCTCATTAGAACCGTGATCTTAAGTCTATCTCAATCAAATTTTAAAACTCTTTTAAAACATGATTCAAACCTAAGTTTGCATGCATGTCTATCTTATTGATTTTAGCTCTAATTTCCATTATAACTTTTATAAAAGGAAACAACTAAAATCATCCACATTGCTAAGCTAGACTAGGTATTTATAACTCTTATAAATTGACCTAAGTGTCATGCTTCATGCAATGTTCATTCATTATTATATATAACTCTTATATAAATTGTAATGAACTAAGCATACATGTTTTCATACATCCTTATACTATAACACTTATAATATAAAGATGATGCATGAATATGCTTAATGTCATGCTTAATGCATGCATATATTATAACTCTTATATTATATGATACATGAGCATGCTTTAAAGTAATTTAATCATGCAAACTACTATATTATAACTCTTATAATATAAAGATAATGCATGAATAAATGCATAACCTATGATGGGATTTAAAACTAGATGTCATACTATATGACATATAATTTAAACATACATCTCATGTACATTCTGAAGGAACTCTAACGAAGAGCATCCATGAGTGCGTTCGGATCTTTTTGATTTCATTGTGACCGAAATACAACACATACATTCTAACATACAGTTATGAAAATTCACACCAATTAAAGGCATGCTTTGAACACTAAAATACAAGGGAAAGAGTTCTCATATCAGTTGAAGACCATTTTCAAGCTTTAGAACCCTTACGCAGCGAAAGAATCTCCATTCGCACTCTATCGCCCAACAAACAAGTCGGCTGCAGCAGCACGATCGTCTACACGAATGGCAGCAACACGAACAGTCGTGAACAAGTGAACAGCAGCGAGAACGACACCACCAAATGGAGCCCTCGGTATTCTCAGAGTGAGAATCCAAAGTGTGGTCTTTGGTGAATTTGGTAGAGGTTGGAGAAAGAGCAAATCGTGTAGACGATAAGCAAGTGGGAGAGAAAATGAGCTATCGTATAATTATGTGCTTAGCGTTTAGAAGAAGCTACACGATCGTGTAGGTTATACTAAGCGATCATTTAGTAAATGGTAGACGATCGTTTAGAAAATGCGGCACACTATGCAATCGTTTAGGAAAGTTAAGCGATCGTTTAGGGACTAGCGTGCGATCATTTAGGCACTGGTGTGCGATCGTTTAGGCGATGAGCGACTATCATATAGGCTCTCAAGCTATGCGATCGTTACGTTTTCACACCGATTGCCAAATTTTTTTTGAACATTTGCAAAATGACATAAATTTTCATTTTATTCATCGGTTACCATAACTGAATGCTGCTGCTCCCACTAACGCACGACCGAGAGAAGTCTTAGGCCAATTATCATATAATTAACCAATTTAATAATTAATGAATATAATCGTATTATATTCTTACCCTATAGTTTGATATCACATATCTACTATAGTACTTTCTCCTCCACATGATATAAATCATATTTATATCTAAATTCCTCCAAAATAATGTATCTCATACATTTAGTTAATTATATCATATATAATCAACCAGTTCAATTATATCATATATAATCGAATTCCCTCTTGTCAATTTGAACATTTCAAACTGACCGAACACTGATTCTCGACTTTATCCAAGCTACCCAGGGGACCTAATGGACCTGTGGCTCGAAGCTTCAACGGTCCGTGAATAGCTGACTAAACTCTTTAACCACAAGATCCACCATCCGTTAACTGCCAGGCATTCTACTAAAGACCAACAATTGAACTCTTCTTACCACAAATATATTTCTGTGTCCATCAGATATAACCAATCATGAGTACGATGGCCCTTCATAGATGCTCGTAAGTACAGTTGGGCCAATTTTTCGTTTTGCCTCTGTAGTTACATCTCACTCCTTAAGTACCACAGATTCCTCTAATGAACAATACAACATAGTCCAACTATGTGTGAACACCTCTCGAGCCAAGAAAAGGTGTGTGGTGTCATATATCGTTCAAGCCTTGGAATCAGCCCTTAAGGGAGCTATCTATCTACTTACCTCTACTTCAGGGAATGTGTGAATTCCATCTTGTGTAGCTGAGTTCCCAGCTGCTAATTTAGATGAGTCCCCAAAATGGTAGGTTTGAATCGGCACTTGGCTACTCGCACCCATACAAATTAAAGGACCACCCTCAATGGCAGGAGTTCCCAACTCACTCAGGATTCCTATGGTCATCCTAGTGAAATGAAGTCTCTGTCATGAACGGTGTTATATAACGAGACGTTAACACTTCGTGGTCAGATCTTATACAAACTCTTTGTATAGGACTCCCCTGTTCGCATGTCCCCTACACGAATGATTAGGATCAGACCATCTGTGACAAGTCACAACACTTATGACCATTCCACAAAGCGAGCCACATCTGTAGCGTTACCAGGATAAGGTTTCCCTTCTATATCCATATACTGCAGACCATTTTGGTTATCACTTAAGACATGATCCACTTGTATGTCACCACATACATGCTTAAGTTACATACAGATAACCAGAGATTTTATGTTTATTGGTTTGTGGTAAAGCAAATAAAACATGCAACTGAGAAAAAAAAACAAGATGTGAAGTAAATATCATATATTATACAATACAAGCGTTCGTACAAACTACAGGACACGAGACTTTAGGGCATCAACCCCAACACATTCATCAAAATTAATGGACCAGGATGATTAGCCTAAAAAATCGGAAATTAAATCAATGTATTACATAAACCATCGAGTTAACCGGTTTAAACAGGTGAACCGGGTCTTGAACTGCCCGGGCGAAGCCTCTCTCCCTGATCGTGTAGCTCTTCCTTGTGATCGTTGAGTAACGGTGGTCGAGTAACCACGATCATGTAGCATGGATCGAGTGCCTTTGACTATGTGATGAAGCATGAAGGCCACTCGATCGTGCAGTGCATTGAGTATAACACCTACCTAAACGATCGAGTAAACGACAAATATGTGATAAAGCATGATCGTTTAGACGATTGAGAAGTAGGCATTGAGTAACACTTATCGAGTGATCAAGTAGCCAGTGACTATGCGATGAAGCATGTTGGCCTACTCCATCGTTTAGTGCACATGCCTACCATGCAACGAGTATCCCATCTCAGTGATCGTTTACCCCCATTGTTTACACAATCGAGTAGCCAACACAAACTGATCGAGTAAACACTTTACTCATTCGTTTAGCATCAGCTAACGATCGTTTAGTAAATATTATACGATTGAGTTAAAACTTTTCTACTCGATCGTCTAGCAAAATCTAAACGATTGTTTAGCTTGGGCTATATGATCTGATCAACTCTTGGTCTTCTTCTTCCTCAAAGTAAACTGCATCTCCATGCCTTGAAGCTTCATCACAAGCGACTCTTACAGACTCAAACACTTTGAATACAAACTCGATAGCAAGTTAATATGCCCAAAAACACAGGGGCTCTTACCAATTAAGTTTGAAATGTAAAAGAAAGTAGTAAACAAAGGCAATCATCCTAAAAACTCCAATAATTCACATCCACAAAAAACATCTAACACTTAAACGTAATGTAGACATGCTTAAAACCCACCAATAATGTAAATGCAATTCAATACATCAATGGATTTGGAATATTAGAACAACCTAACTCCGATACCAATTGAAAGAACTCTTAAATAAGAGAACCATTGAGCGAAAGAAAGATTGTTCCAAAAACCATTGTGAAAGAACAAAATATTTACAAACATACAAGAACAGTTATGCATCATTGAGTAAATTACAACATGCTTTTCATTTAAAAACATAGGGGATCAAGTATCATACCTTTGAAGAACTCTTCTTCATGTATTTCCTCGATCTACACCAGTCACGCATCCCAGTAAACTCGATCATGAGCACGAACACAACGAACAACCAGTGCAATTCCACGAACTGTCAGATCCTCGAAACCAATTGAGTAAGACCCGATACTCGATCCTCGGACAACAACACTCGACACTACCCCTCGGTTACCTTGGTATTCTCAGTTTGAGAATCCAAGAGGTGTGGGCTATGTGTGAATTTGGTAGAGGGGAGGAGGAAGTATACGATCGAGTTAAACAATCAAGTAAGTAGGAGAAAGGCCTAAGTCTATATAGACAGGGTACTCAATCGTCTAATAAACGAGGGCTATCGAGTAGTAAACTCACTCGTCGTTCACTTCTCACGAAGACTATCGTATAGCTTTTCTTTCACTCGATCAATTGTGATGCGTTTATCAAAAAATGAAAATAATTTTCACTTTTAATCTTCAGTTATTAAAACTGAAAGAAACTTCCCATTCAATAATCGGTTAAAGGAGAGAATAAATAACCAACAATAATTATCATATAATTATTTTATTATAAATAAATATAGTAACTAATTTATCATATTATATTTATAACCTATAATTTTAATATCACATCATATGTAATATTTAAACCATAGTTCTTTTCTCCTTTATTTAATATAAATCATATTTATATTAATTCCTCCAATTAATGTATCGAATACATCAAATCAATTATATCACATATAATTGAATCAATTTATTTGTCATATATAATCAAAATCCCTTTTGTTAATTTGAACATTTCAAACTAACCCAAAATTGATTCTCAACTTGAATCCATTGAGCTACCAAGGAGATCTTATGGACATGTAGCTTGAAGCTCCAACGATACATGAATAACTCACTAAACTCTTTAATCACAATATCTACCATCTGTTAACTTTGAGCACTCCACTAAAGACCGATAGCTGCACTCTTTACACTACATATATATTTCTGTGTCCATTGGATATAACCAATCAACAGTACAATGACTCCTCACAAATCAGTCGTAAGTACAGCTAGGTCAATTTACCGTATTGCCCTTGTAATTATATCTAACCCCTTAAGTACCACTGATTCCTCTAATGAACAATACATCATAGTCCTATTATGAGTGAACACTTCTCAAGCCATGAGAAGGTGTAGCGCCACATTGTTTAAGCCCCAGAATCAGCTCTTAAGGGAGCAATCTATTTACTTACCCCTGCTTTGGATAAGAAGTGAATTATGTCTTGTGTAGTTGAGTTCCCAGCTCCCCAATCAGACGAATCCCCAAAGTGGTAGGTTTGAGTCGGCGATTTGGCCACTCGTACCCATGCAAATCAAATGACCGCTCTCATAGGCAGGAGTTCTCAACTAACTTAGGATTAAGGTCATGTTACCTATGGTCATCCTTGTGAAATGAAAGTCTCTGTCATGAATGACGTTATATAACGAGACTAAACATTTCGTGGTTCGGTCTTATACAAACTCCTTTGTATAGGATACCCCTGCTCGTATGTCTTCATATGAATGATCAGGATCAGACCATCTGTAGCACTTTACAACACTTGTAACATCTATAAAGCGGGTCGTATCCGTAGCGTCACTAGGATAAGATTCCTCTCCTTATTCATATACTACAAACCATTTAGGTTATCACTTAAGGTATGATCCACTTGTATGTCTCCACATACATGTTAAGTTACAACGATAACCAGGGATCTTAGTTTATTGGTTTGTGGTTAGTGCAACTAAAATATCTCATATTTCATAGACAATAGTGAAGAAAATATCTCATATTATTACATTAAAAATGTTTGTTTATACACGTGTTTACAAACTACAAGACCCTAAAGATTTAGGGCATCAACCCCAACATCCATTTCTTGATTCATGGCTTTTGTAACACTCCAAATTTTGTTAGTAATGTAATTTCAGTAATTTCTTTTAATTGGGAGGGTGTTTTTGGAATTTTAGACTTTAAATGTAATTGTGGAAATTTAATTATTGACGTTGGAAATTATTTATATTAAAAAAGAATGGAGGGGTTAATTCTTTTTTAAAGGAAGGGAATATAAAGAATTTATGTGGATTAAGAAAAGAATAAAATAAAATAAAATATATTTCATTTCATTTTTATTCTTTCCTTTCTTTTTCTATTTCCTTTTTTTTTCTCCCCCCCTTCCCTTCTTCTTCCTCATGCAGACATCCCCCCCCTCTAATTTTTCCCCTTGTCGTTCACGTGCCCTAGCAACCACCTCAACCCTTGCCACCAGCCACGAACCCCGCCGTATGCCGAACGCCCTTCATCTCTCGCGTCTCTTTCTCTAAACAACCCTTGCCCTCGCACCATTCGTCTCTCCCAGCTGCATCGCTCGTTCGCTCCCGCCGGATCTTGCCAGCCGGTCGACATCGCATCGCATACCGATCGATGCCTCAAACCCAATCGCGCGTCCATCTGAAGCAGCGTGTCGTTCGTCCTTGTGCATCGCCGCACCTCTCCGAGTCGTCCGCGTCGGATCTGAAGATTCAACTGCACCTCCAGCAGCCGCCCGACGTTACGAGCCCGCCGTCGCCCAAACTTGTTTGGTTGAGGCCAAGCCGCTCGTCCAAGACCTCCGCAGTTACTTGTCGCTGCTTCTCCGTCTGGCCAGCCATCGGTTCGATCTCCGCCGTGCACTGCCCAGCCCCTACTGCCGTCGTGGTTGCTGTTATATCTTTTTTGGGTAAGACTTTAGTTTTAGGTGTTTTCCTTGAAGCTTCGGATGTTGTTTTGTTTTGAAATTATGTTGGTTAAAATCCATTATGATTGGACTTTCAGAAGCAAGATTCAGAAGATTGTGGGACGTTTATCATCGAGGAAGAGACCAATTTTCGACATAAATTGTTAAGTTTGGGTGAGTAGTTGGGTTGGGTGTCTTTTGGGTTAAAGTACTTGTGAAAAAAATTAAGTTATTAATTTTGGACTTAAATTATGTTCAGGTTGGCCTTTTGGCTTGAGTTTTGGAATTTGTTTTTGGGTCAAGCCACGAATTTAGTAAGTTAAATTTGGGGACATTTGGTTTAATTTGGTTAATTGAATTTAGACCCCAAAGATGAGTTTAAAACTTTGGATTTATTAGTTTTGGACTAGAGGTGCTAAATTAATATTTGTAATGTATGTTATAGGGTGGATTCAAAGTCTTCCAAGAGTTGTAAGAAGATTAATTACTTGGATTAATTTGTGACGAAATTTGAGGTAGGTAATCTTACTACTGGAATTGCACACGGGCCAGGCACTAGATGTATGCTAGCATGACAAATTGATATTATGATAGAATGATAGTATGATAGACTGATAGTATAGTATAACCGATGTATGTTCTTGTATGAGGATCTGAAAGATTAATTGTGCACATAGATACTTGAATGCTAGCATGAGATGATATTTGATTCCATAAGGTTGTATTTGATTTGAGGATATTGAGGCGTATATGTATGTTGTAGAGCCATGATGTTGAGGTGTATGTGTATGTTATAGAATCATGTTGTGATTGATATTGAGATTGTGATAGTGTCCGTACTGATTAGTTAGTTGCCCATTAGATGTTGTGTTTCCTTCGGAATTCACTAGAGATGGTGTTATCCTTCGGGATTCACCAAAGGTTGTGTTTCCTTTGGAATTCACCAGAGGTTTTGTTTCCTTCAGGATTCACTAAAGGTGGTGGTTTCCTTCAAGATTCACCAAAGGTTATGTTTCCTTCAGGATTCATTAGAAGTGATGCTTTCCTTCGGAATTCACCAGTAGTTGTGGGTCCTACAAGACTTACTAGAGGTAGTAGGTATACTTAACTATAATAGGATAAAAATCAGTTTTTCATGTATGTATGTGTCCCATGAGGACTAGAGAAGTTTATATGTTCCACAAGAAGTAGACATCTAGAGGACATAGATGTCTAGCCTGACCCCAGTAGTGGGATTACTTATTGAGTATTTTATTCTTATCCTTTCTCATATTGTCAGGTAAAGGTAGAGATGTACCGACGATTGACAAGCAGAATCCGTGACCGAGTCATTGGGACCAGTTTTATGCTTCCACTAATGATATTTAGACTTTTTTTTTCATGTTTTTCAACTTTCTATTTTGATGTTTGAAACTTACTATTAATATTTGTTTTTAGACATATTTATTATCATTTATGATTTATGAGTACCCTATCATCTGTTTTTAATATTTGAATTTAATGAATTTCTTTTGAATTTACCTTATTTACTTAGCATTTATTTCATTATAAAAGGGTGTCGTTTTAAGTTCCATGCATGCATGTGTTTAGTAACGGCCTAACTTGAGTCCTAGGGGGTCGGGTCATTACAGTTGGTATCAGAGCCCATGTTTTGGGTTCTGAAGACTGACTTACTATGTAAGTCTAGGTAGTCCCTGTGGCCCAGTAACGGATTCTTCGTCATCTCCTGGTATGTCCTACTAATGATAGTTTTTAGTACATATATGAGATTAGTGATGTAATGTTTCAGTAGCATGTTTTATGAGAAAGACCTAGAGGTAAAAAGCTGATTTATGAGTTCATGACAGGACATGACACCTAAACATAGAGCAAGAAAGACTGTTAGAGGAGGGGTTCAAGACCTCCAAGTGCAACATCCATGAATTCAAGATCCTCCCCCTCCAGGGGTGCAGGAAGAGGGAGTCGAGGGAAGCCAGACCATCCCGACAGCTCCGAATCCACCTATGACCCAAGTTGATGAGAAGGCAATGGAAGCAAGAATTAGTGAAGCCATTGCATCCTCCCTGATGGAAAGACTACACGAGTTTGTACGTAACACGATGGCAAGACAGACTGCCAAGAACCAGGCTTAGAAGGAACAGGTGTCACCTAAGAAGTTGCAGCAGACCCGACCACAGAATAGAGACATGCATGGTCTGTCTCTTAAGGGTAAGCACTTGAGGGATTTCAGGAAGTATGAGCCTCGCTCTTTTGATGGATCATTGGGGGATCCCACTAAAGCAGACATGTGGTTGTCATCAATTGAGATGATTTTTCCGTTTTATAAGGTGCCTGGAAGAGCACAAGCTCCAATGTGTAGTTTTCATGCTAACTAGAAACGGAGAGATTTTGTGGCGTTCAGCAGAGAAAATGATTGATACTAGTGGGGGATTTGCAACTTGGGAGCAGTCCAAGGAGTGTTTTTATGAGAAGTATTTTTCAGCCAAAACCCGGTACAACAAGTAGGTAGAGTTCTTGAACTTGAAATAGGAATTATGTCGGTAGAGGAATATGAGCAGGAATTTAATAAGTTGTCCCACTTTGCTCCTGAGCTAGTAGCCACCGAAGCAGTAAGCACAAAGAGATTCATCCAGGGTTTGAGGAGCGGACTGCAAGGTATGGTACATGCCTTGGACCTCAAGACATATGCTCTGGCACCGTGGGCCGTCTGAAGATTGATGTTGACTCCTAGGTGGGAGAAGAGTACAGGAAGTCACTTGGGATTGGGACTTCTGCAGGTCAGAAAAGAAAGGCTGAGCCAAGAGCTCCTGAGCATTAGCAAAGAGACCAGAACACAGTTAATGTTCCACATCAATGGGGACAATAGAGCTCTCTAGTTGTGACTGAAAGAAATCGAACACGAGGATTGACTAAACTCTTTAGTCACGGGATTCACCATCTGTTAACTGCCAGACACTCCACTAAAGACCGACAGCTGAATTCTTCTTATCACAGATATATTATGTGTCCATCTTAACCAATTAATAGTGCAACAACCCTTCACAGATCGCTCGTAAGTACAACTCGACCAATAACCGTTATTCCCCTATAGTTACATCTAACTCCTTAAGTACCACTGATCCATCTAATGAACATAAATCATAGTCCTACAATGACTAAGTTCTCTCTTCCAAAAAGAAGTTGTGGCCACTATGTTCAAGCCTCGAAACCGCCCTTAAGCGAACAATCTTTCTACTTATCCCTGCTTCAAGAAAGGAGTGAACTCTATCTTGTGTATTGAGTTCCCAGCTCCCAAATCAGAAAAGTCCCCAAAAAGGTAGGCATGTTGAGTTGGCAATCTAGCCACTATCTCCCATACTAATCAAAAGACCGCCCTCAAAGGTAGGAGTTCCCAAAACAATCAGGATTGAGGTCATGTCACCTATGGTCGTTTAGGTGAGATGTAAGTCTCTAGTATCAACGGCGTTATATACAGAGTCTAGTCATCTCTTGGTCCGGTCTTATACAAACTCTTTGTATAGGACACCCCCACTCGAACGTCTCTACATGAACGGTCAGAATCAACCATCTGTAGTAGTTTACAACACTTGCAAACCTCTACAAAGCGGGTCGTATCCGTAGTGTCACCAGGATTAGGTATCCCACCTTAGTTCTTATACTACAGGCCTATTTAGGTTATAACTTAAGTCATGATCCACTTGTATATCACATATACATGCTTAAGTTTACATAAGATAACCATGGAGCTTTGTTTATTGGATATAAGCAAATGCCAGAATGAAATAACAGTTATTTTATTCATCAAACAATGTGTATCATTACAAACAACGAGACTCTGGGAGAATCAGGACATCAATCCCCATAATTTCCCACTTGTCCTAATGACTCGGAAGACTAATGTACAATACAATATAAAAAATGTACAATATATAATAAACTAGAGCATACCTCAGTATCATCTCCCACTTGCCCTAGACAAGACGCCGCATGTCCTGCAGACTCAGACTCTTTACGTGACCCTCGAACACTTTAGTTGTGAGAGCCTTTGTAAAGGGATCGGCAACGTTGTGCTCTAATGTGATCTTTGTAACTATCATATCACTGCGATGCACAATCTCCCTAATCAAGTGGTATTTTTACTCTATGTGCTTACCCCAACGATGACTCCGAGGTTCCTTTGAATTTGCCACAGCCTCGTTGTTATCACAATACAGAGTGATAGAAAAATCCATATTTGGAACAACTTCCAAATCTGAAAGGAATTTCCTCAGCCAAACAATCTTCTTAGCTGTTTCACAAGCGGCTACGTATTCGGATTCCATAGTGGAGTCTGTGATGCATCATTGTTTGATGCTTCGCCACATTACAGCCCCTCCATTCAGAATGAACATTGACCCCGATGTCGATTTGTGAGAATCTCTATCGGTCGAAAGTCAGAGTCTGTGTATCCTATAAGGATAAGATCCTTATCTCCATACATGAGCATGTAGTCCCTCGATTTGCGATAATCTCTATCGGTCGAAAGTCAAAGAGTCTGTGTCCCTCGTTCCAAGACCTCTGTCGCTGCTCGTCGCCACTTCCTTGTCCGACTAGTCATTATTTCAACCTTCGCCATACATGACCCAACTCTACCGCCATCATGGTTACCGTCAGATCTATTTTGGGTAAGACTTTAGTTTTAGTTGTTTTCCTAGAAGTTTTGGGCGTTGTTTTGTTTTATAATCATGTTGGTTAAAATCCATTATGATTGGACTTTCATAAGCGAGATTCAGAAGATTGTGGGACGTTGCTCATCGAGGAAGAGACCAATTTTTGACAAAAATTGTTAAGTTTGGGTGAGTACTTGGGTTGGGTGTCTTTTGGGTTAAAAGTACTTATGAAAAAAAAATTAAGTTATTATTTTTGGACTGAAATTATGTTCAGGTTGGCCTTTTGGCTTGAGTTTTTGAATTTGTTTTGGGGTCAAGCCACGATTTTGTTAAGTTAAATTTGGGGGCACTTGGTTTAATTTAGTTAATTTAATTTAGACCCCAAAGATGAGTTTAAAACTTTGGATTTATTATTTTTGGACTAGGGGTGCTAAATTAATATTTGTAATGTATGTTATAGGGTGGATTCAAAGTCTTCCAAGAGTTGTAAGAAGGTTAATTACTTGGATTAATTTGTGACGAAATTTGAGGTAAGTAATCTTACTATTGGAACTACACACGGATCAGGCACTAGATGTATGCTAGCATGGCAGATTGATATTATGACAGAATGATAGCATGATAGACTGATAGTATAGTATAACCGATGTATGTTCTTGTATGAGGATCTGAAAGATTAATTGTGCACATAAATGTTTGAATGCTAGCATGAGATGATATTTGATTCCATGAGGTTTTATTTGATTTGAGGATATTGAGGCGTATATGTATGTTGTAGAGCCATGATGTTGAGGTGTATGTGTATGTTATAGAACCATGTTGTGATACTTGTGTTGTTGAGATTGTGATAGTGTCCTCACTGATTAGTTAGTTGCCCACTAGATGTTGTGTTTCCTTCGGGATTTACTAGAGGTGGTGTTATCCTTTGGGATTCACCAGAGGTTGTGTTTCCTTCGGGATTCACCAGAGGTGGTCGTTTCCTTCGGGATCTACTAGAGGTTGTATTTCTTTCGGGATCCACTAAAGGTTGTGTTTCCTTCGGAATTCACTAGAGATGGTGCTTTCCTTCAGAATTCACCAGAGGTTATGGGTTCTACAGGAATTTTTAGAAGTAGTGAGCATACTTAACTACAGTAGAATAAAAATTAGTTTTCATGTATGTATGTGTCCCATGAGGACTATAAAAGTTTATATGTTCCACAAGAGGTAGGCATCTAGAGGACATAGATGCCTAGCCTGACCTCAGTAGTGGGGTTACTTACTAAGTATTTTATACTCATCATTTCTCATGTTGTTGTTTCAGGTAAAGGTAGAGATGCACCGGCGATTGACAAGCGGAATCCGTGATCGAGCCAGTGGGACTAGTTTTATGCTTCCACTCATGATATTTAGACTTTTTTTTCATGTTTTTTAACTTTCAATTTTGATATTTGAAACTTACTAAGATTTATTTTTAGACCTATTTATTATTATTTATGATTTATGAGTATGATCCAGACAAAATGCGTGAGAAGATTCTGAGAGTTCCTCACCTCCTTCATCCATTCCGAGTGATGACCGGAGCCTTCGACCGGAGCTAGATCTCAAGAGAGTCAGCTCCTCCAACCATCCATGGCACCATTGGCAGCCTTGACGTACATCCACTGAGAGCAAATCTTTGCTTCCAGCTGGTCCTTTCTTTTCCTATATTGTATTGTATGACATTTTGATTTAAGGAATTAATACAATTTGTTTTCAATGTATTTCTCTATTCCTTCGACTCCATCTTCATCATATTTGCTTAGCATCTTTACTTTCATTGCAACACTTAGTGAGATTGCTTGGGTATTGCATACTTAGTCATGTGGATTAGGCATATGAAGCATATAGCAACCTATCGAGAGGTGTGCGTTGCGTGAGTGTGTGAGTAACCTTATTTGCTTAGTGTGAAGTTGCGGCAATGCTTGTCTATGAGTAAAGTCAGCAACAACCAACTGCCCGAGAGGATAAGTGGTTGGTCGCATTAAGCAATGTATGCATTGTTCACTAGAGATAGGAACAATTTTGCGTCAACCAAGTTCATGTGGTTACCTTGTCCTATGAGCGTATCATTCATCATTTAGTCATACTCGGGAGAGTAGTCTAAAACCCAAATCTAAGACTCGAGAGAGCGGATTGGAACGCAAAGACAAGAACGGGGAACTTAGAGATAAGCTGATGGCAGGAAATTAGAAGCCAATTTTACTCGACAATCAAAATCCCGTGGACGCGTTATGCGATGCATGTTCCTAAGATATGCATTGATAGTCATGCGTCGATGATCATGCATTGGAATGATATTGCGTTAATGAATGTATGCGATGACCATGCATCTTGCCATAAGTTTTCTTGTGCTAGAACCAAGTATAATTCCAACGCAAGTTTCTCGGGTAATCCGAGGTCGAAGACAGGGACTTGTAGCTATATGTTTGCGGTGATGTGCATGCGGCGGTTTAAATAAAAGAATGGAGGGGATGTTGCTAAGTTAATCCTACTCCTACTCCTATCTAATAGATAATGTAATGAGAATATGCATGAAAGGTAAAGATGCGACAAACCTTGACATGAAATAAATGTGTGGGAAAATAGATAAAATGCGAAGATGTTTTCATTGCAATACTTAAGAATGATCGCAAGGGCAACCTTAGTCAACGCAAGCCATACGATCATGCAACCCACATACAATAGTAAACCACCTCTCTGTGTTCGACCTCAGATTACCCAAGAAACTTACGTTGGAATTATACTTGGTTCCAGTGCAAGAAAACTTGTGGCAGGATGCATGGTCATTGCATACATTCATTAACGAAATATCATTCTAACGCATGACCATCGATGCATGCGAATGATTACCGCAACATCCATGCATTGATCGACGCGTTTGGCTTTGCGATGGAGTGTTTCTCTATATGCAATCGTCTATCGATGGTTCGGTTTCCGCGTTTGCGTTCATTTCCTACATTGACTACAAAAATAGAATATTGAACGCATAATTAATGCAAAATAATGGGTTAGCTAAGATTCATCATGCCGATCGATGCAAACTCTTTTTCTCGTGAATTCCTAACATGATTGCTGCATATTCTGCCTAACAACCTTCATAATTCTAAGTAAAAGGACTAAGATGGCATGCATCTCTACATGTCATTAGAGTACCCTATCACCTGTTTTTACTATTTGAATTTAATGAATGTCTTTTGAAATTACCTTATTTACTTAGCATTTATTTCACTATAAAAGGGTATCGTTTTAAGTTCCATGCATGCATGTGTTTAGTAACGATCTAACTTGAGTCCTAGGGGGTCGGGTCGTTACAGCTTTAATCATTCATTCTTGTCAACATCTTCTATTGCTTGCTTATAAGACAATGGATCCTCAACACCATCATTAATTATGATGTTTTGGGCTTCTGTTAAACCCATGTAGCGTAAAGATGGGTTCACAACCCTCCCACTACGTCGAGGCAATCTCAACTCTTGAGATAGATGACTAGATGAACTGACATCAACAACTTTTGTCTATCTATCAGCCTGTTCAACAACTCTCGTTGAAGTCTCAGCAGTCTCATTAGAAAACTCCTAAAACAAATTTACTTATTAGTTTATGATTCCTCATGTGGTCTTCTTCCAAGATGGTAGCTTTTGTCAATACAAACACTTTATTCTCACTTGGACCATAGAAGTATCCACCTCTCGTTTCCTTGGGGTAACCTATAAATAGTCACACTTTTGAACAAGGTTCCTATTTTTTGAGATTTGCCATTAGCACATGGGCTGGACATCCTCAAATCCTGAAGTGGCATAAACTACCTTTACGACCTTTCCATAACTCAAAAGGTGTTTCAGAAACACTCTTTGAGGGAACCTTGGTCAAAATATAAATTGCAATCTCTACTGCATATCCCCAAAACGAGTCAGGAAGATGAGCATAACTCATTATAGATCGAACCATGTCTAACAGGGCTTCGTTTCTCCTTTCTGATACACCATTCTGTTGAGGCATAACTGGGGCTGAGAGTTGGAACGTGATTCCATGTTTTATCATATAGTTTTGGAATCTTAAGTCCATATACTCTCCACTACGATCAGATCGTAGTGTTTTTGTCTTCTTAACTGATAAGTTCTCAATTTCAGTCTTGTACTTCTTGAACTTTTCAAGAGCTTCAGACTTATGTTGCATTAGGTATAGATACCCAAATATAGAATAATCATCTATGAAAAAGATGAAATATTCATACCCACCTCGTGCCCTTACATTCATTAGACTACAGAGGTCTCAATATATAAGCTCCAAGGTTTATTTGGCTCTATAACATTTTCCAGTAAAAGGTCTTTTGGTCATTTTGCCTTCAAGGCATGACTCACATACTGGTAAAAAGTTTTCTTCTAAACCATTTAGAAGTCCACTTTTCACCAACTTCTCAATCCTAGAGATTGATGTGACCTAACCTTAAATGCCAAAGATGGGCATTTTCTTTAGGAGAAGTTATTGGTCTTTTTACAGTTATTGTTGTTTTGACCATTTCAGTATTGGGCATAACTTTTATGACTAACGACCTTAGTACATATAAGTTATTTTCCATTGAACCAAAACCTAACTCCATTCCATTCTAAAAATTAAACACTTTATTCTTCGAGAAGGATATGGAATAATTTTGTTCAATCAGATAGGAAACAGAAATTAGGTTTCTCTTGATATGGGGAACTACATATACGTTATCTAATAACATATATCTTTTCTTATTCAAATATAACTTAAGCCTGCCTATAGCAACAGTTGAAATGGCCTCACCAGTACCGACTCTAAGAGTCATCTATCCAGCTTCCAATTGTTTCCAGGAACTAAATCCTTGATGGGAAGAACATACGTGGTCAGTAGCTCCTAAATCAATTATCCAAGCAGAATCATCATTATCTACTAATCACGTCTCCAAGACAAATAAATCATATTTATTTTCTTTGGTGTTCTTCCTTTTTTGGAGAGTAGTGGGATCAGTTCCAGAACCTAAATCATAAACTCCAAGTTTCATTTTAGAGGACATCGTCGATGAACTTCATCTGAGTTGGCAACAATTTCTTTCTCTGTTAGTCCCTTAACATTCAATATGGACTGGAGATCATCTTGGGAACTGACATTACTGGTTTCATTGTCATCAATCATTTTTTTTTTGAATAGTGAGAACTTACGTTCAAAAAATTCTCGCATTGATTCCATGATCTCATGTGCAATGACCATGTTCTCAAATCTTTTGGCCAATGCATCAGGTATGCTTGCCAAAATGTGAACTCGAGCCCTCGAATTAGTCTTCATCCATATCTCATATGCATTATGAACATTTCATGGTACATCAGGGGTTGAGACTTGAGGTTGATCATAATTCATGACAGTTTTGAGGTCGTTTACCACGAAAAAATGTTTTAATAGGTTCTTTCCATGTCGTATAATTAAAAACGGTCAAACTAGAAAAGGTAACTAACGGAAAATCACTATTTGACATATTTGCTAAAAAAAACATTGATCTACATTAGATTTTAGCATAACTCTTAAAAAATCCAATCAGTTTTAGGAAAAACTAAATGAACCCCATTTAACATCTAATTTTGTAATAACACTTCAGTGATTTAGAAAAAAAGCCACCGAAGGGTAGTTAGCTTCTCCCTTCACTAAATTGAGTCACTCTCAACTAATCACTACATTAGAATAACTCTTATTCCTATACTGATCAGTCATCATTTGTTAGGTCAAGAAATCATTAACTTGCTTAATAATTTTCTGTAAGTGTGACCCTTCATTTTAGATCCTAGAGTTCCACCCCAATGAGCCAACCGAAAGGAAAAACCAATTGGGGCAAAAACTAAAGCGATCCTATCCATTTCTGGAGTTCGCCTTGATATTGACCAACTGCATAAACCATCCGAAGGAGGACGCTCCTAGGGTGCCTCGAGGCCGTGCAAGAAGGTCTCACGGTGCAAACCAATGAAAGAGACCATAGGACATGTTGACACACATTCCTCTCCCACTTACTATAAATACTCTCTCCATTCACCTTGATATTGATCCATGCAAACACCATCCGAAGGGGGACGCTCCCAGTGCACCTCAAGGCCAAGCATGAGTCTCACGATGTGAATATTAAGGGAGAAATGTGAGTGAAAAAATGACATATCATATACATCTTTTCCTCCCACTAAGTATTTTAACAACCTTGGGTTTAATTTACTTAGGAAAAATACGACTAGTTATTTTTACTAAGTGATTGTTTAAGTTTGCCAAAAAGTAACACTTACTTTGGAAAATTAAATAATTTTGATTAATACTCATTAAATATTTTAACAAATGTTAATCAACAATTGCATGCTTGTAGCAAATCTATCTATAATTCACCTTTTTAGGTAGGTTCCTAGGTAGGGATGTTTCGTTTCCGTCAGCTTAAGTTCCCCAGCCTAGCCAGAACCCGTCTTAGACAAAAGGTCCCTTATAGATATATTTGTTACAAATTTAATCTTTTATTGAATTCAATTTAATCCTACTAAACCGATTTAAAAGATTAATCTAATTTCTAATCTCATTAGAAATTTGTGAACTTAGGTCTATCTCAATCATATTTTAAAACTATTTTTGAAAAATGATTTTACCTGAATAGGATGATCGAGCCGAGGGCAGCCCCCTCTTCAAAGACTCATGTAGTAAAGAGCTACTACCTAGCGAGGTTCTTTCAGAACAGCTACTAATACAATGGTTTGGATTGAGTACAGAGATGCAATGAAAATGATCCGGGTGTGAATCCGGTACTCGCCGATTAGGCCTCCATAGTGGAAATCAAAATACAGAGGCCGGTCCTACTTGGTACCTATTCGCCTGATTCACCTTCTCCTGGAACAACTTTCTATTTTGTATTGAGTTTCACACTCCCGAAAAAGTTTCCCCCATTCAATTTGTAGGGACACAACCCCTACCTTCTCTCTTCTAGAATGCTTTTAGGCGTTCTTTCTGGTTTTGCTTCTCATTAAGAAGCACACCGGGCTTTAGTCGTTTGAGCGGATCATCCAGGTCTTCCTTCTTAGCCTTGGAAGTTTGAATTAGGATTGAAACCGAGTTTTGACTCAACACAGAACGGATTTCATAACCACCATCCATCACCAATCACATTCCACATCCCATTTCAAACTTTTCGATTCCTCTGGGGTTCGTCCCGCTAGTCTTGAGTGTGGGGGCAGGGCAGGGGCTTTACAAGCGGTGATGGAAGAACCGGTGTTAGCTCTTCCGCAACAAAAACACGGAAGCGAAGCTTGATTCGTCCTAAAAAGATATTTTCATTTTCAATTGAGATGGGATAATTCCTTAAGTCAAAGAATCATCATGCGAAGCTGCTTTGCTCCTTTTCAGTATGGGAGCGAAAGGTCAGCCGCTTACCGTCCGTCCACTCATCCCAAGAATCAAAATCAAGTCCTTTGAATTTAAAGAGAATGTACTTGCTTATGGAATTATTGCTTCAAAGAATCATCCTCAAGAATTACAACATTGGCTTCTTGCTTATCAAAGGCTCCGGCCTTTATCAAACCAAAAGAAATTTGCATGCAACTCTTAGTTATTGATTTTAATTTCTAATTTCATTTATTTATAACTCTTATAAAGTTAATGAAATAAATTAAAACCTACATTGCATCGATTGGCATACTTTATAAAATTATAATGCTTATAAGATTACCTAAAGTAATGTCATGCATCATACAATGTTCATTTCATTACTATATATATATAACACTTATATATAAAAAAGTAATGAAAATAAATAACATACAACACATGCATACATTCAAACTATATATTATAACGATTTATATAAATGATGCATGGCTATGTTATTTATGCATGCAAGCATATAGTATAACGCTTATATTATATGATGCATGAGCATGCTATAAAATTAAATCATGCATATACATATATTATAACACTTATAATATATATGATGCATGAAAATAAATGCATAACATTGGTGGATCTTAAAACCATATGACATACATTATGACATATAAGAAAAAACATACATCATATGTATATTTAATCTAACAGTTGATGGATCGGGATAGGGCCTCTAAAAGGAGAAAATAAAATGCTAACTAATACAAAATTTGAGTCAACAGTTTGGAACAGGTGAATCGGGTCTTGAACCGCTCGAACCAAACTACCCGTCAAAGAACCACCTTACAGCTGATTGTGTAGCAAACGCACCATGCGTCGAATAGCTATGCATCGAACATGAAAGACTATGTGATCATGTAGCTAATGACTATGCGATGAGCATGAAAGTCTACGCAATTGTGTAGCATGCAACCATATGATGAGCAACTAAAGATCGCGCGATCATTCAGTAAGCAACTAGCGATCTTGTAACAAATGCCACATGATCGATCGCGTAGCATTAGCCATGCAATCATTTAGCAAATGCTAAACGGTCGTGTAGCAAAAGCTACCTGATCGCATTAGAAGAGCTACCCGATTGTTTAACTGTAGCTACACGATCTGGAACCTCTGTTTCGTATTCTCCATCAAAACAATGCTCTACAACTCTTCATTGAAGCATCCCGGGAATAGCACGAGCGACTCAAACTTACAAATTATAGACTCGATTGGAACATTAATACCCAAAAATGCATGGGCCTTTACAAACCAAATTTGTAAACAAAGAAAGCCTTAAACAGAGCATTCTATCCCGAAACATCCATCAACAAATTACATCCACAATCATTCATCACATGAACCATAATGCAGCATATAAAACCCACCATTATTGTAAATCGATTCAATAAAACGAATGGAATTTGGAATCAAGAACCTACAACTTGGCACTGATATTAATTGAAGGAAATTTTTAGAAAAAAATTCTTTGAGCTAAAGTAAAGATCATCCCAAATTCCATTTTTATTGAATATAAAGTTTTACAGTATAACAACAACAAGATATGCATTTACTTAAAATTACAGCAGGCTTTAAAACAAATACCTAGGGTTACAAAAACTTTTATCTTTGAAGAACTCTTTCTTCAAGAAATCCCTCGTACAAGCCATGAACGAAACTCCTTCCATATGGATCTCCTTCTTCAAATGGACACCAACACTTGGGAACCATCTGTATTCTCTTGGGATAAAGGTTTCAAACAAGAGTTGTGAGTTTTGTTTGAATCCTTGGAAGAGGGAAGGATATGGAGAGGAGAAGAGAGATGAGAAGAACTTTTCTTCTCTTTGAGTTTTTCCTTAGAGAGAACACTTCTTCTCAGAGAGAATTAAGGAAGAAGATTATTAATTCAACTTCTTGAATCCTACGTAAGTTAACTTGAAAGGATGGGGGAGGGAGTTATAACTCCTTCCCTTTTTATTAATTTCAAATAAATTAATAATATGTATGTATGTATGTATGTATGTATGTATATGTATGTATGTATGTATGTAGATATGTATGTATGTATGTATGTATGTATGTATGTATGTATGTATGTATGTATGTATGTATGTATGTATGTATGTAAGTATGTGTGTATATATATATGTATGTATGTGTGTGTATATATATATATGTATGTATATATATGTATGTATACATATATATGTATGTATATATATATGTATGTATGTATATATAATAACTACTTTATTATATATACACACTATATGTTATATCAAATATAACATAGAGCCTATAGTTTTATATTGCATCAGATACAACATAAACTATAAGTTTTATTTTTTCTCAACAATACATGACATTTAATATAAGGGCTAGTTGCATAAATAGAATTCAAGCTCAAAATAATAGAATATATAGTACAAGGATAAAATAATTGCATATATAGATCAAAAAATGGTAAAAGACTAAAAAACTCGTGCCTAACCACCATTGTTCGCTTCTTCCCGGTTTTCTCAAATTAAAAGCTATCACTGATAGCAGCTATCGATGATAAACATGCTATTAACTGGTATCGCTGATAGATTCTATCAATTGCTAACGATGATAGTTGCTATCAGTGATAGCTTTCAATTTGAGAAAAATTAATACAATTTTGAAATATTAGTTTTTAATTTGCTATGAATTATTAGTAGCTATCATTGATTCACTTTCTTCAATTGGAATCAACGTTGAAATATTACTACTTAAGGTTATCAGTGGCTATCAATGATAGACTTATAAATAGTGATCGACTTTGAAAGAAGACCAACAACTTTGATTACCATAGTAGTTATCACTAATAATTTTTTATCATGGCTATCATTGATAACAACTATCAGTCGTTATCACTAATAGACTTTCATAAATTAGAATTAACCTTGAAATATTAACACTTAAGGCTATCAATGATAGACTTCTATATCTGGTTATCACCTTTGAAAGAAACTCGATATATATATATCACCTAAGTTTTATCACCGATATCACTAACATCATTCATATCGTGGTTATCAATGATAACATCACTAATAAGATGCTATCAATGATCTTACTGATATCATGCTATCAATGATAGTTCTCTATCACCGATAATGTGCTATCAGTGGTAGCTTCTATCATCGATATCGTGCTATCGAGTAGCTTCTATCATCGATAACATGCTATTAGTATTAGCTTCTATCACTGGTAACATGCTATAAGTAGTAGCTTCTATCAATCATAGTCAATGAACACTTTTTTGCCCCTTTCTTGTCCTTTCCAAACATTTATAAGTCCCTTTTCTTTTCGATGATAGTTTCTATCACTGATAAATATGCTATTAGTGATAACTTCTAAGCATTCCACTTACATTTTAGTTCGAGATTCAACTTAATTAATTAAATTCACTAAGTTGACTATCAATGATAGATTTCTATAAGTGGCTATTAACTACAAAAATAGAATCAAAGATTAAGCTATTAATGATAGAAAATATTAGTGTCTATCACTGATAGACTTTCATTTGTTATTTATATTTATTATTTGTTATAATAATCAAACTTGATGATTGACTTGTTGATGTTAAGTCACTTATGAATGGAGTACTTTCAAGTCCTGTGTATGGAACTCAGCTTCGTAATTCTTGTGAAAAAAAGGGAAGAAGAAAAAATTCAAATAAAGGAAAGAAAATTTTTAAAAATAATAGAAAGAGAAGAAGTAAAAACTGAAAAAAAAAAAAAAAAAAGGAAAGAAAACTAAATAGAAAAAGGGAAGCAAAAACCAGACAAATGAAAGAAAAACCAAAAAAAGAAAAAGAAAGGGAAGAAGCAAAAAATCAGAGAAAAAAATAAAATAAAATAATAAAAAAAGATAAGGGAAGAAGCAAAAATTGGAGAAAGAGAAGAAAATATATAAAAGAATAAGCAAGAACCGAAGAAAGAAAAAAAAAAGGAATAAGCAAAAACCAAAGAAAGAAAAGAAAATAAAAAAATAAAAAAAAAGAAAGGGAAAAATAAGAAAATGAAAGAAAATAAAAAATAAAGGAAAGAAAAAGAAAGGAAAAAAGAAGGAAATGAAAGAAAATAAAAAAAAAAAAGGAAAGAAGCAAAAATCGAATAAAGGAAAGAAGCAAAAATGGAGAAAGAAAATAAAATGGAAAAAATGAAAAAATGGAGGGATAAAGCAAAAATCGAAGAAGAAAAAGAAAATAAAAAGAGTAAACTAAAGGTATACAACAAGATAAGACAAAGGATGTAAAGTTGAAAATTAAAAAAAAAAAAAATCAAAGATTGACAAATCAACTCATCCATATTTTCAAATATTTTAAAAATGTAATATATTTTTAGATTTTTTTATTTTATTCTACTATGTATTATAAATATCCTTAATATAAATCACATTTATATTAAATTCACTTATATAAATCTCATCCATATAATTGATATTTGGATCATATCCAAATATTTAATTCCTCTCAATATAAATCATATTTATATTTAAATTTAATTACATGAATCTTATTCTAATAATTAATATTTGAATCATATTCAAATCCCTCTCATTATAATGTATCAAATACATTATAACTAATTATATCATATATAATTCCCTTAAATAATTTGTACACTTCAAATTAATCCAAAAATTAAATCTCTGTTGAGCTACAAATGGGACCTTATGGACCAGCTCCAACGGTACTCAGATAATTAATTAAATTATTTAATTAAAATACCCAACATTTGTCAACCGCCGGTCACTCCACTAAAGACCTACAACTACATTTTTCGCACTGCAGATAAATTTTTGTGTCCATTGGATATAACAAATCGGCAGTGCGATGACCTTTCACAAATTGCTCGTAAGTACAGTTGGGCCAAAATACCGTCTTTCCCCTATAGTTACATCTAACTCTTTAAGTACCACTTCTCTAATGAACAATAAGTCATAGTCTAACTATGACTAAGTCCCTCTCGGGCCAGGAGAGGGTGTGGCCATTATGTTCAAGACCCGAAATTAGACCTTAAGAAAATAATTTATCTACTTGCCCCTGCATCGAAGAAGGAGTGAATTTCGTCTTGTGTAGCTGTGTTCCCAGCTCTCCAGTCAGACGAATGCCCAAAATGGTAGGCATGTTGAGTTGGCAATCTGGCCACTCTCACCTATACAAATCAAAGAACTGCCTTCATGAGGAGAAGTTCACAACTCATTCAGGATTCAGGTCATGTCACCTATGGTCATCCTAGTGAAATGTAAGTCTATATTATTAACAGCGTTATATAAAGAGACTAATCATTTCGTGGTCCGATCTTATACAAACTCTTTGTATAGGATACCCTGCCCACGTGTCTACATATGAATGATCAGATCAGATCATTAATAGCACTTTATAACACTTGTAATACCTACAAAGTGGGTTGTATCCGTAATGTCATCAGGGTAAGGTACCCAGCCTTATCCATCTACTACAGACCGTTTAGGTTATTATTTAAACAAGATCCACTTATATATCTCTACATACTTGTTTGAATTACATGAAATAACCTCAGATTGAGTATATGTTTATAAAATAATACTTATTTTATTAACAACAATATGTTTATACAAAGTTTATAAACTACATGATTACAAAGAGATTTAGGACACCAATCTCAACATATATCTCCTCATAATCAATATCAGTTTGTGAGAAACTTTGTGCAACTAGTTTTGCTTTGCATCTTCTGACCACATTATTTTCATTTATTTTTCTCACAAATATCTATTTGTATCCCACAGGTTAGACACCTTCTGGTATTCGAACTACTGGTCCAAAAACCTGACGTTTTGAAAGTGACTTTAATTCTACCTCGATTGCTTATTTCCACTTAAGTCAATTTTTTCTATGTCAACATTCTTCAACAGATTTTGGTTCAGGTCCTCACTTTCAGATGTAATATCAAAAAGCAACATTATACGGAAAAATATTGTCAATAACTACGTTAGTCAGTTCCATTTTTTTCTATCATGACATAGTTTATTGAAATCTCATTATTATCTTTATGTATTCCACCTTACTTATTAGTTATATTATGAATTTCTTCATGGGTATTTACATCCTCAACCAAGTCTTCTTGAATATTAATTATTTTTCTTTTTTGAGGAATTTTATCTTTGAAACCCACTGGTCTGCCACGCTTCTAGCATTTTCCAGACCCATTAGTAACAACTTGTTGTGTTGGGATATCAATTTTCGATGGAATATTTGCGACTGATATATGTGAATTAGTTACTTTCTTTGCATCTATAAATGCATCTGGTAACTGATTTTCTATATTTTGCAAATGAATTATTCTTAACTTCAAGTTCATATTGATCTGTACGTGATCTAAATGAATGACGATGCATTCCATGTAATTTTTTTTCCAAATTCTTAATTCCTCCCCCTAATGTTAGAAAATTTGTCTCATAAAAATGACAATAAGCAAATCATGCAGTTATACATCACCCATCAGGGGTTCAAGATATTTGATAACTGATGAGGAATCATATCCAATATATATTCTTAACCTCCTTTGAGGACCCATCTTAGTACCTTGTGGTGGAATAATTGGAACATATACTGCACATCTAAAAATTCTCAGATGGAAAATATTCATGGCCATAAGCTAATTGTAACGATAAGTACTTATGATAGGATGCTGGCCTAATACCTATAAGTGATGCTACATGCAAAATAGCATGTCCCCATACAGATGTAGGAAGCTTAGCTTTCATAAGCAATGGTCTTGCAATTAATTGCAAATATTTTATGAATGATTTTGTTAAACTATTTTATGTATGAACATAAGTTGTAAGATCTTCCGTATTTATCCCAATTGAGATATAATAATTATCAAAAGCTTGGGATATAAATTCACGGACGAATGGTCTTAATTATATAATCAAGAAATTGTGCTTTTAACTTAATTATTTGAGCAAGTAATCTTGTAAATGCAAGATTTCAACTTGATAATAAGCATGCGTGTGACCATCTATTGGATGCGTCTATTAATACCATAAAATATCTAAGTGATTCACTTGGTGGGTTAATAAGTCCACATCTATCACCATGAATTCGTTCTAAAAATGCAGGTGATTCAGTCCGCACTTTGACTGGTGATAGTTTAATGGTTAGTTTGCCTTGAGAGCAAGCATCACTTGATAACTCATTAGATTGAAGAATCTTCTGGCTCTTCAACGGGTGTCCATTTGAATTCTCAATAATTCTCCTTATCATTATAGACCTTGAATGACCTAATATGTCATGCCAAATAGTAAATATGTTTGGATTCATGAACTTTAGGTTCATTGTTGCATATGTTTCAATTACTCGTATATGAGTATAATATAATCCAAAAGACAAAACAGGCAACTCTTCCAATATGCATTTTTTATATGAGATAGTAGATATGATATAAAAATACTACATATTATTTTTTCTATCAGTCTTAATATGATAACCATTACAACGTATATCTTTAAAACTAAGTAGATTTCTTTTTTATTGGCTAGTGAACAATGCATTGTCAATTGTAAATTTTGTTCCTCTAGGCATAATAATATTTGCTTTTCCAAACCCTTCAATCAAGTTTGCAGAACCTGATATTATATTGACTTTTGTTTCCAGCATTGTCAGTTTGGAAAAATATTTTCTACTTGTAAGTATTGTACTGTCTGTCATTTTTTAGTCACCCAACATATGAAAATGATCCAGACTTCTTCATTAAAAGAAAATAATTACAATAAAAGAAAATAATTACAATAAGAAAAAGAACATTTGGAATATACAAAATGTTAACATCTACCAAGAGGAAACAAAATATGGAGATGAATAAAAAAACAACATTTAGTCTAGATATTTGTAAAGTAAAAGGAAACACTCGATGTTTCATCAATTCTGCCGATTTTCTCTTCAAGAGATTCAAATAAGTCCACCACATCCAAATTTGTCATATGAGATATGGGTCAAATATGTCATTATCATGGTATGCAAAATTTGCTCCCACATTTTTTTTTCTCTTTTACCTTCAGGGATGCTTGATAGAGATCAACTAAGTGTTTTGACATACGACAGGTACGTGACCAATACCAGTCATTCTGCATCGGAAGCATTTATCTTCAACACTTTTTGAACTCTTATTTTATGGAGCTTTTCCTTTGTGATCATCATTTTGTGTGGTTCTTTTGTAATTTGAATGATTATAATGACCACCACGAAATAATTATCATTTCTTCCTTTTTCACGATCACGATCATGATCGCGACCTCGACCGTGATTATTATTAAAATTCACAGCATTCACTTCAGGATTAGTATCGTCTAAGATGGTCGAGATTTATGATTTTTCATCAATAACTCGTTAATTTGTTCGGCCACAAGACATGAAATTAGTTCAGAATACTATTTAAAACATTTCTCTCGATATTGGTACTGCCGGAGCATATTCAAGATATGAAATGTAGAAAATGTCTTATCTAACATATCAACATCAATAATTTTCTCCACATAACAACATCTTCGAACTAATTTTAAATAATGCGGAGTTGTAATCACTTACTAATTTGAAATCTTGTAGCCTCAAGTGCATCCACCATAATGAGTTTTAAGAAGAATAACTATTTTTTTTATGATTATACCTCTCTTTCAAAATTTTCCAAATCTTTACTGTAAGATACTTCATTTTCAATCCCTCATAGAGATGATAACGAAGGAAAATCATAACTTTTGCTTTGTCCTAACTAGATGTTGTATTTCCTTCTGTAATAGTCTCTCCAAAATTCATAGCATCCAAGTGGATTTTGGCATTAAGTACCCATGACAAATAATTATTGTTGTTAATATCAATAGCAACAAATTCTAATTTTGTGAGATTTGTCATGGCAGCACTACCATAAAATATTGTATTTATATTAAAAAATTTATATATATTAAATATGCAAAATAACATTAAATTTATTAATTATAACGAAGAAAGAAAAACCGACATACTTTTAGGACCTATCTTTAGTGGGAAAAACAATAGGAGTTTGTGCTAATAACATGTTGTGAACTTGAGGAGTATAATGAGAACACAAATACCAATAAAATGTAATATTAAAATAAATATAATATAATATATAATATAAATAAATAACAAAAGAATATAAATAAATAGCTTAAATAAAATTTTAAAAAAAGAAAAGAAAATTATGAAAAATTCTCTAATTTCTTTCCAAAAAGTCGGGATTGCTCACAAAATCCACAAAATGACTATTATTTATGAGAGAATTGGCAAACATGAGGAGGAATTAGTTTGATACTAAGGATGTGTACTCATAACACATGGGCTACATGTTCTAAGACATATGGGGTAGTAGGAGAATGCCATTTGTTATTCTAGGTCATCAAACTTTGACACTAATTGACATCTATTATTATTATAATATTTATAGTAAAACTCTTATAATTTCGAAATCTTTTTTTTCATAACTTACACCCAAAGTAAGGACTTAAAAGAATTAAATTAATTAATTAAATATCTTTATAAAGAAGTGTTGTTTTTAAATATAGAAAAATAAACAAAAATATTTACAAGATATAACAAAATTTTAGAATTATCAATAATAGACGCTGATAGACTTCTATCAATGTCAATCAATATCACTGATAGACACTAATAGAAGTCTATCAATGTCTATCAGCGTCTATCATTGATAGTTTTAAAATTTTGCTATATTTTGCAAATATTTTCAATAGTTTTACCTTTGAAATAATTTCCCTATATAAAAATTAAGATGTTTTTGTATTTATTTACCAAACTCTATAACCTACTAAGTTAAAATTTACCAAGCACTACTTTACTTCTTTTCATACCTGATTTTTCTAAAAGCACAGCTGTCAACAATTATTTTTAAAGTTACAGTCATCGAGACTTAGGCTCCATTTGGGATTGCATTTGGAATCATAGGAAGGGATTTTTGGAAAAATCTTAACCGCCTTTATTGTTGGGTAAATCAAATTATTAAAACCCCGTCTGATAAGCATTTTCTTTTTTATTTTTCTTTTTGAAAATTAAGCTTATAGACACTATACTTTCACATCCAAATTTCTTCTTTTATTATCTATTTTACACCAAATGTTTAAAAAACCAAGCCAAATTTTGAGAACTAAACAAGTAGCTTTCAATTTTTTTTTTTGAAATTTGACTAAAAATTCAGCCATTATACTTAAGAATGATGCAAATCATGGTAACATATGTGGATGAAATAGATTTAATTTAAAAAATAAAAACAAAAAAATGGTTATTAAACGTGGCCTAAATAATCTAATCGAATCACTTTTTAAATTATAACTAACATGAGAAAGTTGATAGTAGTAACTTTTAGATTCAACCTTTTCTAAAAATCTGCTAATTTCTTAACTATTTAAATAAATATATTATAACAATATTCTTCCATCTTAATATATTTTTTACCTATATATTTTAAAATTTTAATTGATTCATTTTTGTATAACAATTATCATTCTTAAACTTTTATCAACTAATTTAGAAATAAGACCTACTCTGTAGTTGTTACAATTTGTTGTAAAGTACTACAACCAAGTGATCTTGATTCGTTCATGAAGTGACATGAGGAGCGGGGGCATCCTATGTAATGAGTTTGCATAAGATCGTACCAAGAAATAAGTCACTCTTACTTTATAACACTATTTACTGTTTAAGACTGTCTGTTTCAAATCGATGACCTAGGTAACTCGACCTCAATTCTGAGCTAACTATGAACTCCTGTTTATTCAGGATTATCCTTTGATTTGCATAAGTGAGAGTTGACTCAACAGTGCTGGCTCAATAAGCCTCCATTTTAGGGGTAAAACTGGGTAGATAACTAGGAACATAGGGCTCAAGATGGAATTCACACCTACCCGATTTAGGGTTAGTAGAGAGGTATTCTCTTAAGTACTGAATCCAGGTCTTGAACAAGGGGCCCCAGCATTTCATTGGCCCAAGAAGAACTCAGTTTAGTGACTGGATCACAAACCAATTGTTCATTAGATGATCAATGGGAGTTAAAAAGAAAGATGTAATTTCGGCGGTAAAATAGCATTTGACCCAACCATTATTACGAACAACTTGTGAAAGATGTGAAGGGTCGACTTACTGATTATGGTTAAATCAAGTGGACAGAAATATATCTACAATGAGGAGAGTGCAACTACTGATCTATAGTGGTGTGTTTCGATAGTTAACGAATATTGATTAATTCAGTTTAAAGAGTTTAGCCAATTAATCTCAAGTCATTGGAGTTCATGATCTGTAGGTCCATAAGGTCCCTCTACTAGCTCGTAAATCTTGGATTAGTATATTGAGTGAATATATATATATATTATTAATGTGAAAATAATTAAAATTATAAGCCTCCTTTGGTTCATATAATTAAATTGTCAAATTAGTATTAATCTATCTATCACCGTAACTAGTTTTTGTAATTTGTTAATAAAATTTACCAAATATTATTTAATTTTTTTTTATAGTTGATTTTTCAAAAAGCAAAGTTATAATTATTTTAAAAGTTATAACAACACGGAACGAAACCTTTTAATAATGACTTTACTTCTTAAAAAAACACCTTAATTAAGAATTAGTAGTAAAGGGATTCTACAAATGAGATTTAATTGAAAAGGAAGCGGAAGCAATAGTTGTCTGTCAAATCTAATCCCTTTATTACCAGTTCTTTTAAAAGAAAAATCTCATAAAAAACTTCCATTTATTTGAACTTGAATTTTCGTTGGATATTTTCATTTAAAAAAATCCAATTATTGGAGCTACTTTGTGTTACTAAATTAGTTTTCAGAAATTATTTTTCATCACACAAATCTTATAAGAAAAGAAAACAGTGAACCAAATAGCAAATTTCCCACTGTTTTAATTGATTCAACTTCAAAATTATAAGAGTATAAATTAGTTTTTTTTGTTGATTTTTTTATCCCGATATTGTTAATCTACCCATTTCATTCTTAAACAACGTTAATAAATAAAAATAAAATTCAAATCATCAATAATAGTGTTGAAATTTCTTTACATAGAAGAGAAAAATAAGATTCTCCACAAATAGCTTAGGAACAAACAATGTTACGAGTTGAAGCTTAATTATTTGAAGAACAATTTTAGTGCATCTTAAGATACGTCATTATTATACGTTTAACCAAATTATCTCATTAATATTTGTCACGTGACAAACTCTTTTTACTTTTTCTGTTTAGTTGAGGCTTTTTTAAAAAAAAATTATTCTTTTCTCTATGTGATTAAAGTAGGACACTCCCAATACTACTTTAATTAATTAATTTATTTTGAAGAAACAAAACCATAAATACTTAGAATTATAACAAAAACAAATCAAATGACTCTAAGTAAGGAGAAAAAAGAGAAGAATCATACTCTTCTATTACCTCCTCGTAAGGGAATGACCCAAAAAGTAGATGTGACATCGCATCATATGGGAAAAGAAGACGGACCTCCCAATTATTCATAATAAACTTAATCCTTTCAGTGAAAAAAGGAGACCTCCAAAAGATTCGAAGATATATCAATGAGATTCTTTTATTTCAGATCTTTTATTTGCTGACTCATTTGTACATCTTAACCCAATATTTAACATATAAATGAGATATTCAACCGGTTGAATTTGAAAGGAAAGTTCTCTCAATCTTTCATCCAAAATTTCAATCACCATATTTGGAATCCCAACTTGCACCCATTTTGAAGGTTTATTTCTTCACTGAATATTTCCTCTGTTGGACTTCTTCCAGTGAGCAATTCCAAAAGAAGAATCTAAATAACTGTAAACATCTCCTTTTGTTGACATTCCAATCTCATACCCATACTCTTCATTACTTTGTCACACCTTCAACATTTGTTACTTATATTTAGGTTCAATTACAAGTCAGTCCATCAACTTTTAAGTTTGTGTCTAAGAATTTTATAAAATTGAAGAATGTCTAATAAGTATCTAAACAATTAATTTCGTGTCTAAAATATCCCTTAGCCTTAAAAATATTTAATAAATCCTTATATATTCAATTTTGTTTTATCATGAATATGTCCAAAGACTTCTTTAACACAAGATGAAAAATTTAAAGACTTTAATAGGCTTCGAATAAAAAGTTTAATGACTTGTTTTACATTTTTAAAATTCGACCAAATTGACACAAACTTAAAAATTTACATTCCGTTTCGTAATCATTTTACTTTTAGTTTTCTATTTTAAAATTTATACTTATTTTCTCCCAAATTCTACATGGTTTTAACTTTCCTTTAAAAAATATTTGAGTTCTCAATCAAAATCTCATAACAATAACATGTTTTCAAAATTTTTTTTTTTTTTTTTTCAAAACTTGGCTTGCTTTTTAAAATATTGATAGAAAATAGATAATCCAACATAGAAATTTATGGGCCAAAATAGAGTTTAGAAGCTTAATTTTTTTAAAAAAAAATAAAAAATAAAATAGTTATCAAATAAGCCTTAGAGTCTAAACTTATAATTTAGCTAACTTATATTTATAGCTATTTTATATTCAACCTACATGGATTGGTTGCATTTTACTCAAAAAGGCTACTTATACGACCATGGATTTTGTCTTTATGTGAATAGCTTCAAATTTTAGAGACTATATTACCATGTTGACAAAGATATAAAAAATGTTTAAATTACAAGTTTAGTTCTTAACCAACATGTGAGTTATAAATAGACGTTGACCGACCAATCGATAATCATCACTACTTTGTTAATATTAGGTTAAAATTTTAAGCAAAAAATGGAGATGTGTAATGAAAGATGGTAGCTACGTGGGGCGATATAGCCAATAAATCCTCTTAGCCCACTAGTAATGCTCTGACTAGGGTTTGTAGAATCGGCTTGAACATGAAGCAATCTTGCGAGCCTAAAATTGGCAACATGGTTTGTCATCTGTGTTGGGGTTGATGCCCTAAATCTCGTAGGGTCCTATAGTTTGTAAACCTTGTATGAATAAACATTTATGTGATTAATAATATATGATATTTTTATTCACTTTGTCTATGAAATATATGATATTTTAGTTGCATTAACCACAAACCAATAAACTAACATCCAAGGTTATCGTTGTAACTTAAACATGTATGTGGAGACATACAGGTGGATCATGTTTAAGTGATTACCTAAATAGTCTGTAGTATATGGATAAGGCTGGGTACCTTATCCTAGTGACACTACGAGTATGACCCGCTTTGTAGGTATTACAAATATTGTAAAGTTCTACAAATGACCTGATCCTGATCATTCATGTATTAGACATGCGAGTGAGGATATTCTATACAAAGGAGTTTGTATAAGTCCGGACCACAAAATGTTTAGTCTCATTATATAACGCCGTTCATAATAGAGACTTTCATTTCACTAGGATGACCATAGATAACATGACTTTAATCTTGAGTGAGTTGTGAATTCCTGCCTATGAGGGCGGTTCTTTGATTTGTATGGGTGAGAGTGACCAGATTGCCGACTCAACAAGCCTACCATTTTGGGGATTTGTCTGATTGGGGAGTTGGAAACTCAGCTATACAAGATGGAATTCACTCCTTCCCGGAAGCAAAGGTAAGTAGATAAATTGCTCCCTTAAGGGCTGATTCCAGGTTTTGAACAATGTGGTGTCACACCCTCTCTTGGCCCGAGAGGGGTTTAGTCATAGTGGGACTATGATCTATTATTCATTAGAGAGATCGGTGGTACTTAAGGAGTAGAGAGGTAACTATAGGGGAAAACGGTAAATTTGGCCTAATTGTACTTACGAGCAATTTGTGGAGAGTCATCATACTGTTGATTGGTTATATCTCATGGACACAGAAATATATCTATAGTGCGAATAGTGCAGCTGTCGGTCTTTAGTGGAGTGCCCGACAGTTAATGAATGATGGATATTGTAATTAAAGAATTTAATTAGTTATTCACGTACCGTTGGAACTTTAAGCTACAGGTCCATAAGGTCCCCTTGGTAGCTCAAAAGAAATTAGTTGAGAATAAGTTTTTGGATTAATTTGAAATGTTCAAATTAATAAGAGAGAATTTAATTATATATGATATAATTAAATTGATTCAATTATATACGATATCATTGATATAATGTATTTGATACATTATTGTTTTGGAGGAATAAATATTTGAATGAGATTCAAATAGTCGTTAAATTTAATATAAATATGATTTATATTGAATGCCATAAAATGGAGAAAAAGAACTATAGTTTATATTGTATATTATGCAATATTAAAACTATAGGTTATAAATATAATATGATAAGTTGGTTATCATATTTATTTATATTATTAATTATTTGATAATTATCCCTGTTTTCTCTCTAACCACCTTAGTGAGACGTTAAACGGTTAAATGAAATATGATTTTATTATTCCAAATTGAAGTGTTACATGATTGAGAGGTAAATCTACACGGTTTGATTAAAGCCTATGCGATAGACTTGCTTCACTACACGATTGAACCACTTGCTATGCGATAGCTTGTTGTTCATTCTATTGTCTTCCTTTTCCAAACCTCAAACTCCCTCCTAACCAAAATAGCCAAAGCCCATGACTCTTGGGTTCTCACCTCGAGAATACCATGGTCACCAAGTGGTTGTGTCCTCTTTTGGTTCAAGTTTTTGTTGCTGTTCGCTCGAGGAGAGTTCGTGCTTGTTCGAAGTCTTTGTGAAAGTTTGAGGGACTAATGCGAATAAGAGTTCTTCAAAGGTATAATCTTTGGACTCTATTTCTTATTAGAAAACATGCTGTAATTTTAGTTAAAGAGCATAATCTATATGTTTTATTGTAAGTGTTTATATTCAATCGAAATGGGATTTGGACGATTCACTTCCGCTCATAGGTTCTTTGTAAAACGAGATCCTTTAATCTGTTCATCCAAAAGAACATTACTCGGCTTTAGATCACAATGAACCATAGGAGTTTCTAATCCATGGTGAAGATAATCCATTGCAGCTTCTACATCTAAAGTTATGTCTATCCTTTGTTTCATAGTCAGCCACGATTCTGATTGACCACCCCCTCTTCTGTGAAGCCAAGTTTCCAAGTTCCTGTTCGACATATATTCCAAAATCAAGGCCTTGAAATCCATACTGGAACAAGCATTAAGGATCTTTACAAGGTTTCGATGCCTGTTTCTGAATACTTCACGTTCGGTAAGACATCCCTTCGTTCCACCTTGATGACCATCTAAGTCGATTACTTTAATGGAAGTTTCGTCTCTCATTATACTTTTGTAACTGGATTTGAAGCTCCCCTTTCCGATTATATTTTTGTAAACCCTAGAACTTAAGTTTCTCAAGTATCTATACATTAAAATTATCTCTGGTGCTTGCATGCTTTAAGATGCATTGTAAGTTTAATCTTTATTGTATAGGTGTAAAGCTTAGTAAAGAAAGAAATCTTTCTAAGTGTTAAACTTGAGAAAATCTAAGTAAATTTTGAAATAACGTTCTAGGATTGTTAAATGTTCTAAATACTAAGGAAAATTTTGAGGGTGACCTAAAGGAAAATAGACTAGGCATTGACCAAGAAGGATTTGTGGTGTAAGCCCTAAATTCTTACTAAATTTTTAGTTTAAAGCTAAGTTTTAATGTCTCATTTGGGGATTGGACAACCTAGGTATCTTCAATGAATTTTAGGATGGAATTTTACTTTAAGTGGTGTGATTAATTGTGTTAAATCAAATGGAAAGGAAAATTAGGTGTTAACTTGAAAAACCCAATATTGTCTAAGTATTAGAATTAAGTTAGGAAAATGTGAAGGGAGAATTTCCTAGGTATTACTACTTAGTCAAGTGAATTGATGATGGAGTTTGGTTAAGTACTTGGAGGAGTTAAATGATTAAATAAGAATGAAATGTGGAACTTAAAAGAAAATTGGTGGGAGATTGTAGAAGTTAAATTAGGAAAATGATATGGATAATTTAATTGATACTTAAGGAAATTTTATGGCTTATTGAATTAATTTTTAAGGAAATTCATTAAAATATTTAAGTATTTAAAAATGGATAAAAATTAAAAGAAAATAGGTAATTAAGAGTAGTGGGGTTGAGTGGTCAAAGAAGGGGGTGGCAATAGGTGACTAGTTATTGGAGAGGTACAATAGGTGGATGACCTTAACTCAACTAAAGGGGGTTGGCGTTTTCAATTCCTTCAAGTCATTCTCAATTTTCTTCGACCTAAACTTAGAGAGGTGTGACGCTTGAGGGCCATCAAAGCAATTGAAGTACAAGAAGATGGTGTTTTTGACGACAAACTGAAGGTTGTTCAGAAATCTATGAGTTTGTGGGAACTTAAGTTGTGGGGGCTAATTTCAAAGGATCCAAGGGATTTTAAAGCTTTAAATCTTCATGTTAGTTAGTTAAGACATAGATTTAAAGTTTCATGGAAGAAATTTGAGGTATTTTTGTTCAAAATTAAAGAATTTGGAGCTGAATTTGTATAGGTGTGTTGTAGTCGAGAAGCAGGAGAAGTCACCAGACTGTCGGTTAACGAGGGTGTCTAGCCGTGTGCGCCTGCCTTGTCACCCACACCATCTTGCGTGCGCATAGTGCCCTGTCTGCCCACCTCATGCATCTTAGCTGATCCTTAACACTCACCCGCACGTACCTCTGTACACACAGACATGCTTGTGAGCATGGTTTGTTGCCCATCCTACACCCAGACACGTCTATGTGCATGGTTTGTCGCCCAGTCGTGCATCAACCACTATTTTCCTAGTTCATTGACCCTAATTTAAGTTATTTGAATTTTGTAAGTAATTTTTATGGCCATTTGGATGTTTTTCGAATATTTTAGCCTTGAAACGCATAAATTTAGGTTTTAAGCTACTTTTAGGATATTTTAAATAATTTAGGGTTAAAGGAGCTAAAATCATAAACTAGGGGTAATTTAGGTTCAAGTGTGTTTTGGTTGAAGTTATGGAGTATATATAGAATATTTGAGTTGTATATCTGTTTAAGGAGTAACCCTAAATCTTTTTATCTGATTTTTAGGTCAAACAAATATAAGTGAAGCATACAAGCCCGAAGGGACAAATCGGTGATTGTGAGAGACAAATGATTTAAGATGTTTTACCTAAATACTTGCAATGCTTGATTTTAGTTGAAATAAGTTAACTTTTGGATAATGAGATTTACGAACAAAATGCTTTCATGTTTCTAAGGTTTATTAAAGCATGAATCTTTCTTATATGAGCTACATGCTCCAATGTTTCAAGTTGTAAAAGTATAGATTTTTCTTTGAAAAGCTTTATATGTTATCTTTCCAATGATATGTTTCAAGCAGGTTTTAATCATGTTAAGCATTCCTAATGTGATTCTTTAAGTATCTTGAGAATGATTTTCTATTTCAAATGCCAAGTTCTTTATGGAGTGCTAATGAGTTTATGTACAAAATATGATTTATAAAGGCATGTTTTAAGTACCCTAGTTAACAAACTCCCAATACTTAAAGAGATGAAGGTATTTGGGACCCTGATACTAAAAAAGATGAAGGTATCCAGGAAATTCATTATCTGTATATGTATGATGGTCTTCGGGACCCACTTTAGCACAAAGATAGGCTTTGGGTCGTGTATTAGGGTGTTTAGCCTTTTGAGGACATATCTACATATGAGAATTATTAACGTTGAGAGTATTGAGCTTACTCTACCTCAACCAAGGTGAAAGGGTACAAGTTATGTATGGATGTTTAATGAGAATTGCATAAGCTTTGCTATGTTTTCAGGGTTTTCTAATATTTCCATGTGTAGTTTTAATATTGCTAAGCTCTTAAGGGGCATTTGGGCCCCCTATTTGGAGTTGGACGAGTGGGCTATTATAGCCCACCCGACGTTTAGGGCTCCAACTATTTTAGTTGGAGCCCAAGTCCCACTTAACCCACAGATTATTTGGCTCTCCCTCGTTTTGCTGACTTCGATTATTTTTCTCGGTTATTTTGCTCAGTTTCCTTCCATCTCTTTTCCTTAGGGTTTCACCATTGTTCCCGATCAACGTCATTCTTGGTGGGTTTTGGAGCTTCTTTTTCTCCGTTCCTGCCGATCGATTGTCATTGTGGTTCTCTTTGGTCAGATTTGAAGAAATCCTTTGCAGATCTAGACTACGGTATGTTTGGTAGTCTAAATCTGTGTTTTTCTCTAGATCCATAGCCTTTTCTTTCAGTTTCTTTTTCATCTTACCATTTCGAACGCCACTTCCTTTCCTCCTTTTATCTTGTCGCTTCTTTCGGTTATCTTTGCTCTCTTTGCTCCAAACGAGGGTTTCCCCTTGCCGTTTCTTTCGGTTCTCTAATATTTTGTGTTGTCCCTCTTATCTATCTGAGTCTGAAGTTGTACAACCTTTGGAGCATGGTAGGGGATGGCGAATGGTGTTCGAATCTTGGTAGGGTTATGGTAGATTGCCAGATTCACCGTCGCCCGTAAACCCGTGCTACACAAATAACATTTATAAACACCGAACAAACTACTTATACTAACTAGTAATACAAGCGGCAAGTCCGGGGTTGAATCACAGAGAACCGAATTGGGTTCGTCAAAAATTGAAACTCGTAGGAAGTAACTAAAGGGGGGCTTTTGTAAAAATTTTGAATTAATATTGCACAAAAATCAAATTGCACAATGAGAAAGAATGTATAAAAATATCAATTGAAAAAAAAATACTTAGCTTGAGTAGTTTTAGTTTATTTAATTTCTATTTATTTATATCATAGACTATTCAAAAGATATGTGAGAAATTCAAATTATAACGTAGCCTACTCGTTTAGAATCCTAATCGGTAGTCCATAAAATCAAGTTAATTAAAGCAAAAGTGAGAATCCTCAACTAATCAATCAATCAACAAGCATTAAGATCTAAGGCAAAGCTAAGCCAAACAATTGGTATCCATCGTCTAACCAATTATTTGAGCAAGAATTATCTAAGTTAGAAAGTAATGCCTATTAAATGAAATCCCAATTTAACTTCACAAACTTACTTAACTCTTGTTTCTAGGTGACAACTACCTAACGATTACAAATTAGGGCCAATCAAAGCAATCAATTATACACGCATAACTAATTTGTCAGATTATCCCATACAAGGCAATTAAATAATAAACAAAAGATAAATTCTCATAAAATTCATAATAGTCTAGCAAAATTATAAAACATAGTCTCAAGAACAAATTGGAAAGTAAACTACGAAACCTAAGCTAAGTTATTAGCCTTTAGCCACAAATCATCTTTTAATTCAATACAATACTCAAAAGGGAAGAAGTTTCAAAATTCTAGTGAAAATAAAGGAAGAAATTGAGAGGAAACAGAAGGTTGGCCTCTATTTGATTGTGTCTGGAGTGTTGGCCTCGAATGGCCTATTTATAAGTGCGTCGCAATGTCGCAACGCTAGGTAGAGTGCAATGCTGCAACGCGTTTTTGTTAAGCGTCAAGGAGGCGTCACAATGCTGCCCCTAACGCTTGGTTGCACGGGCATGGAGGTGGGAGTTCCATCAAACTACGTAGCGTAGCAATGCTAGGGTTAAGCGGTGCAACATTACCATTCTAACGCACAATGTTGGAGTTGAGCATTGCACTAGCATTGCAACGGTGGCATTATTCCATCTTTGGAGCGGCATTGCAACGCTGGCCTGCACCCGAGCCTACTACCTTTAAGCATTGAGCGAGCGCTGGGCTTATGCTTTGAAGGAGCGTTGTGATGCTCGGAAGGGTAGAATACTTTAATGTGATGGTCTTCTTTCTTTATTTGTTCAATTTGACTCCTATCTTGGCCATCTTAACGCCTCTTGTCCCGAACGCTTCATTCGACCGCTTGTACACTCGAGTCCTACAAAAAAAATCAATCTAAACATATTAAGTAGCTTAACAACCCCGAGCTAAGTAGAGAAAGATAACACATTTCCGGTGCTATCAGGTTACTAGATCAAATGATAAGTCTTCTTTCTCTTTTCCAACCGATGACGAGTCATTGTAATTTTTTTCCTTCATTTTTTTTAACAAATGTAAGCTTATTTTTTATACATTTTTCAGGTTACTTCGACTATTTTTCTTTATGATTTATTTTAGTGTTCGAATCTTGGTCTTTGATTATCAGTCTCTGATAATTGTATGTCATTGTATAAACATTGATTATAATTGTATTTCCATGAGATTTAATATCTATTCTTGGTCTCTGATTATCGGTCACTGTATAAACATTTATTATAATTGCATTTACATTTTTCTTTACCTGTTCTTGGTCATTGATTATTGGTCTCTATTCATTTTTGTCACTGTATAAACATGATTACAATTCTACTTCCATGATGTGATTCTCTTTCTTGGTCTCTGTTTATAGGTCAAAGGTATGCTACTATTTCAATGACTATTTTTGCATTGACTCTAATGATCAATGTATCCGATTTACCATGATACATCATATTATCCGAAATTCAGAACGATTTAAGAAATAATTTCATTGCTCTGAGGCTGGTTCTTACTGTCTAAGCATAATACTAGGATAGTTAATTGTTTGTTGGCTTCCTTATTTTTTTTTCCCAATCTCATTGCATCTATGTCATAACTCTTGTTTGGTTCTCAAGTTGTTCTTGTTTGGTTTACTATTTTCATTGCATGTAGTGGTTTGTAAAGTAGTGTTTTGCAAGTACTTTGTTGATGTGATTGACTGTAGTGTTTTCTTTAGTTCTCAATGTATTTGGTTCACTTTTGTGTTGCTTCCCCCTCCCTCTCTTTTGTGTTGTTTACCACATCTCCTATTAAATCACTTTCACTTTTTTCTTTACATTATTACTAAAGCATATGTTTATTGATTGTCATAGTGTTCAACTTATTAGAGAACAAGCGAAGCTTCACATTTTCTCCTTCATCGTACGTAAGGTGGTACTCTTCTTTGTCTCAATTTTCTTTTCTTTTGTGTCCTTCTTGGTAGTTTTTTCCTTTCTCTGTTTATTGTCTTTGTTCGTACTATTTGTCTACTATTTTCTTGTTTATTTCTATGGTTGGTAGATTTAAAATCTTTTCTTTCATGTATTGTAGGTCGGGTGGAAACTAATATGTACTTCTTTTTTCTCAAATTTCATTATGTATATTTGAAGTGTTTTTTGATAAAAAAAACTTAAATTCTTAAAATAATTTAGTTATATATTAATTATGCTTTTTCAGTTTTTTGTTACAGTAATTTCCATTCTTAAAGGCTTGATTTTCTTCCTATAATTGTCAGGCTTCATCATATTTTTCTTTTTATTGATTTATTTTTCATTTAAAACTCAAGATTTGATCATGAGCCTAAAATGAAACCTACTAAAATCAAGACTATTTTATCAATGAGAATTTTAATTTCCATATTCATATTAAAAAAAATGAATTTATTCAACGACATTGCGTGAAATTGAATATGATTATTGTTGTTGATTAATAAAAAAAAATAGTTTGTAGGGCTATCACTCATCTATGGGTTAAAGCATGCTAGTGGTCAGCAGAAAATGTTAATAATACCCATTTGATAACTTCATTTGGTAGGGTTGAATATATTTGATAAAAATACAAACAAATTTTTTTATTGATATATTAAAATAAAGTAAGAGCTATGAATAACTGTCTTTAAGGATTAAGGTAACAAATTTAAAAGTCCATAGATAACGATTTATACTTATTTGTTAAAGAAGTAAAAAAGAGAGATAAGAAAAAAAAATGCATTTTTACTTCAAACTTTCAATTTCATCCAATTGCACTCTAAATTTAGATTAAAAAGTACTACATGCTACTATTACTACTATTACTAAGCTATATCATACAATTTTGCATGCATTTAAAATTCCATGATAAGTATATTCTTATTTAGACTAAAAGTACATTAGTTTAAAACTAAAATTAAATTTTGCATAAATTTCAAAACCCACTCATGCATAAATGTTTCAAGGGTCAATTTTCGTAATTTATGGTATAATGGACCCCAAAGAAGTAGTAACCAGTTCACAACTACCCAACATCAATTACTGCTAACACTAGACTATTACTCAACGATCATAGGAGGATAAAATACCCGCCACATCACATTAAACATCATATTAGGAAATTAGCATACTTTCGGCTAATCCATGAGTCTGATTTAAGTTGTCGTGAAAGCACGCGAATGGATGGAAATGTTTTTTCATTTTATGTACTTTACCAAGGACAATTGACAGATTAGTGGGAACAAAAGTTGTAGATGTTAAGGAGATGGTCGCCATGTGCCTGCATATCTTAGCCCATGATGTTAAAAACAAAGTAGTTTGGAGACAGTTCATTAGGTCTGATGGAACAGTTTCTAGGCATTTCATCTCCATTCCCAATATCGTTTTATGACTACATGAAGTACTATTGAAAAAACCTTTTCCAATCATAACCTCCTGTACAGATCCAAGATGGAGATGGTTTAAGGTATAATGAAACTAAACAAATGTTGGTGTGTTGTTCGTGTCTAGTTAAGATAACTTATGTATATCAATATTTCATACGTTGTGTTCGCATAGGATTGTCTAGATGAGTTAGATGGTACGTACGTAAAGGTCAACGTGAGTGCCACTAATCAACCAAGGTATATAATGAGGAAGGGTGAAACCACCACAAATGTTCTTGGTATTTGTGACAGGAATGGCGATTTCGTGTTTGTCTTACCTAGGTGGGAAGGTTTTGCAACTGATTCTCGTGTGCTTAGAGATGCAATATCATGACCTAACGGATTGAAGGTTTCGAAGAATAACAACTTACACGCACAACTTCTTGTCGTATATCGTAGTATCGAACGATTATGATTTCATACAATTGGACATTGTATAGGGTATTATTAACTATGTGATGCTGGGTACCAAAGTGTGAGAGCTTCTTGGCACCATATAGAGAAGAACGATATCATCTTTCGGAATGGCGTGGAGGGGGGAATGCACCAACAACTGCAAGAGAATTTTTTAACATGAAACATTCTTCTACGAGGAATGTCATCGAGAGGGCATTCGGGCTGTTGAAAAGGAGATGGGCAATACTCCGCGAAAAATTATACTACCTCGTGCAAGTCCAAACTCGGACGATAACGGAGTGTTGCCTTCCTCATAATCTTATTAATAAGGAGATGAATACTGGCGAAATCCTCAAGGATCTAGTCAAGGTGGACTCACATTTTGGTACCATTGGTGGGGACGAAATCAATTATATTGAGAGTTCAAATGAATGGACACAATAGAGAGATGAATTGGCACATAATATGTTTTCTGACTGAGAGTTACGTAACAATCAGTAGCTACATGTTCAGTTTATTGCTTTTACAATGTTTTTTTTTTTAATTTCATGTATGCGATTTTGGAAATCAATTTCCAAATTTCTTTATATAATTAGATTTACTACCTTAGCTTCATATTTAGTTTGTGGCTTTTACAATATATATTTTTTTAATTTCATGTATGTGATTTTGGAAATCAATTTCCAAATTTCTTAATATAATTAGATTTACTACCTTATACATTGTACATAAAACATCACATGACAATTTCTTTCTTTACTACTTAAATTGTACTATAGTGTACATGTAGCAGGATGGCAAGTTCTTTTAGAGCTCCAAAGCACACTTGGACGAGGGAGGAAAAGTCGAAGCTGGTGGAATGTTTGGTGACTTTGGTTGAATTTGGTGGATGGAGATCAAACAACGGGACCTTTTACCCTGGGTACTTGGCACAGCTACGACGTATGATGGCTGATAAGATACCTGCCTGTACAATACAATTGACCCCTACCATAGTTTTGGGATTGATGCCCTAAATCTCGTAGGGTCCTATAGTTTCTAAACACATGTATGAACAAACATTTGTGATGTAATAATATGAGATATTTTATTCACTTCAATCTATGAAATATGAGATTTCTTAGTTGCATTAACCACAAACCAATAAACTAAAATCCTTGGTTGTCGTTGTAACTTAAGCATGTATGTAGAGACATACAAGTGGATCATGCTTTAAGTGATAACCTAAATGGTCTATAGTATATGAATAAAAGAGGGAAACCTTATCCTGATGACACTATGAGTGTGACCCGCTTTGTAATTGTTACAAGTGTTGTAAAGTGCTACAAATGGTCTGATCCTGACTATTCTTGTATTAGACATGTGAGCGGGGATGCTCTATACAAAGGAATTTGTATAAGACCGAATCACGAAATGTTTAGTCTCGTTATATAACAGCGTTCATGATAGAGCTTTCATTTCACTAGGATGACCATAGTAACATGACCTTAATCCTAAGTAAATTGGGAACTCCTGCCTTTGAAAGGTCCTTTGATTGCATGGGTGTGAGTGGCCATAGTCGACTCAAACCTACCACTTTAGAGATTTGTCTAATTGGGGAGCTGGGAACTCAGCTACATAAGACGGAATTCACTCCTTCCCTGACACAGGGGTAAGTAGATAAATTGCTCCCTTAAGAGTTGATTCTGGGGCTTAAACAATGTAGAACCACACCTTCTCATAGCACGAGAAAGTGTTTACTCATATTAGGACTATGATGTATTGTTGATTAGAGGAATTAGTGGTACTTAATGAGTTAGATGTAATTATAGGAGCAAAATGGTAAATTGGCCTAGTTGTACTTACGAGCGATTTGTGAAGGGTCATCGTACTGTTGATTGGTTATATCCAATGGACACAGAAATATATCTGTAGCACGAAGAGTGCAGCTGTCGATCTTTAATGGAATGCTCGGCAGTTAACGGATGGTGGATATCATGATTAAAGAGTTTAGTCAATTATTCACGTATCATTGGAGCTTCAAACTACAGGTCCATAAGGCCCCCTTGGTAGCTCAATGGATTCATGTTGAGAATCAGTTTTTGGGTTAGTTTGAAGTGTTCAAATTAATAAGAGGGAATTGGATTATATATGATATAATTAAGTTGATTCAATTATATGTGATATAAATAATTTGATGTATTAGATACATTAATTGGAGGAATTAATATAAATTTGATTTATATTAAATGCAATAAAGGAGAAAAAGAACTATAGTTTATATGTTGCATATAATGTGATATTAAAACTATAGGTTATAAATATAATATGATAAATTAATTATGATATTTATTTATAACAAAATAATTATGGGATAATTGTTGTTGGTTATTTTTTTTTCTATTAACTGAAAGAGTGGGAGGTTTTATTCAGTTTTGATAACTGATGAATAAAATGAAAATCATTTTCATTTTTCAAATTTCGAAGGTATTCCAATCGGGAAAAGAGGAAAAGCTAGAAAGAGTATACGATCAAGGACCGAGTTTTCTAGAAGATAGCTCCTCAACACTAAACGATCAAGTACCTAGTCTAAACGATAGACTTGCCCTTCTCCCACTTACTCAATCGTTCATTTCCTCTTTCCCTCTACCAAATCCATACAGAGCCCACACCTCCTGGATTCTCACACCGAGAATACCAAGGTAACCGAGTGGAGGTATCAAGTTTCTTATTCGAGGGTCGAGGGTCGAGGTTTACTCGATAGTGTTCGAGTTTCTACTAGTTTGAATTTGCTAGGTATTTTCGTTGCGTTCGTGCACTTTATCAAGTTTTCTTGGATGCTTGGTTGATTGATCGAGGGTATACGAGAAGAAAAAGTTCTTCAAAGGTATGTCTTACTTGATCCCTTTGTTTTGAATCCTTGAAGCAAGTTGTAATTTACTCGTTGATGCATACTTCTTTTTGTTTGATTATAAATGTCTTGTTCTTTCACAATAGGGTTTGGAACAATCTACTTCCACTCATTGGTTCTCTTGTTTAAGAGTTCCTTCACATAAATTGTAGGGTAAGGAATCTTAAAAGTACGTATCAAGGTATAGCAGAAATTCGAGGACCGACATGCAGTGGGTTCGGTTGGAATGAATAATTCCAATGTATCACTGCGGAAAAAGAGACGTTCGATGGTTGGGTGAAGGTAAAATTTCATAAACATTTTTTTTCCATTCATCGTCACCCATATTCTTCATGTATAGCCATCCTACAGCAAAAGGGCTCTTGTACAAGTCTTTCCTATATTTTGATGACTTAGCCTACATCTTCAGCAAGGACTGGGCAATTGGAGAAGAGACGAAGACACCTGGTGACATGGCCTCAAATGTGCCAGGGCGTATGCATGAAGGTGCTCTTATTGGCGATTCATAGAAACATGACCTGTCATAGTATGAGTTTGATGGAATCCTGACTGGTTTTGGTTCCGAAGGAGGAAATTCATCAATGGGTAGTAAGAGAAAGTGTTATGGATATTAGTCTGAGTTGGTTGAAGTATTTAAGAATGCAATGGACTTTGTAAATGACCAACTGAAGTTCATTACTGAATGGCCAAAAGAGCAGTGTACAACAGAGGTTGGGTACGTGCCAAGGTTGTGAATGAACTATATTCCATAACTATAAACCCGACAGAAGGTGAAACTTATGAATATCATATTTCGTAATGTGTATAATATAGAGTGTTTTTTGTCTGTTCCAACGATATGAAATTGGAGTATTGCGAGCTTCTTCTTCTAGACACGCCTGACCAACTATTTTCATCACCTACTTTTCCATGTTTAATTTAGACATATCTAAATTATGGCTTCTACTTTATAATAATATTTTATGTTTCACTCCAAACTATTTCATGGACATGAATGTGATTTGGTTTTCTCTTTTTGTTGTTTGCGAAATTTCTCTATCTCTACATACATTGATGTTTTGGGCAGTGATTAATGTTTTGGTGGAACGAACGACTTTATTTTGGTTCGTGAAAATATGATATTTCATTTAAATTATTTTCCTTTGATATAAGAAAAAGTAGAATCAATTGTGATATATACTAAGATAACATGCATTTAATTTACATACTGTTATAACCAGCTATTATAATAACCTGCACCCCAAACATAGATTATTATAACGCTGACTATAATAACTTGCATACCAAACACAAACTATAATAACCTGCACACTAAACACAAACTATTATACCACAGACTATAATGACCTACACTCTAAACACATACTATTATAACATAGACTAAAATAATCTTCACCCCAAACACAAACTATTATAACCCACAGACTATAATAAACACTAACTATTATAACCCACTTAGCTCCCCAAACGTCCCTTTAAGTTTCAAAGCATGTCTAAATGCTAAATTTTGATTGATTACATGATTTACCATAATTCCTTTTACATTTAAACATGTTTAAATATTTATTTTATATAGTCACTCACTGGGCTTTCCAGCTCACATTTTCCAACATGTTTTATTCCCCAGGCAGCAATTGAGATCCCGATGCATAGCTTATGGTTGCCAGTCTACCACGCAGCTGCTAAAGGAACCCTGATAATCAAGAAGCCTTTTAGGTCTATACTTAGTCTTTGGTTGTCTTGTAAACACGTACATATTAGTTAGGGAAGGGTAGAAACCCAAGTTGGTAAATATGTTTATGGATTTTATTGTACAAGAATCATGGTCTGTAAGGTATGCAATGTGTGTGGTGTGTTAAACCCTTTTTTATCACTGAATTCTTAATGCCTCAAAGGTTTGAGTTTGAAATGTCTGGAGATATGTAAATATATTTGTCTATCACGTTATACAGGAGCGTGGAAACAAGTTATAGGTAGATGATAGGCAGTAGATATTGGATCGACACCATCACGCAACGAAAGAAATCAGGATCCATAAGCACTCTAGTTCATTAATTTTGGTTGAAAAGAAACATGCTAAAAATAGAGTATAATGGGTTTCATCAACATACCTTGGCCGAACCAATGAAATCTCCATTTCCAGCTGCAAAATCCTTCGAATCCTTGTGTAGACTACCACAAGATCTTCCCTACTATCCTTTTGGTGCTCTAGATTGAGTTGTGGGACTCAAAATAAGCTGGAATCAAAGGGAATATGGAGAAAGATCACTGAACAGAACCCATTGAAGAACACCTTCTTCATCCGAATTTTTCAGCAAAAATTCAGTCAGTTCTCATGCCTTTTTTTCACTCCAATCTCTCCAATTGATTTTAAAATAATATTTTATTTCTAAAATCAAAATTTATTAATTTTACAAATTAATTTCAAAAATTAATTTTCTAATAAAATTAATAAATAATTATTTAAATAATTCTAATTAATTCTAATTAATTTAATATCTAATATTAAATTAATTTTACACAAATTCATCTTCATATATTTAAATCATATTCAAATATATTTTCTCCAATCCTGTTTGATTCTAATTTGAACGTTTCAAATTAACGTATCACGCTATTCTAGAGCTATCCATTTCCGAGCTAGTAGGGGGATCTCATGGACCTATAGATCATGGGCTCCAACGATCTGAGATTAATCAACTAAACTCATTAGACCGATCTAACCCCCATTCGTTAACTAATGAGTCATTCTACTAAAGTCCATAGTTGAACTCCCCTCACTGTAGATATATTATATCCACTCGATATAACCATGATTAGTAAGTTAACCCTTCACAGGTTGTTCATAGTAACGGCTGGGTCAAATCTTTGTTTTACCCCCGAAATTACCTCTTATTCCTTAAGTCCCCACTGATCCCCTAATGAACAATTTTTTTGTGATCCAATCACAAAACCGAGTCCCTCTCACATGAGAGAGCGGGATCCCTTGTTCAAGCCCGAGAATCAGCACTTAAGGGAATAACCTCTCTACTATCCCTAATACGGGTAGGAGTGAATTTCTTCTTGCACCCTATGTCCCCAGCTATCTATCCAGTCTTACCCCTGAAATGGCAGTCATATTGAGCCGACGCTGTTGAGCCAACCTGTTGGTTTTTTGGCCTTTAATCTCAAATTAATTATTTTTAATTAATTAATTAATCAATATTTTGATAATAACAAACTTAATTTTTAATTACCGAAAATTTTAGTGTTTTAATATATTCATAGCATAGAGCCCGGAACAACGATTCCAACACCTCTTGAATCACTCAAATCGGAGCTAAAACAAAGAAGTTATGACCGAAACAAGTTTTATCGAAAAATACCAGTGGCGATAGTCAGCATCAATGATCAATCCGGCGACGAGACGTGGAGCTTTGGGAGAGTGAAAGGTGGGGCTTTTGGTTATTTAAAATATTATATATATATTATTTTATTAAAAAAAATGTGTCAAACGGTTTCTTTGAAATTTAAAAAAAAAAAAAAAAAATCCAGAAAGCATCAAATGCTCCTGCCGTTAGAAACTTTATATATATATACATATTCAAATTTCTTTTACCGTTAACTTTTTATTATTATTATTATTATATTTTTTTACCGTTTGAAAATTTCAGAATTTAAAAAATATATATATTTTTATTATATATTTTATCTTATTATTTTTCTTTTAATTTATTTTAATCTCCACCCTTCATTTTTTTAACACAAATCTAATGGTCCAATTTAAATTCAATTTTTTTTTCCTTTCCATCTCTTTATAAACCATCTTCCTCTCCAAATTTTGAACTAACAAATTTTACATTTCATAATCCTCCAAAACTCAAAAGTTTCCATTGTTGCTCTCTCTAAGCTCCTAATTTTTTTTTCTTTTCATCTTATTCTTGAGAGAATGTTATTGTATTGTGAAAATAAATTTGTTGAGTGCTTAAACTTATAAATCCACTCTAGTGAGAGTTGTATTGTGTTCTTTAAAAATTCCAACATTTGTAACGGTTTGATCCTAAACCGTGGAAAGGTTCGGGTTTGCTCTTGAACCTGTAAAAGGAGCGGTGGTGTAATGGTTGGGCTCTAATCCGTGGAAGGAGTCGGAAAGATTTTATTCGAATTCTCAAGAGGCACTTGGGGAGTGGAGTAGGTCGAGTTTGACCGAACCACTATAAAAAATTATGGTGTCTTCTTCTCTAACTCTTTCCTTTTTATTTTTGCAATTAATTTAAGCAATTTATTGTATGTTTTAGTTTTTTCTTATTTATTTGCTAAAATTTGATAGAATTAAATTATCACACTTTTTATCATCTTATTTGTTGCATAAATTGAATTTTTCTTATTATTTATAAAAAGTGTATTAATTAGTTTAATTGGGTTAATTTAAAAAAAAAAAAAAGTTTAATTAAACCCTATTCACCCCCTCCAGGGTTGCCATATCGATCCAATGGTATCAGAGCGGGTTGCTCTTCTTGAAATATTTATTTCTTGATAAACTTAATTGTTTTTTAGCTATGGCAACTTTAGGTTTTATCCCTTTTGCTGATAGTCAATCTATTACAAAACCTCATTTCTTTAATGGTACTAATTATAGTTATTGGAAAAATAGAATGAGATTTTTCTTGTTTTTTATTGATTATGATTTATGGGATATTGTTGAGGAAGGTTTTAAAATTCCAACAAAAGATGTTGATGGTATTAGCACTATAAAACCTAAGGAAGAATGGTCAATAAATGAAAAGAAAGCATGCTCTTTAAATGCCAAAGCTATTAATTGCTTATTTTGTGCTTTGAATGAAGTTGGGTATAACAGAGTGTCTATTTGCAAAATCGCTAAAGAGATATGGGATAAATTAGAAATTACTCATGAAAAAACTAGTCAAGTAAAAGAAACAAAGATTGACATATTAGTTCATCAATATGAAATGTTTAAAATTGATGAAAATGAAGCTATTTCCGATATGTTTATTAGATTTACTGACATTGTTAATGCTTTAGAAGGACTTGGGAAAAAGTACTCAAATCTTGAGAAGATAAAGAAGCAATTGTGGTCTTTGCCTAAACAATGGGAACCTAAAGTCACCGTCATTCAAGAGGCAAAGGATCTCAAATCTCTCTCCATTGATGAACTCATGGGCTTGTTGACGCATGAGATAAAGATCAAGAAAAACATGGAGGATGAGAAGAAAAAGAAAGAAAAGAGTATAGCTTTAAAGACCATCTCTTTAGAAGTTGACTCCCAAGATGAATATGACCTTGATGAAGATGATGTTGCCTATCTTTCACATAAGTATAAGAATTTCATCAAGAGAAAGAAGCAATTCAAAAAACATCTCTCCAACCAAAAAGAGTCAAAAGGTGAAAAGAGCAAAAAGGATGAGGTAATATGCTATGAATGCAAGAAGCCGGGTCATATTAGAACCGATTGTCCTCTTCTCAAATCATCCAAGAAATCCAAGAAGAAAGCAATGAAAGCTACTTGGGATGATAGCGATGAAAGCAAAAGTGGGAGTGATAATGAAGAAGTGGCCAATTTTTGCTTCATGGCTCATAGTGACAAAGAGGATGAACAAAATGATGAGGTAACTCTAGAACCTCTTTCTTATAATGAATTGTTTGAAGCTTTTGAAAATATGCAAAATGATTTAGAAAAACTTAGTTCTAAGTATGTTGTGCTTAAAAAGAAATACAATGTTTTATCTAGTAAAAATAAGTCTTTACTTGAAGAAATTGCTTGCTTAAAAGAGAATGAGCATGATGCTATGCATATTGATGAAATGAATATCTTTTGTGACAAGCATGCTTTTGATTGTGATGAGAAAAATGTCTTGCTTGACAAAGTTAAATTTCTTGAGCATGATAGTTGTGAAAAAGATAATTTGATTAAATTACTCAAAGAAAAGGAATTTAATTCTTTGCAAGAACTTGATAAGGCTAAAGAATCTATTAAAAAGTTTACAATAGGTGCTCAAAGATTAGACAAAATAATTGAAGTAGGCAAGTCTTTTGGTGATAAAAAAGGTTTAGGCTGTATTGATGAATGTTCTACTCCTTCAAGTTCTAAAACTATCTTTGTTAAAGCATCTCATAATATGCCTAAGCTCAATATGCCTAATGTTGTATCTAAGCATGTTAAATCTAACTTTGTGCCTATATGTCATTATTGTGGTGTTGAAGGGCATATTAGACCTAAGTGTTTTAAATTGAAATATGCTCATACTACTTCTCCAAGAAGAAATTTTTCTCAAAGGGAAAAGTTTCACAATGTTCCAAGGAATAATTTCTCCAAGAAAAGTAAAGTGCATAAATTTGTTGTAAGAGATAAATCTTTGCATAATATTGTTTGTTTCTCATGTGGCAAGTTTGGACATACATCTTATTCTTGTTACTTGTCTAAATCCAATACCATAAATGTCTGTGCAAAAATGAAATTGATTCCCAAGTTTGTCAATGCTAACCATCTAGGACCCAAACAAGTGTGGGTACCAAAGAATCAAACTTGAACATTTGTGTTTGTAGGTTTGTTTGAAAGCCTCTAAGAAAAACAAGTGGTACTTGGATAGCTCGAGACACATGATGGGAAACCCATCCAAGTTTGTTTCTTTCTCCAAAAAGGATGGAGGTCTTGTAACTTTTGGTGACAACAAGAAAAGTAAAATAATTGGTAAAGGTAGTATAGGTAATGAATCTTCTATTTTAATATAAAATGTACTTTTGGTTGATGGTTTGAAGCATGATTTACTTAGTATTAGTCAATTGTGTGATAAAGGCTTTAGAGTTGTGTTTGATAAAAAGAATTGTATCATTGAAAATGCTAGTGATAGAAAAGTTATATTTGTTGGAAATAGAGATGAAAATGTTTGTACTATTGATTTGAATGATTGTCCTATTAATGATAAATGTTTATCGGCTTTGCATAATGATTCTTGGTTATGGCATAGAAGACTAGGACATGCTAGTATGCACTTAATTTCAAATATTTCCAAGAATTCTTTGGTTAGAGGTCTTCCCAAATTTAAATTTGAAAAAGACAAAGTTTGTGATGCTTGTCAAATGGGTAAGCAAACTAAGTCCTCTTTCAAATCTAAAAATGTGATCTCTACAACTAGACCCCTTCAACTATTACACATGGACTTATTTGGACCTTCTAAAATTGCTAGTTTTGGAGGGAAATATTATGTCTTTGTGATAGTTGATGATTTTTCAAGATTTACTTGGGTTTTGATGCTAAAACATAAGGATGATGTTTTGAAAAGCTTTTCTAGTTTTGCAAAAAGAGTTCAAAATGAAAAAGATTTTTTGATTTCTAAAATTAGGAGTGATCATGGAGAAGAATTTGATAGCAATGCTTTTGAAATTTTTTGTGAAGAAAATGATTTTTCTCATAATTTCTCTGCTCTAAGAACTCCTCAACAAAATAGTGTAGTTGAAAGGAAAAATCGTACTTTGCAAGAATTCACTAGATCAATGTTGCATGAGTATGGTTTACCTACATACTTTTGGACGGAAGCCGTTAACACCGCTTGTTATGTTTTAAATAGAGTTTTAATTAGACCTTCTTTGGATAAAACTCCTTATAAACTTTGGCATAACAAAATTTCAAATATTGGGTATTTCAAAGTTTTTGGTTGCAAATATTTTATTTTGAATAACAAAGAAAAACTTGGAAAATTTGATTCTAAGACGGATGTTGGAATTTTTCTTGGCTATTCCTCTACTAGTAAAGCTTATAGAGTTTTCAATAAAAGAACTTTAGTAGTTGAGGAATCTATGCATGTAGTATTTGATGAATCTTGCAATGTTATTTATACTTATGTTTTAGAAGAAAATTTTGGAGATTTACTTGTTAGTGACAAAGGCAAGGAAATTGTTTCAAGTAAGCAAAAGGTGAGCTTAATCGAAAAAAATGAAGTTGGTTCTTCTTCCATGCTTAAAGAGTGGAGGTATGCTCCTTCCCATCCCAAAGAATTAATTCTTAGTGATCCCGAACAAGGTGTGAAAACTCGTTCCTCTCTTAATATGTTTAATAATCTCACTTTTGTTTCTAAAATGGAACCAAAAAGTTTTAAAGATGCCGAAAATGATGAATTTTGGATTTTAACTATGCAAGAAGAATTAAATCAATTTGAAAGGAATAAAGTTTGGGAGTTAGTCCCTAGGCTCTCTCATGCTTCTATAATTGGAACTAAATGGGTCTTTAGAAATAAAATGGACGAAAATGGAAATATCATTAGAAATAAAGCTATACTTGTAGCTCAAGGTTATTGTCAAGAGGAATGAATAGATTATGAAGAAACTTTTGCACTCGTTGCTAGATTAGAAGCTATTAGAATGTTGCTTGCTTTTGCTTCTTATAAGAATTTCATTTTGTATCAAATGGATGTGAAAAGTGCATTTTTAAATGGCTATATCATGGATGAAGTTTATGTAAAACAACCTCCGGGGTTTGAAAGTTTTGTTTTTCCTAATCATGTCTATAGGTTGAAAAAGGCTCTTTATGGCTTAAAACAAGCTCAAAGAGCTTGGTATGATAGACTTAGTAATTTCTTGCTTGAGAATGGATTTAAAATGGGTAAAATTGATACTACTCTTTTTATTAAGACTAAAGAAAATGATATGCTTTTAGTACAAATATATGTGGATGATATTATTTTTGGTTCTACTAATCCATCTTTGTGTGAAGAATTTTCTAAGTGTATGCATAGTGAATTTGAGATGATATGATGGGAGAACTTAGCTTCTTCCTTGGACTCCAAATCAAACAACTCAAGGATGGTATTTTCATAAGTCAAGAAAAATACACAAGGGATTTGCTCAAAAGATTCAAATTCAATGAAGGTAAAATTGCAAAAACTCCTATGAGCACATCCACTAAGCTTGAAAGGATGAAAAAGGTAAGTGTGTGGATATAAAAACTTATAGAGGTATGATTGGATCTTTACTTTATTTAACCGCTAGTAGACTCGATATTATGTTTAGTGTATGTCTTTGTGCTAGATTTCAATCTTGTCCTAAGGAACTACATTTACATGCTGTTAAAAGATTTTTAAATATTTGTTTGGTACTATAGATTTAGGCTTATGGTATCCTAGAAATGTTAAATTTAATTTGGTAGGATATTCTTATCCGGATTTTACGAGTAGTTTACTTGACCATAAGAGTACTAGTGAGACTTGTCAATTTCTTGGTAGTTCCTTAGTTTCTTGATTTAGTAAAAAGCAAAATTCGATTGCTTTATCCACTACCGAAGCGGAATATATTGCAGTTGCTAGTTGTTGTGCTCAAATTCTTTGGTTGAAACAAACTCTTTGTGATTTTGGATTAAAGTTTGATAATGTGCCTATATTTTGTGATAATACTAGTGCTATTAATTTGACTAAAATTCCTATACATCATTCTAGGACTAAGAGTATTGATATTAGGCATCACTTTATTAGAGAGCATGTGCAAAATGATAATATTACTCTTGAGTTTGTAGGCTCTAATAATCAATTAGCGGATATTTTTACCAAGCCTTTAAATGAAGCAAACTTTTGCAAAAATAGGCTTGAGCTCGGTATTATTCGTTGTGATGCCTCTTGATTTTATAATTTTACTTATTAAATCTTTTAGAAGGCATTTTGATAGGGGGAGATATGGAAAGCATGTGTTAATATTCTTAGGGGGAGTTGTGCTAAATTTATGTTCATGTTTTTAAGGGAAACATTTATGTAGTTCTAAATTTTTCTTAATTATTCTTTTTGATGATTCCAAAGGGGGAGAAGTTTAAGAAAAATATGCTATAAATTTATTATGATTTTGATTGTATTAATTAGAGGGAGAATTTATTTTTTGAGTGAATTTCAAGAATGATCTTTATGGTGATATGTTGAATTTTATTATGTGCTACATATGGTTTACATGTATTTCAAGCTATTTTTCTTGAATAGTTTGTCATCATCAAAAAGGGGGAGATTATTAGCTTTTTGGCCGTTAATCTCAAATTAATTAATTAATTAATATTTTGATGATAACAATCTCAATTTTTAATTACTGAAAATTTTAGTATTTAAATATATCCATAGCGTAAAGCTCGGAATAACGATTCCAACACCTCTTGAATCACTCAAATTAGAGCTAAAACGAAGAAGTTATGACCGAAATAAATTTTATCGAAAAATACTGTTGGCGATGACATGGCGACTGAGTCAGCATCAATGACCAATCTGGCGACGACACGTGGAGCTTTGGGAGAGTGACACGTGGGGTTTTTGGTTATTTAAAATATTATATATATATTATTTTATTAAAAAAATGTGTCAAATGGTTTCTTTGAAATTAAAAAAAAAAAATCCAAAAAGCATTAAATGCTCTTGGAAGCTTTTTTAAATATATATATATATATATTTTTTTTTTCTTTTTTCAAATTTTTTTTTACCGTTAACTTTTTTTATTATTATTATTATATTTTTTTTACCGTTTGAAAATTTCATAATTTAATTATATATTTTATCTTCTTATTTTTCTTTTAATTTCTTTTAGTCTCCACCTTTCATTTTTTTAACACAAATCTAATAGTCCAATTTAAATTCATTCAATTTTTTTCCTTTCCATCTCTTTATAAACCATCTTCCTCTCCAAATTTTGAACTAACAAATTTTACATTTCATAATCCTCCAAAACTCAAAAGTTTCTATTGTTGCTCTCTCTAAGCTCCCAATTTTTTTTTCTTTTCATCTTATTCTTGAGAGAGTGTTATTGTATTTTGAGAATAAATTTGTTGAGTGCTTAAACTTGTAAATCCGTTTTAGTGAGAATTGTATTGTGTTCTTCAAAAATTCCAACATTTGTAACGGTTTGATCCTTCGAAATTATCCCTTTCCAATTGGCCAATGAATTAGGAATTTATCCTTCGAAAGTGTTCCTAGACATGATCAAGTTCTCGAGATTTAAGCAATTGCCTATTATGCTTGGAATAGGTCAAGAAGGTTGATTTCTGGCAACATCCAATTGTTGAACCATCAATAACTTGCCAATTTCAGAAGGCAAATAACCTATAAAATTGTTGACTGAAACATTGAATATTAAAAGATCTTTTAAGCAAAAGATCTCATCTGGTAAATTCCTAATTAACTTGTTTTCTGATAGATAAAAACAAGGAGATGCTCACAGTTCATTAAACTTGAAGGAATTTTGCTACTTAAGTTGTTATCATTAACTGTAAATTGAGAGAGTTCACTTGGATTACCAAATATTTCAGAAATGGAGCCTGAAAGAAATTTGATTCTAAAGATAGAATCTGCAAATTCTTGAGGTATGCCAATCAAGAAGGTGATAGCACCAAATGTGTGCTATCTAGCTCTACTTAATTTGGGATTGTTCTAGGTTTATACGTGTTTATTATGCTATTTTGTAGGTATTAAGCACTCAAGAGGTAGAATCGAGCATTGGAGTCATTTGGGGTTAATTTGAAGTAATTTGGAGTTAATTAGAGCATCCAAGATTCAGAGAAAAATTACCAAAAAAATGCACTTGAACCAAGTGTAACAACCCTCCACACAACGTAGAGCTACGTTTGAAGACAGAATGTTGATAGCCATCCCAGGGTAATTATGCTAGTATTACACTACAAGGCAGTAGCCTCACATTTCATGAAGCGTAATTACGTTACCCACAGTGTAGCTACGCTACATAAATTAATGAAAAACACACGAAAATGCACGCGCCTTCCTGATGACAGGCGGAAATACATATCATCTGAGGCCTTTTATTTAGAATTATGAGGACTGTTAAGTAGGATATGCGGCAATTATGTTAGGAATTCATAAAAATTGAGCTTGCGGCATTCAACATTAAGAATCTCAGCTAACCCATTATTATGCATTATTATGCGTTCAATTGTCTATTTTTGTAGCTAACGTAGGAAGTGAACGCAAATGCAAAAACCGAACTACCACATAGACGACCGCATGCGGAGAAAACTATCCATCACAAAGGCAAACGCGTTCGATCAACACATGGGTGTTACGGTAATCAGCCGCATGCGTCCATCGCATGGGAGTTGCGCTCGTCAAGCGATTGCGGTCATCGTGTCGAAGTTGCAGTATTAACCGAATGCAGTTACTGAATGATTACAGCTACACGATAGCGCATAATAGAGGGATCAAAGCAAGGTTAGTGGAATGAATGCATCAACGTACATCTTGAGAGAATCAAAAGCTGATGTTGACATTTCACCTACCACGCCGTTAGCAGCAGAGATTCAGAAAGAACTAAACGCGTCGCGAATGTTAGAATCAGAGTAGTCCATTAATGCTGTCGGCGATCCAGGCTCTATATAAAAAAGCCGATGAGCAGAATTTCAACTTGTCCGGGGATTATCCCTACAATCCAGGGTTTATCCTTGCGATCTAGACAAATTCTTGAGAAGAAGCTTGGAAGTTCTTCACCTCCTTCATCCATCCCGAGTGACGACCGGAGCCTTCGAACGGAGCTAGATCTCGAGAGAGTCGGCTTCTTTGCCCATCCATGGCACCACTAGTAGCCTTGATGCACATTTGCTGGAAGCAAGTCATTGCTTCCAGCTGGTCATTTCATTTGCTCTTCTTTTCTTATATTGTATTGTATTACATTTTGTGGTTAAGGAATTAATACATGATTGTGTTCAATGCATTTCTGTTTTCCCTTCGACTCCATCTCCATCTTCTTTACTTAGCATCCTTAACTTTCATTGTATCATTTAGTGAGATTGCTAGAATATCGCATACTTAGTCATGTGAATTAGAGATACGAAGCATGTAGCAAACCACCGAGAGGTGTGCATTGCATGAATGTGTGAGTAAACCTTATTTGCTTAGTGTGAAGCTGTAGCTACGCCTATCTATAGGCGGACGCAACCCTTGTCTATGAGTAAAGTCAGCAACAACTAACTATCCGAGAGGGTAAGTGGTTGGTCGCATTAAGCAATGTAATTATTGTTCACTAGAGATAAGAATAATCTTATATCAGAAAAGTTCATGCGGTTACCTTGTCTTATGAGCACATTATTCATCATTTAGGCATACTTGAAAGAGTAGTCTAAAACCTAAATCTAAGACTCGAGAGAGCGGATTGGAATGCATAAGCAAGAATGGGGAACTTAGAGATAAGCTCCGATTTCTATCACACAGCGTATGCACCCTACGGATAGGATATTGCATGCGTCCAGGATGTAGGATACGGTGGTATGCGGCTAGCATGCTCATGCGGCAAGAGTACGTGAGCGGGTTATGGAGGTTTAGGTAGGCATAGACTTCCCGGCAATATCGCAGATACACCGCATACGTCCTAGAGTTAGGCTCAAGTGTGTGTAGCATGATCACATAGCTTATGCTGACTAAGGTTGCCCTTGCGGTCACTCTTAAGGGTTGCAATGAAGACATCTCCACATTTTATCTATTTTTCCATCCATTTACTTCATGTCAATAGTTGTCATGTCTCTACCTCTCATTCATATTCTCATTTCGTTGTCTGATAGCTAGGAGTAGTAGTGTTAGCTTCACAACCCCTTCAACATTCTTTTATTCAACTGCCACATGCACATTACCGCATACATCTTGCTACAAGTCCCTGAGTTCAACCTCAGATCACCCGAGAAACTTTCATTCGCGTTATACTTGGCATGAGTGCAAGAAAACTTGTGACAGGACGCATGGTCATCGCATATATTTGTTAATGCATAGTCATTCCAATGCATGCCCATCGAGGCAGGATAATCAATGCATACCTTAAGACATGCATCGCATATTGTGTCCATGGAATTTTAGTTGAGTAATTGACATCTAATTTCCCGTCATCAAGTTTTTGGCGCCATTACCGGAGACTTGGCAGCTAATTGTTTGTTGAGTTTTGTGTCTCTACAGGGAACCTTTTTACCTTGGGAGTATTGCAGCTTGTGCGACCAGGTTGTAAACAATATTGAAGTGTAGGCGATGCACTGAAAGCCAATGTTGACCCCAAGGTAGAAGGGCAATCAGTCGCATGAGCTGAAGGTAATTCTAAGCACATGGTGGCCAACATGCACCCAACAATTGCTGGAAGTTCTAATGGTCAGGGTAAGCCCCTTGACCCAAGCAGTTGAGAGTAATCTCCTGCATGGAAGACTCCTTGCGGTGACAACACTCCTATTTTTCCAAGGACGTCTTCTACTCTATCTTTACCTTGCTTTTTTAGTTAGGTTATCTTTATCTTTATTGTTATTTTGGATATATGGTTGCTTCCTTGGTTGTGGTGCATTTTCTCTTTGTAGGTGCAATAATAAGTCTCCTCGATGCGCAGTACAACAGAAGAATTCCTTTCATCCTTCAACGCATGGCTTCAATCGCGTGGATTCCAACGCATGATCGCATGCGCTATTCCGCCTAAGGTTCTTTTCTTATTATCTTGTATGCCTTATCCTTTTGAAATTCTTTCTTTCCCGATTGTGTTGTTTTGCAGTGTTTGGTACGTATAATTCATCGCATCTTCTAATTAATCATCGCAAGGTGTTCCTTACTTTTAATAGCTTCTTCAAAATTTGAAAGTCTTAAGTTTTATTTTGTGTAAACCTTTGCTCAAACATTTATTACCGCATTCCTGTTGATTTTACTTTTAGCTTTGCGGTGAGAACGCTGCCAACCTCTAAGTTTTTGGGTGGTAGCGGTCTCGAAGAATTGCATTCATTACGTTGCGATCATTTGAAAAAAAAAAAGCGAAGAAATTTTTTTAGAATAATAACTCCATTGTCAACGCAATAGGGAAACCCATGTTGATAAGAGTTAAGTTGTGAAAGGCACTTACCCGTAGTTGGATGTCCGCATAACACACGTGGGGGCAAGCCAAAACGAAGGTAAGTCGCCAGGATCAATGCAAAAGCGCAACTCCTTTGTCCGGCGGCAAGCAAGACAAGAGTTGAGTTGAATATGGAATGCAACCGAAGTTGGATGCCCGCATGACACACGTGGGGGTAAGCCAAAACGAAGGCCGTAACCAGGTTCAACGCCGCATTTGAATAAGTAATTGCAAAATTTTTGAAGAATTTTGAACGAATGCATTCTCAAAAGCTAAACGCAAAGTTGCGATGAATGAATAAAAAGTTTTTTAGCAAAGGCTTGCCGGATCTGAACTTAGAAAAGATCTTTTTGAAGAAGCAGCAAAAGTGGCGGAGAGCATTGCGGCGATGGTTAGAGGTATGAGGAAATTATATTCTGAGAAGTGGTCATCGCAAAGGAAAGCCGGAAGGTGAGTTAGAATTTTTTGAGTATAACGCATGCTTAAGGACAAGCATGATTCTAAGTTTGGAGTTGTGATGACAGGCAAAAATGCATGTCATCTTAGGCCTTTTATTTAGAATTATGAGGACTGTTAAGCAGAATATGCGGCAATTATGTTAGGAATTCATAAGAAATTGAGCTTGCGGTGTTCAACATTAAGAATCTCGGCTAACCCATTATTATGTGTTATTATGCGTTCAATTGTCTATTTTTGTAGCCAACGTAGGAAGTGAACGCAAACGCGAAAACCGAACTACTGCATAGACGATCGCATGCGGAGAAAACTCTCCATCACAAAGGCAAACGCGTTCGATCAACGCATTGGTGTTGTGGTAATTAGCCGCATGCATCCATCGCATGGGAGTTGCATTCGTCAAGCGATTGTGGTCATCGTGTCGAAGTTACAGTATTAAGCGAATGCGGTCACTGAACGATTGAAGCTACACGATAATGCATAATAGAGGGATCAACGCAAGGTTGGTGGAATAAACGCATCAACGTACATCTCGAGAGAATCAAAAGCTGATGTTGACATTTCACTTACCACGCCGTTAGAAGCAGAGACTCAGAAAGGACTAAATGCACCGCGAATGTCAGAATCAGAGCAGTCCATTAATGTTGTCGGCGATCCAGGCTCTATATAAAGAAACCGATGAGCAGAATTTCAACTTGTCTGGGGATTATCCCTGCGATCCAGACAAATGCGTGAGAAGAAGCTTGAGATTTCTTCACCTCCTTCATCCATTCCGAGTGACGACCGGAGCTAGATCTCGAGAGATAAGCTCCGTTTGCTATCACACAGCGTATGCACCCTACGGATAGGATATTGCATGCGTCCAGGAAGTAGGATACGATGGTATGCGGCTAGCACGCTCATGCGGCAAAAACACGTGAGCGGGTTATGGAGGTTTAGGTAGGTATAGGCTTCCCGACAATATCGCAGATACACTGCATACGTCCTAGAGCTCGGATAGGAAATTGCCTCAAGTAATAATGCTCACCTTACGCTGGAGACTTACACTCTAGTTAGAGCATTATTATGCTTTTATTAGCGTCGTTACGCACCGGCCTTAGTATAAATTGAATTCTTGCCGAAATGGGTTATGATTCAGCCACCCAACCAGCTCCCACACGATTCCTTTCATATTTTCCCCTTTTTTGATCAGTAGGATGTATCAGAACGATCCCTTAGCGATTATTATGAATATTATGGGTTAAGGTAATCGTTTCTAGTGTGGGTTTTAGGATTTTTCTACCTATTTTATGTATTTGTGAGTTTTCGAACTAATTATTTGTAATTTTTAGATTTGATTATGTTTTTTTAATGTTTATGATTATATTATTAGATGCTTGAGAATTTTATAGTTATCGCTTGTGATTGACATTTGATATGTGACATTTAATCTTGTGTTAATCAACTAGGAGCAATAGATTAGGTTACCTTGCAAATCATTTAGATTAGTATCGTTCTAATCAACCTAGAATCAAATCAATCAAATATTTAATTAAGATTGTTCCTATTAGATATTCAACCTTACTTTGCCCTAGATTTTGATGCAATTAGGCCAACTTGAATTTGCATGTTGTTCTTCGATTTAAATTGGGCTAATTAGTTAATTAGGTCAAATTAACTAGTTGTTCTAATTAATTTGGTTAGGTATAAACAATTGCTTGAATCTAATATTAAGAATTCAATGACTGTATGCATCAAATAGGAGAATTCTGTAGCAACCCAAGCTAGGCATTTTTCTCATTATTATCACAACTATTCTATGTTTATTTTATGCATTTAAATTTCTTTGCTACAAAACAATTTTCAAAATCCCTCTTTGGTTACCCTTAGGTGAAAACACTTTAATTAAGAAATTCTAGAATTCCCTATGTCCGACCTTGTTTTGCCACTAAGACTAGCAGTTTGTTGTGGTGGATACAGTTAAATTATTTGATCGGGATGTGGGATTCAAAATCCACTCTGACCAAAAATAATGTTCCCTGTGAAGGAATTTGCAGGCAAGGATATAGAAACGAGACCAATTGAATTTCCTATTTCTTCAAGAATGGTTCCGCTAAACTGGTTTTCTGCCATGAGAAGTTTATAAAGTTTAGTTGACAAGTTTCCAATGGACCAGGGAAGCTGACCCATGAATGAATTGTGGCCACATATAACACTTTCAGGCTAGTTGAATTGGTAATTGAAGTAATAAAGTTGAGACCTTCCTTTCCATTGCTTGTTTGATAATTCATTTCAAAGCTCACATATTGGATTTTTTCTAACTTCCAAAGTGAAGGAATTTCTTCTAAAATCTGGTTTTCTGATAAGTCAATTCTTTCGAGGGTGCAGGCATTAGAAAGTGATTCAGGGATTTGACCACAAAAAAGATTCCCTCCTAAATATGCAACGGAAAGACTAAATTAGATGGAAGTTTACCATAAAATTGATTCTTTGCTAAAAAAGCACATTCAAAGAAGAAATGTTCATCAGTTGGGTGGGAAAATTGCTAGAGATTTTGTTTTTCCCTAGTTTTAAATACTAGAGTCGATTCAAACGACCCATTTTAAGTGGGATTAGAACCTCTAAATTTTTTTTAATTAGATTCAACTTGTTAAAAGAAGATAGATTACCAAATGAAGAAGGGATGGTTCCTGAGAAATTATTATGGCCAAGATTCAAATCTTGAGGTTCTTATAAGCTACTCAGGTCATATGGAATTCTGCCATGAAGTTCATTCTCATAAAAATCAAAGACACAAAGTCTCGAACAACGACACAAAGATGGTGGAATCGTTCCATGAAGGTTGTTGGAACTCAAGTTCAAGACTCATAATCAAAAAGTACAATGAATCTCCACTGGAATTCCCCCAGAGAAGTTGTTGCTTTGCAACTCAAGAATGCTAAGAAATGAAAGGTTGGCAAGGTGAGAGAAATTGGTCCAATGAGCTAGTGACCTCTGAGTCGAAGACTAATGACCCGACACTTCATAAAATTGCATAGAACTCCTTGCCATTTGCAAAAAGTAATGACAAATGAAAAAGATTATAAAATTAGGAGAATCCATAGATGGAAAAGACTTGTATTAAGCTACAAGATCTTCAAAACCCAATGAAATATTTGAAGGAACTCGTTTACAAAAGATCTACGAGTGAAAGTGGATCGTCCAAATTCCATTTAGATTGAAAACAAAAATTTACAGTAAACATACAGATTATGTATTCTAAGTAAAATTGCAGCATGCTTTTTAAACAACAAAAAGAATTCAAGTGATTATACCTTTAAAGAACACTTCTTCTCATACAACCCTCGAACAGTCACGAACTCTTCAAACAGCAACAAGAACTTGAAGACACTCTTTAAGAAAATCACGAACCAAAAGGTTGAAGACACTACCACTTGGAATCTTCAGTATTCTCAGAGTGAGAACCAGGAGTGGTGGGCTTTGACTAGTTTGGTTAGGAGGGAGTTTGAGAGTTTGGAGGAGGAAGACGACTAAGGAAGAAGCACTATCATATAGTTTCTACTTCAATCGTTTAGTGTCTCTGTATGTTTGTAGTCTTGTTAGGAAGAAAAGAATCATAAAATCTTTTATTCATTTTGCCATAAAAACCAACTAACCATCCACTAAAGTGGTTGGAGAGAAAATAGGATTATTATTCAAAATAATAAATAATATAAATAAATATAATAACAAACTTATCATATTATATTTATAACCTATAGTTTGAATATTGCATCATATACAATATAAACTATAGTTCTTTTTCTTTATTTATGGCATTTAATATAAATATATAAATCATATTTATATTAAATTTAACAACTATGAATCTCATTCATAGAAAATATATTTGTATCACATTCAAATGTTTATTCTTCTAATTAAACTAAAATGTATCAAATACTTTATATCAATTATATCATATATAATTGAATCAATTTAATTATATCATATATAATTAAATTCTCTCTTATTAATTTGAACAATTCAAATTAACCCAAAAGTTGATTCTCAACTAAATTCCTATGAGCTACCAAGGGAACCTTATGGACTTGTAACTTGAAGCTTCAACAGTACGTGAATAATTAATTAAACTCTTTAATTACATTATCCACCATCCGTTAACTGTCGGACACTCTATTAAAGACCGACAGTTGCACTCTTCGCACTACAAATATATTTCTGTACAATGACCCTTCACAAATTGCTCGTAAATACAGTTGTGCCAAATTACCGTTTTGCCCCTTTAGTTACCTCTAACTCCTTAAGTACCACTGATTCCTCTAATGGATAATAGATCATAGTTCATACAAGGTTTACAAACTCATATTGATATTTTAGTTGTATTAGTATAAGTAGTCCCTTGTGGGGATTAGAATTGGAAAAAGTGGCTCTTCAAATTCTTCCTATTTAATTATTGTAATATTAGCTAATCCAAAAAATAATTTCAAGTCACAAAGGGCTTAGATTATGAATATCGAAAACAATAAAAATTTTCAAATGTTGTTTTTTAAACAAACATAGATTAGTAGATATGGCATCAATTATTAATTTATATAGTCATTTGATATATTTTTGAATGGCTGAAACTTAAAAAATAAAAATAAAAAAAGAATGAAAATTTTGGTTGACTTTCAATAGTTTAGAAAAGGATGTTTTAGTCCACAATATTTGGACGTGCCTTTTAGATTTAATTTTTTTATTTCTTAGAAAAGTCCAATTTTAAAAAATAGAATCAAGAGAGTAATTTGAAAACAATGTTGATCTAGTAGATCACTACAATACACACCTGTGGAAATAACATTCTCCCAAGATTAATGAAGTTAGTTTATCTATTATGAAAAGTGTCATAAAAGAATCATTTAAGAAAATTTCATACCTTTGTCCAAAAAGAAAATTATTTAAAAAATAGTCTAAGAAATAAAAATGTTATAATTATTCATCCAAATGGTTATGAAATTGATAGAGATTTTGAGTTTTCATCTCTTGCATGATCTTTTTTTTTTCTGTTAATTTTTTTTTTTCACTTTTTATGTCGTCCCTTTTTCATCTAACACACTAAATAGAAAACTGTTAAGCCATAATAAATAAATAAGAAACTAATTAAATAAATTGAAACTTTTTTAAAAAAAGAGAACATATAAATTGAAAAAAAACCAGGTGAATATGCAAGTATGGACTAAAACATATATTTAATTAAATGTAATCAACCAGGTCCACATATATATTTGGCACAATCACTAATTTGATGCAAACATAAATTTCAAATAATGAGCATTGAGAAAGAATCTATTTAGAATGTAGAGATAACAAAGTTTGAATTCAAATAATGAGTTTAAACTATATTTTTATTACCTTTAAAACATATCGAATCTCTTTCAAAGTACATTTAGATTCTTTTTTTACACGAACCTAAACTCTATTTCTTAATACATCTTTGATAAACCTTAAGATAACTTTTTTTTTTTTTTTTTTGACCTCTTGGTGCCACATATCATTTTCATAATCTACAATAATATATTTTATTGTCAATAATCTCATAATCTTATATCCTAGATTATGTTTGTAATAAATAGCATATAACTAGCCGTATAGCTAATTTCTTTTCAACTTTGTGGAATAATTTTAACAACAATGGAACATTTGGAGAAGAATATAAACTAGAATAATAATTTTTTTTAAAAAAAAAAGCATTTACAATATTTTCCTTAATTTTGCAGACTTGTAGTCCTCTCCTCTTTAAACAACTCAATATGTTCACACAGCAAGGGAAAAGTCAAGTCTTTTCAGCCGTCTTTCTTCTCTATAGTTTCAATCATCAAAATTAATTTAATTCGAATTAATAATAAATAAATAAGACTCCAAATGGGAGTCACCCAGTAGGCATTCTTTCGGTCGTAAGAAAGCACTGACACTAAAAAGTATCCCCATAACATGTTCATACTAATTAATGCAACTAAAATATCACATATTTTATAGACAAAGGTGAATAAAATATCAAATGTTATTAATCACATACAAGTTTGTTCATACAAGGTTTACAAACTATAGGACCTTACGAGATTTAGAACATCAACACCGACAATATCAAGGTAGTTGAAGCTGAGAATTTATTTGATGTGGACTTTGGAAAGGGGAGGAAACTTTAAATAGCGTATGTGACAAATTAATATGTGACATATTTATGCGTGACCATATTGCAAACCACATCTTATTGGTAAGATATAGATTACACATGTAAGTTGTGGGAAGTCTATTCTATACTGTACATTATGATAATCATATGGAAGAATGTATTTTTAGGGCAATTTGTAACTCTATGATGACTAGGTGTCTGTATAATGACGACGGTTGAAGTGACTATTCCTAAAAATTTAGAGGCGTTGAGGACAAACAAATTATTAAGTATATGACATGTTAGGGCTTAATGTCTAGAAATTAATTATTTAAGACGTGTTTGGAATACATTTTCAAGTGTTTAAATTAAAAAATAAGTCACTTTGAAAGAAATTGGAGTGTATGGCAACCGCTCAAAATAGCTTTTCAAGTGTATTTTAATCCATTTTTATCAAATGTGTTTAAATAAAAATGAGTTGTTTGAAAAACATTTTTTTCTGAAATCAATCCAAATGGACTCTTAACTTAGGAAGAGTGGGAAGAAAGTTAGTTTAGGATAATCTCAAATTTATGGGAGTTTATATTCATTATGTTAAGCCACCAATTTCAACCTTTAGTTTATATTCATTATGCTTCTTCTTGGAATTTTATACGTTTGTGAATCTAATCATCTACTCCCATATGTGTTGTTCTTGTTGTTGGCCAGTTACATGATGCTTGTCTTTTTTTCGAGGTTACCATTTTTTCTGTTTTCACCATCCTTCGAATCATGCAGAGTACATAGGAATCATGTACCAACCTTTTGGTACAATAGTTGGATCAAGAGTGTACTCATGCATGATCCACGAATAATCATTATCACTGCAAGCCTTGACTTTGGAATTTTCATAATGAAAATGCTTAACACTGCCAATCAAAACACCATTAGTTGAAGAAAATATTTGTTGTGCTTTAGTTTCACCGCTCCAAGTGCCACCATTAGAACCGACCTTTCTAATGATACGAGATTTCTTTTTCTTGAGATTGGTGAAGAAGTAGATGTCTTCATCATCAACACCTCCACATTGTTGCCAAATTTGAGAGGGTTCTTGGCTGTAAAGATCAATGATGGGCAAGACAAATAAAGGAATGTGTTCTCCCACAATTTTGTTAAAGAGATAGTAACCCAAAAGTTCTTCATTGGTGGGACAAAAGGAATAGCCCAGTGGAAGCATGCTCTGATTCATCGTCATCAATTTATGCAACAAGCAATTAACTGAGAAGAAAGAAAATTGTAATTAAAACTCCTAATGAATGAATGAAGTGGGCGGTAAAAATAAATGAAACTATAGAATTGAAAAATAGTGATTAAAACGAAAATAATGGTAGTTCTTCAGTTTTTGTACGGCGACAAACTTTGTACTTTCATCGACAGAGAAAAAAACCATTTTACAACATAAATACAACAATTTACATAAAATTTTGTATCGAAAAAAAGTCAACCAAATTCTTTCATAGATTTTTTTTAAAAAAAAAAAAAAAAGAAAAAAAACCCTCAATGTACAAAATCTGAAATATAAGAAGAAAAGAAACAATGTGGGTAAGAGAAATAAAAATGAAACTAACCAACTAATTATTAAAACTAAATCACATCAAAATAATACTCATCAACATATAGAAGCAGCCATATAATTAAACATGACATGAAGAATATATAGTAATTTAGCAATGTTAGTAATTGTCCAAAAACTCAAAAAGAGAACACCAAATAAAACCTATTTGAATATATAAAGAACAAATCAAATAGCTATGTACTCAAACACGGCAAATTAACATAACAAACACCATATAGACAATTTACTAAGATCTCTTTTGATAGCATTTCTATTTATTGCTTTTTATTTCCTATTTCTTATTTTGTAAGAACTAAAAATTTGAATAGGTTTATAATTTATGTTCCTTTTCTTTTCTTTTCTTTTTTTTTTTTTATTTTTTATAATAATAATAATAATATCATCAATTTATACTCTTGAACTTTGAGTGTTGTGTCAATTTATATCGTCGAACTTTGAGTGTTGTATCCACTTAAACCCTAACCTAATAATTGTATCAATTTAAACCTTGAACTTTGAGGATTGTATAAATTTAAATCTTAAACTTATAATTGTAGCAATTTAAATTTTGAACTTTGATAAGTGTATCAATTTAAACTCTAAATTTTCTATCAACTTAAATCTTCCATTATGTTTTATTTGGATATACTTATGAATGTTCAGGATTTAAATTAATATATTTATGAAAGTTGAGAGTTTAAATTGATACTATTATGGAAGTTCAGAGTTTAAATTGATACAATAATAAGTTTGAGGTTTAAATTTATACAATCCCCAAAGTTCAAGTTTTAAATTGATATAATTATTAGTTCGAAGTTTAAATTGATATAAATTCTAAAATTTAGGGTTTAAATTGATACAACTCTCAAAGTTTAAGGATTAAATTGACATCAGCTGGGTTTAAATTAATAGGGTTCAAAGTTTAGGGTTTAAATTGATACAATGCCCAAAGTATAGAGATATAATTTGATATTTGCCCTAATAATAATAAAGAAATGGCCGGCGACGATGGAGAATGAATGTGGAAGAGGCGGCGGGAGAGATGGTACGGCAAAGGAAGCCGGCGGGGGAAGGCGGGAGAGATCGGGCGGTGTGATGTGAAAATAAGGACAGAAATGGCTCACGAGGTTAATAATGATTATGTGGACTTCAACTATTTATTAAACCAAATTGTGGGCCCCAATTATCTAATAACATTTATAATAAAATTCTTACAATTTATTAAACTATAAATTTGACCCTCTCGCTCTTTATTTTGCCATTTCATATCTATTATTTTTTTTTCAATTAAGGTTTTAATCACACAATAATATGAATGATGGTGTCATACTAAATTCTTCATATCCTTAGGAATACAAGTAAATATACTAAATTCTTCATATCCATTTTATGAGAATTAGGAATACAAGTAAATAAACACACACATTATTAATAAATAAGGTTGGAAATAATATATTTTTAGTCCACATTTCTATTTTGTTCCTAAATTTTAAAATATTATACATTTAATCCTTAATTTTTGAGTTTTATTTCAATTTAGTCCATAAGCTTCAATATGTTATAATTTTACCCTTGAAATTTGAGTTTTGTTTCAATCTAGTTCCTAGGTTTTAAGATTTTATATTTTTATCCTCATTTTTTTTATTGAATACTTACTTTTAGTCATTGACTTCAATTTCTATTAATTAATTAAAAATAATTATGAAATAAAATTTTAAGTTTAATTTTAAAAATGATAAAAAAAAAAACAATGAAAATTAATTATACTTCTTTTAATGATTTGTAATTTATTAACATAAATTAACATTAAAGACGAGAAAATGAGTACTTAGTGAATAATCGAGGTTGAAAGTGTGAATCTTGAAACATAAGAACCAAATTGAAACACAACTCAAATATCAAAAGTAAAATTGTAATATTCTGAAACCCAAAAACTAAATTGAAACAAAACTCAAAACCAAAACCTAAGAACCAAAAAAGTAATTTTTTTTCAATAAGAAAATTATAAAAATTATGAATTTGCAAACTATTAAATTACAAAATTATTTTGAGCTTAGCTCGGTAATTGATTTAGTTTTACTCTTTACATATTAGAGATTTGATCATTTATCTCTATAATTGTTGTACAAAAAAATTATAAATTCATTTTAACTTTATTGTTTATGTCTATTTGGTTTCCCATTCTTTAAAATTTTATAATAATTATGGTTCATTTGTTAATCATTTGGTTTTTTCGTTTTTAGTTTTTAAAGAACAAAAATAATACATCTTTAGTAACTATTTTTGGTTTTTTGTTTCTAACAAAAATTCAAAACAAAGAATAAAAAATATGTTATAATTGTTTTTAAAATTAAAAATACTTAGAAGGTTCGATAATTGTATTTTTGTTTTTTATGTTTTTAAAAGATCAAAACAAGTTTATGATAACTTTTTTAGTTTTACATATTCTTTTATAAAAATAAAATTTAGTTATTTTTAAAATAATTTTCTACTATAATATATATATATATATTCTAACTTTTTAAAAAAGTCAATATTGATTAAAAAAAAATCAATCGTTCAAAAGTGCGAATTAATCATAAATAAATGTTCGGAAAAAATACATTGAGAGAATATAAGAAAATAATGATGATTTTAATACCAAAGGACACGCAGTTTTTTAAAAACGCTAAATTGATTTTTATTCTACAGAATTTTATTCATGAAAATTAATTATTTTGTAAGAAATATACAATTTTTTACTTTCTATATTAAATGTAATGTAAAATACTTAATCTTCAAGATAATTAATTTTACCGTAACCTATTAATATAAGTTTGTTGGTCCATTTTTTTTAAGAAATTTGTTTGATCAAGTGATATTTAACAAATAGTTACTTAGTTAATTTGATAAATAGCTTCAATTACCCTTTAACTATATTCATGTCAATATACTAGTATCTATAAAACACGAACACTTATACACATTCATTTCAAATTATTGCTTTTGCTATGAAATGAAATTTGGATAGCAAAATGTTTTTTTTAAAAATCAAAGCTTTTGTTTTCTTTATTGAGACATTGACTTCTTTCATGTCGGGCCTTTGATCCAAAGCCTCGCTTGCACATCTTAAACCAAGCTTTAGAAGAGATATCAAATGATGTGTAGCTTCTTCAACATCATATGCTTCTTCCAATTCTTCATAAAAATTTTGTACGATGATATTTGGAAGGGAAGTAATGACCCATCTTTGCTAAACATCTCATTCGTTGGCTTTTTTTCCATAAACATTTCTAGAAGTAGAATGCCCATAGCTATACACACATCACCTTTTGTTGATACTGTAACATTGAAATCGTCTTCTACGTACAAAATCAAGAAAAATAAATTACAACTTTAGTCTGATTGTGTCTTGTAATCCTTTAAACCTTTAAAAAAAAAAAAAAAGGTTCAATGAATTTTTACACTTTTAAAACCGTTTATATCCAAATGTTTAATTTTGTCGTTGTCGATGAGAGAGAAAATAAAAGAAAAATGAAATATTTATTAAATAAATAAATGTGTAAGAAAATAGTTCTTTTTTTAAAAAAAATAAAAAAATCAATCAACTAACTTTATTTTATTCTTAAGAGCTACATCCTAGTAAATAATAATAATAAAAATAAATAAATAAAAAAGGAGGAGTGTTACCTGGAACAATGTAGTCGATAGATATTTTAAGGTCAATGGTGTTATTTTGTTGGTGATTCGGCAAATCGTTTTGATTTTGAAGCATTCTTGCAAGACCAAAGTCTGTAACATGACCCACCATGTTTTCGTCCAAGAGAACATTACTTGGCTTCAAATCATAATCAACAATCGGAGCTTCACATCCATGGTGAAGATACTCCATCGCCGCCGCAACATCCACCGAAATATCAATCCTCTGTTTCAAACTTAACCCACTTTTGTTTTCCTCGTCTCATCTGTTTCCATGAATCCAACTTTCCAAATTCCTATTTTCCATGTACTGGAATACCAACGCTTTGAAATCTAATCCCAAACAAGCACTTAGAATCTTCACCAGATTCCGATGCCTAATATACCTAAAAGCTTCACACTCAACCATAAAGCTCTTTACGACATCATTTTGGTCCATGTCAAGAACTTTAATGGCGGCCAAACCTCCATCTCTCATTACTCCTCTGTACACAGCTCCGAAACTCCCTCTTCTAATTAGATTCTCTTCACTGAAATTTCCTGTTACGGCCTTTAAGTCATAGAAGGAATACGCTCGGTGCTGTCCATCGAATGAAATCATGGTCGGTGGACCAGGCTGCTTCTCTCTGTTTTTGACATAGAAAAACAGAGCAATTACTGTAACACTAACACCGACGCAAATAGCTCCAACGATGATTCCAATTGTTCGTTTTGTGTTCGATTTTCGAAATGGAAGACTAGTTGGTAACCCCAATTGAGGTACTTCGCCACAGCTCGGAGTTCTATGATAGGAGAACTGCAGATGCATTGAGAAAGACGCCATTTTTGGGGACTTCTCCTTGGAGGTTGTTTGAAGAAGATTCAAGCTTTAGAGATATGGCAATGAACCAAGTGGTAGGATTTTTCCGGTTAATTCGTTGAACGAAAGGTCTATATATTCGATTCCTCTAATGTTTGTGAGTGTAATTAGAATTGGACCTTGGAAGGAGTTATTAGACAAGAACAGGGCTTCAAGATTTGTGAAATCTCCAATGACGGATGGAATTGATTCTGAAAGTTCATTGTCAGAGAGATCCAATACCGAAGCATTATCAAATTTTCAATTTCATAGGGCAAAGAACCAAATAGTTTGTTGAACCAAACATCCAAATAATCCAATCTTTTCAAGATGAGTAAACCATTTGGTATATTACCAATGAACCCATTTTGTCCAAGATTCAAATAATTCAAACACCGAAGTTGGAGGACTCGTGCCCCGAGCTTGTGGTCCTCCTTTTAGTGTGGATTCAATTGGGAACCCCCTCCAATGCACAAAAAATCATAATTTGCAAAAAAGAAAGGTAGTGAATCCACCACGCGCGAGTTCAATCCCCGTCGCAAATAGTTGAGCGGCTGCCGGCCAGCAACTTTTCTACACAGATATAGATTCATTCTTTGTATTTGGTCCAACTTCAAAACCCTCGAAAGAACCATAGCCAGAAGAACAAAGGAACTATACATTCGGTGTTGAAATCCAAGGGAGTTCCCCACTTAGTCTGTTTCCTTCTAACCCCATTACGAAGATAAAAGTTAAATTTGTTAGAGTGTTTGGAATGGAACCAGAGAGAAAATTATTGCTCAACAATAAGCTCTCCAAATTTCTAAGATTTTCCAATGAAGAAGGGATCTATTCACTAAAGAAATTCAATTCCAATTCAATCATACCAAGATTCCCCAAGTTTCCAATTTCTTTAGGAAGGGATTGTTGGGCCTGCTTCTGTGAACTGATGAAACTTTTTGGCCCAAATGATGAAATAAGTGAGGCCCTTTTTGCTGATCCAAACTGAGAGCCCTGTTCTTTGCCCCAAAGACTTTTGGTTGGTAGAGAACTTGGTTATTAAGAGCCCACGATTTTCCAGCTGATACCTTACACGTGGTCAATCCCACTGCTCTTTGTCTGATGGAAAAATGAAAAGAATAACTTCTTTTTTATGGGTGTTTAATGCAAATTAATTTTTCTCTCTCTCTCTTGCTCTCTGATTCTCCCGTTCTCTACCTTCTGTGTTCTTTTACGTTCTTCTAACCCTAATGCTTTCTTGCTTGATCTGTGCGACTGCTTTGAGTAAACGATGGAGGAGTCTTGCAATCGGGTAGACGATGGCAGAAAGAAAAAGTAAACGAACATGCAATCGTGTAGACAATTGCTAAAAGAAAAGATAGACGATCGGTCGATCTTCTAGACGATATGAAGAAAAAATGGTAAACGATCGAGCTATCTTGTAGACAATGAGAAGAAAGGGAAGGAAAATGCTTAGCGATGTATGTGGTTCGGTTATTAAAGCCTACGTCCACGGGAAGGAGAGAGTTTTATTAGTGAAGCTAAGTCATAGACTCTTTTTCTTTACAGATCTTTCAAGTTCTTTTTGAAGCTATGTAGTTGTTGTATCTAAAATTTTGTAAATGATGAGTATTTATACTAATTTTTGATAAAAGTAGTTACAATAACTAACTGTAAAGATTAAAGAAATGTGAAAAAGCTTCTTGAATGTTGAATGTATGAGCTTATAATCTTCAAATCTCCACCTTAAGCTCAACATGCAACCTCTTTTCCTTCTGGATTTAACATGTCTTCACCCTTTTTCAGGAAGCAGAAACCCGATCTGACCAAGACAATTAGCAAGCTTGAGTTTACTCACAGGTTTGGTAAGCATGTCGGCTGCATTCTCGGTGGTATGAACTTTTAACACCTCGACTTCTCCTTTCTCTATTCTGTCTCTGAAAAAGTGATACTTGATATCTATATGTTTGGTCCTTGAATGATACTGAGGGTTTTTGGAGAGGTGAATAGCACTTTGGTTATCACAATAGATTTTAACTACTATTTGATTAATACCAAAGTCCTTCATCAATCCTTTTAACCACAGTGCTTTCTTTATTGCTTCTGATATTGCCATGTACTCTGCTTCTGTGGTTGACAAAGCTGTGATTGACTGTAAATTTGCTTTCCAACACAGCAAGTTAGGACCAAATAAGAATAGATAACCTGTTAGAGATCTCCTTTTGTCTTGGTCACTTACAAAATCTGAATCAACATATCCATATAGCTCTAAATTTGATTCATTAATACTTTGATATATTAATTTCAATTGTTTAGACCAAATAAGATATCTTAAAATCCATTTTGTTACTTCCCAATGTCTTCTTCTAGGTTTAGACATGTATCTACTAACTAAACTAGTGTTGTATGATAAGTCTGGTCTAGTAGATATCATTAAATACATTAGACTCCCTACTGCTTAATTATAAGGAATTGATTGCATTTGAGTTAAATGTTCTATGTCTATCTCTTTCTAGTGAGTTCTTAGAGGAAAGTTTAAAGTGTGTAGCAATTGGTATGGTGACTGGTTTTGCATTTGACATATTGACTCTGTTTATTACCTTTTCACAGTAGCTTAGTTGACTTATGGTTAGGGTTGAGGATGTTCTATCCCTTTGAATTTCTATCCCAAGGATCTTTCTAGACTGACCCAAGTCCTTCATGTCAAATTCTCTCTTCAGGAGATTTTTTACATGAGTTAAATCCTCCTTAGATTTTTCTACTAGTAACATATCATCAACATAGAGTAATAGGTAGACTTTGTTCTTATAGGTAGTAGAGTTAATATAAGAACAAATATCTATGAAAACCTATACTTTCTATGTAGTCATTAAACCTTCTATACCAGCATCTAGGGGATTATTTTAGACCATATATTGACTTATTTAAGAGACAATATAACTTCTTCCTTACCTTTTTCCTCAAACCCTTTAGGTTGAACCATATAGATAACCTCATCTAAGTTTCCATGTAGAAAGGAAATTTTAACATCTAGTTGATCTAGTTCTAGATTATACTGAGCAACTAGAGATAAAAGTAGCCTAATAGAGGTTTGTTTCACTACTGGTGAAAAGATTTTAGTATAGTCTATTCCCTCTCTAAGTAAAATCTTTAGCCACTAACCTTGCCTTGTACCTAGGCTTTTCTTCTTTGGTAGAACCTTCCTTTAGTTTGTATATCCATTTAGAGGTTATAGGTTTACAACCTTTAGGAAGAGGAGCTAGGGTCCAGGTATTATTGACAGTGAGTGACTTCATCTCTTCACACATAGCTTGAATCCAAGACCTAGCATTAGGGCAATTCACTACCTCTTCAAAAGTGGTTGGTTCTTGGTCATTATGAGCTATTGTGGCATTTAGAACTAGGTTCATATAGTTATTTTCAGTATACCTAGCTGAAGGAACTATTACTATTCTTTGTCTATCCCTAGCCAAGGAATACTGACTTAGATCAAGTACAACTTCAGTATTCCCAGTGGTCTCATTTGAGGCATCCTCTTCTTCTTCTAAATCTATAGAAGGGCTTTGGTTAGTGGAAGAAACTTTAGGTGACTCCACCTCAATCCTAATAGTATTAAGGCTATTAGAAACTTCATAGGATGTCCTTTCTTTTTGCATAAACATTTCTTTTTCTCTGAAAGTGACATCTCTGCTTATAATAAACCTCTTTTCAATAGGGTTCCACATTTTAAATCCTTTTACTCCCTCAAAAAAACCCTACAAACATACACTTTACTACCCTAGATTTTAATTTCCCCTGATTTTGATGAATATAACCAACACATCCAAATACCTTTAGGTTAGGTGGATGTGTGGCCTGTTTTTCTTCAGGAGTAAAAAAATTTAGGGAGAAATGTGGACATCTATTTAAAGTGGCTTGTAGCCTCTGCCCAGTAATTTTCACTTAGTATTGCATCTGATAGGAGACATCTAACTTTTTTCCATGACTGTCCTATTTAGTCTTTCAGCAACTCCATTTTGTTGAAGAGTGAATCTAACTTTCCTATGCCTAGTAATTCCTGTTTCTTTACAAAATTTGTTAAACTCTTCACTACAAAATTTCAGTCCATTATCAGTTCTTAGGTATTTAATTTCTTTAGAAGTTTGTTTCTCTATCATGAGTTTCCATTCCTTAAACCAATCAAACACTTGGTCTTTAGTTTTAAGGAAGTAAACCCAACTTTTCCTAGAAAAATCATCAATAAAAGAAAATAAATACTTTGAGCCACTTAAGCTTGATGTAGGAGTTGGACCCCATAGGTCAGAATGTATGTAGTCTAAGATAGCTTTTGTGGTATGTTGTGCTTTAGTGAAACTTTGCCTTGTGGCTTTCCCTAAAACACAGTGTTCACAAAAGGTTAAATCTTTTGAGAGACTTTTAGGGAGAATTCCTTGATTAGATAGAACTTCTACGCCTTTAGCACTTATGTGAGATAACCTTTTATGCCATACATCAGCATCTGTGATCTCATTTGTGGTGGCTACATAAGCTCCTGTCATCATCTCAACTCCTTTGACCACAAATAAGTCATTTATCTTTTCTCCAACTAATATTACTTTAGAGTCCTTTAGCACCTCAAAAGTTCCTCCTTTACCCCTGTATTCACACCCTATAGTATCTAACATACCTAAGGAGATTAGATTTCTCTTAAGTAGTGGAACATATCTCACATTCCTAAGAAGTTTGATGGTTCCATTATTAAGTTCCATGGAAGTAGAGCCAATGCCTTCTATTTTACTGCCTTGGTTGTTTCCCATATAAATCATTTCTCCTTTTATTTCCTTAAAGGTGTTAAACCAAGATTTCATTGAGGTCATATGGTAGGTGCATCCGGAGTCTAAAACCCAATCATCTTTTCCAAGAGGGTTTACATGATTAAATTTATCTAAAGTTGAGGCTAAAACATCTGAGTAGATGAATGAACCCTCTACAACAGATGCTTCAGGCTGTTTTCCTTTTGAATCCTTCTCTTTCTCTTGGTTCTTTCTCTTTAAAATAAAACAGTCTTTTATTAGATGTCCTTTTTTCTTAAAGTACTTGCATTTTATTTTCTATTTTGATTTATTTTCTTCTGAGTTATGAGGTTTTCTGTCTTTAGAGTGGTTTTGTTTGAAGTTTTCTTTTACAAACAGACCTTCACCACTAGGTTTATCATTTTTATCAATCTGTAGCTCAAGCTCTCTAGTTCTTAGGACTGAGATTATAGTGTCTGTGCTTATACTATGCCTTCCATACTTTAGAGCCTTCTTAATTTCTTTATACGGTTCAGGAAAAGAGTTTAGAAGCACATAGGCCTCGTTTTCATCACCAAGTTTTTCTCCTAGAGTTTTAAATTTAGTAACTATCTTCTTGAATTCATCTAAGTTATCAGTTAGACTTTTAGATGAATCCATTTTGAATGTGAAGAATTTCTCCCTAAGATACATTTTGCTAGGAAGGTCTTTAGTAGCATACAACTCTTCTAGCTTAGTCCATATTCTATATGCAGTTTCTTGATCTAAAACTTGTCTAAGAACATTGTCACTAAGATTAAGAACTAACGTACCGTAGGCTGCCAGCTCCCAATCCTCTTTTTCTTGGGTTGTCACTGTGGTAGGGAGTGTTGATGGATCAAAAGGGCTCTGTGGGCTTTCTACTGGCCGAGTATCACCATGATCTTGGCCTTCCACAGTCCGAAGTCTCATTTGCCATCGAATTTCTCCACCTCGAACCTCGTTACTGACATTTTGGATGAAAACTTGTGTCTTGATTCTCCAAGAATTGAGATCTTGAATGTTTATTGCTCTGATACCACTTTGTTGGGCCTGCTTCTATGAATTGATTAAACTTTTTGGCACAAATGATGAAATAAGTGAGGCCCTTTTTGCTGATCCAAACTGAGAGCCCTGTTCTTTGTCCCAAAGACTTTTAGTTGGTAAAGAACTTGGTTATTAAGAGCCCACGATTTTCCAGCTGATGCCTTACACGTGGTCAATCCCACTGCTCTTTGTCTGATGGAAAAATGAAAAGAATGACTTCTTTCTGATGGGTGTTTAATGCAAATTAAGTTTTCTTTCTCTCTCTCTTGCTCTTTGATTCTCTCGTTCTCCACCTTCTGTGTCCTTTTACTTTCTTCTAACCCTAATGCTTTCTTGCTTGATCTGTGCGACTACTTTGAATAAACAATGGAGGACTCTTACAATCGGGTAGATGATGGCAGAAAGAAAAGATAAACGAACATGCAATCGTGTAGACGATTGCTGAAAGAAAAGGTAGACGATCAGTCGATCTTCTAGACGATATGAAGAAAAAATGGTAAACGATCGAGCTATCTTGTAAACGATGAGAAGAAAGGGAAGGAAAATGCTCAGCGATGTACACGGTTCGGCTATTAAAGCCTACGTCCACGGGAAGGAGAGAGTTTTATTAATGAAGCTAAGTCACAGACTGTTTTTCTTTACAGATCTTTCAAGTTCTTCTTGAAACTATGTAGTTGTTGGATCTAAAATTTTGTAAATAATGAGTATTTATACTAATTTCTTATACAAGTAGTTACAATAACTAACTGTAAGGATTAAAGAAATGTGAAAAAGCTTCTTGAATGTTGAATGTATGAGCTTATAATCTTCAGGGATCCACCAAATAGATTGTCTCCCATGTATAATCTTCAAAGCTAGTTCGAGAGATTCCCAATTGAGGAAGGTAATTGACCCATCAATTGATTTCTGGAAACATTAAACGTCTGCAAGAAAGTTGAATTTGTTAATGATGTAATGGAATCCAATCCTTCTTCTCCATTTGCATTCTTCAAGATTCAGATATTAGATCTTCCCAAGTTTCTAGAACAGGGGAATAGGATAAGTCAAGAAATTTTAACCGGAAAAGGCGGTAGAGGTCAGAGGGGATTTCGTCGGAGATGGTGTTGTTATGAAGGTCGAGAAATTGAAGGAAAGAAAGGTTTGTGAGATGAGAAGAAATGGCTCCGGTAAGGGAAGAGTTACTGAGTGTAAGGGCAATGACTCGGAGCTTGATGGGGTTGCAGACGACTCCATGCCATTTGCAAAAGGAGGAATTTGAGTTCCAAGAATCTAAAACTCCATTCAGGTCACTTTTGATTTTGGATTTACAGTTCAAAAGAGCTTCTTGATCGATTGAATTGTCGAGATGGGGGTGGTAAGATTAAAAATGGTGAAGAAAGATGAAGAAACTTAAGAGCAGGAGGAAAACGAGAAGTGATTTCATGGAGGCAAAAAGAATAAAGAAAAAAACTTTGATTTCCTTTTAAAAATGTGATACAAGTGGATTATTTAATTAGTTACTTATATACAACTTAAATCGGTGCAACAATGATTTCTGTTTGCCTGTCACTCGAAATACATTTAAGATCCGACACATGATCTCTTACATCACTTACTCTACTATCATGTTAATTCCATCCAAAACTTAAAACGGTAGATAAAGATAAATTTATGTTTAAATACTATTTTGATCACTATACTTTTGGTTTTACTTTATTTTGATCTCTATAATTTCAAAATATTCATTTTCGTACTTATACTTTCAAGTTTGGTTCATTTTGTTCTCTCTGATTTTAAAATGTTCATTTTTATCCTTATACTTTCAAAAGTGGCCATTTTATTCCTTTCATATTCAGTTTTACTTCATTTTTAAGAGATTAAAATGATCACTCTTTTAAAGTTTAAGAACCAAAATGAACCAAAGTTTAAAGTATAAGGACCAAAATAAATATTTTAAAAGTGTAGTGACCAAAATGAACCAAAACTAAAAGTACAAAAATCAAAGTAGTATTTAAACTATAAATTTAATATTATATCATCTAATAAACATAGCTCAACTGTTTAATGAATGAACTATTAATCAAGAAGTTAGGGATTCGAATCCCTGGTGATAATGATCTCTCTTTTCCATCGCCTGCATATTCTGGAGTACTATTATATATATATATATATATTTATTTATTTATATTTAAGGTATGGCTGAACAAAATTTTGGTCATCTAATCTCAAATATAGTTAAATTGATCATTTGGAGTTCATGACTTAAAAAATAATAATAATAATTCAACCTATAACTTAAAAGAAATAAAATTGATAATAAAATAAAGACAAATGAGAAAAGATTGACACCGGATTTGTATTAGTTGACTTAATTTGAGATACATTAAATTTTATGATATGAAATTATAAGTTTCACTAAAATTATTTTAGGAGAAAAATATAAAAATTTTACAACGGCTCAATAATGATTTCTCCCTTCGCTTCAAGACAAGGTTCCAAAACTCTTGAATATAGGTTGAAACTTTAATTTACGGTAGTAACAACCAAACCAAAAGGTTATCTCACATAAGTGCTAAATAAAACATACAGTTACACAATCAATATCGAAATTACAGCATGAAACTACTAATGAACAAGGAGAAAAAGTACGAACGTTTGTAGACTCGTCTCCATGCTCCTTGCTCACGAACGCTCGAACACAGCAACCTCAAACACTCAAACAACACGACCGCTCCGCTGCACGAACACTTCGCACTCGAACTTCGCGATCACCCTGGTCACGAACACTCCAGCAAGAATACGAACGGCCTCCACAGAACCTCAAAGGCGTCGAGTTGAGTATGACACCACCTAGAAGGTTACCTTGGTATTCTCAGTGTGATAATCCAGAGGGTAGGCTCTGTGTGGACTTGGAATGAGGCAGACGAAGGAGGAATGAATAATCGTGTACACGATTGGGTAAGTGGGAGAAGACAGGAGTTCCTAAAACACTCAGGATTGAGGTCGTGTCACCTATGGTCATTTAGATCAGATGTAAGTCTCTAGTATCAACGGCGTTATATACAGAGTCTATTCATCTTGTGGTCCAGGTCTTATACAAATTCTTTGTATAGGACACCCCCCCTCACACGTCTCCACATGAGTAGTCAAGATCTACCATAAGTAGTAGTTTACAACACTTGCAAACCTCTACATAGCGGGCCATATCCGTAGTGTCACCAGGATCAGGTATCCCACCTTAATCCTTATACTACAGACCTATTTAGGTTATCACTTAAGGCATGATCCACTTGTATATCACATATACATACTTAAGTTCACATAAGATAACCAAGGAGCTTTGTTTATTGGATATGAGTAAATGCCAGAATTAAATAACATTTATTTTATTCATCAAACAATGTGTATCTTTACAAAACAACGAGACTCTGGGAGAATTAGGACACCAATCCTAACAGCTTCAACAGTAACATTACCTTATGTTGTTGCAGCAAGATCTTTTTGTAGCTGATAAACGTGAGGGCCATTGGATTACCCATATTGCTCCTTCAACTCATCCCAAAATTCTTTGACATTTCCATTGTAAACTAAGCTCGCAACTATTTTTTTTTTTAGACAGAATTAATTATCCATGAGGCAATTACATAATCGTTGCACTACCAAGCCGATAGGAGATGACCTTCCATTGTTGGCTTATTGATAGTTCCACTAACAAAATCGAGCTTATTCTTACCTGGAAGAGCTCTGTGAAGAGTAGTTGCTTGAATCAGTGAGAGGTCGAGTAACAAGATTAGTTGTGGGAACAATCAAATGATGTAGAATGTAAGGATTCAGTTGAGCTTTAAGATCTGAAGCTATGGAGGATGTTGTGTTCATTGTGCAGTCATAAGGTCAATCGAAGAAGAAGAGTGAACTAGGTTTAATGCACAAGGAAACAAAGAAAGTGCCAAATATCAACACAAATTGCGGAAATCCTTCAATACCATAACAAGTGTTGAATAGGAAGGAGTTGTATATTCCTAAAAATGAAGGGAAATTAACTCTACTTTCTTCATAATTAAAATACACATATCCATGTATATATAGGCTCTGAAATGAAGAAAAGGTTACTAATAAGTAGTTACAAACTAATAACCAAAATATAACAAATTTACAACTAATTATGTATTTATAAAGTTCTAATAGAAAGCATTTTGGTTGAGAGTTATCAGGCAGAGGCCTTGAAGGAACTCTTATCAAAGAGTAATTATGAGCGGAAGCAAGATCGTTCAAAATTCATTGTGACAGAAATACAAACATTCACAAACATACGCAGTAGTTATGCATTTCAGAACAAATTACGACATGCTTTTAACAATTAAATAAAAAGTAATGAGAGATATACCTTTGATGAACTCTTCTTCTGTCTTTCTCTCGCTCTCGCTTGGAACAACACCTCTCGTTGTCGTTGTGATCGCCAAGCCAATCATCTACCCAAATCTCTCGATGTCACTTAACATCTAACAATTTTCTACACGAACAAGCAACAACTTGAACACCACCACTCAGTGACCTTGGTATTCTCGGAGTAGAATCCAAGAGGTGTGGGCTCTGTTGGATTTGATAGAAGGAAGGAGGAAAGAACGATCGTATTCAATGACCAAGCAAGTGGGAAAGATTTGTGTTTATCGTATAGTGCTTGATCATTTAGAAAAGGTGCACGATCATGTAGGTAATCAGGTTTGATCGTTTAGACGATCATTTAATGAATCTCGCTCAGGCGCGCGATCGCATAGTAAAAGCTATATGATCGTTTAGGTAGATGCGTGTGTACACGATCGTTTAGGAAACACTTTGAGCTGTCGTGTAGGCTCTCGTTAGTTAAATGATAGGCAGTGTACAATTATGAAGCGAACACCGATTCCTTTCCAAAATGAAAACTATTTTCATTTTATCCTTTCAGTTATCAAAACTGAATGCAATCTCCCACTTTCACGCACGGTTAGGGAGAAAACCACCAATAATTATCTCATAATTGTTTAATTATAAATAAATATAATAATTAACTTATCATATTATAATTATAACCTATAATTTCAATATCACTTCATATGCAACATTTAAACCATAGTTCTTTTATCCTCTATTAGATATAAATCATATTTATATCATTTTCTTCAAATTAATGTATCTTATACATCATGTCAACTATATCATATATAATTGACTAGTTTTATCATATCATATATAATCAAACTCCCTCTTGTCAATTGAACACTTCAAACTGACCCAAAAACTGATTCTCAACTTGAATCCATTGAGCTACTAAAGAGACCTTATGGACTTGTAGCTTGAAGCTTCAATGGTACGTGAATAGCTGACTAAACTCTTTAGCCACGAGATCCACCATCCGTTAATTATCAAGCACTCCACTAAAGATTGATAGCTACACTCTTCTCACCACAGATATATTTCTGTGTCCATCGGATATAACCAATAAACAACACAATAACCCTTTAAAGATGCTCGTAAGTACAGCTAGGTCAACATATCGTTTTGCCCCTGTAGTTACATCTAACTCTTTAAGTACCATTGATCTCTCTAATGAACAATATCTCATAGTCCTACTATGAGTGGATACCTCTCGGGCCATGAGAAGATGTGTGGCGCCACATCGTTCAAGCCCCAGAATCAACCCTTAAGGGAGCAATCTATCTATTTACCTCTACTTTAGGAAAAGAGTGAATTCCCTCTTGTGTAGTTGAGTTCCCAATTCCCTAATCAGATGAATCCCCAAAGTGATAGGTTTGAGTCGGTAATCTAGCCACTCACACCCATGCAAATCAAAGGACCGCCCTCAAAAGGAAAGAGTTCTCAACTCACTCAGGATTAAGGTCATGTTATCTATGGTCATCCTAGTGAAGTGAAGTCTCTATCATGAACGACATTATATAATGAAACTAAACAACTATGGTCCGGTCTTATACAAACTCCTTTGTATAGGACGCCCCTACTCGCATGTCTCCACATTTAGAATCAGGATTATACCATTTGCAGCACGTCACAACACATGTAACTATCTACAAAGCGAGCTGCATCCGTAGTGTCGCCAGGATAAGGTTTTCCTCCTATATCCATATACTACAGACCATTTTGGTTATCATTTAAGGCATGATCCACCTGTATGTCTCCACATACATGCTTAAGTTACAACGACAACTAAGGATCTTAGTTTATTGGTTTGTGGTAAAGCAAATAAAACATCTCATGTTTCATAGACAACAGTGAAGAAAATATCATATATTATTACATCACAAGTGTTTGTTCAATACAGGTGTTTACAAACGACAGGACCCAACGAGAGTTTAGGGCATCAACCTCAACAATCTCCCACTTGTCCTAAAGAAAGTAGGGTGTACGAAACAATAAACTAGGACACTAAGGTCCAATATAAAAAACTCCCACTTGCCCTAGTCCAACTGTGGGCAGTCACGTCGACCCATGCTCTGAAGGTGACTCTAAAAAACTGTAGTCGTGAGACCCTTCGTAAACGGATCAGCAACGTTGTGCTCCAAAATGATCTTTGTGACTATCACGTCCTCTCGATGCACTATCTCGCGGATGAGATGATGCTTCCGCTCTATATGTTTGTCGCGCTTGTGACTCCTCGGCTTCCTGCAGTTCACCACAACACCACTATTATCACAATAGAGGGTGATGGACCTAGACATGTCTGGAACAACTTCCAGATCAATCAAGAACTTTCTGAGCCAAACGGCCTCCTTAGCATCTTCACAAGCCGCTACATACTCGGCCTCCATCGTGGAGTCGGTGATGCACCCCTGCTTAGTGCTTCGCCACACTACAGCTTCTCCGTTAAAAGTGAACACTGACCCTAAAGTGGATTTTCGAGAATCCTTATCAGTCTGAAAGTAAGAGTCCGTATATCCAGTAAGGATCAAATTCTTAGATCCATACACGAGCATGTAGTCCCCGTTTTTCGAAGATACTTGAGGATATTCTTGACTACGGTTCAGTGACCCTGTCCTGAATTAGATTGATACCTACTGACTATCTTTACAGTATAGTAGATGTCTGGTCTAGTACAGAGCATCGCATACATCAAACTGCCAACGGTAGATGCATAGGAGACCCGTTTATCTCCTCAACCTCTTGAGGTGTCTTAGGACACATTTTCTTAGACAATGTAACTCCATGCCTGGAAGGCAGTAGACCCTTTTTAGAGTTTTGCATCGAGTACTTGATCAACATCTTGTTATTGTACGATGCATGAGACAACGCTAGCACTTTGTTCTTTCGATCTCAAAAGATCTAAATACCAACAACAAACTGAGTCTCTCCCAAATCTTTCATTTGGAATTGGGTTGCTAGCCAGTTCTTAACCGATGTCAATAGACCTACATCATTCCCAATGAGTAGGATTATCGTCTACATACAATATTAGGAAAACTACTAAACTATTGATGTTTTCTTGTAGACACAAGACTCATCAACGTTTTGGTCAAAGCCGTACGATTTGATTTGATCGCAGTAGATGAGTGTTACCTTAAATGGTGTCTCTGGGACTTGAACAAATGGTTCTACCCTCTCATTAGCCTGAAAGGGATTTCTGTTTATTGGTTGGACCATAAAAAATTTCTTCATTAAAGGAGCATTAGTATTTAAGGATACAGAGGTAACCTGAGGGTAGAACGGTAAGACCTAGTTGGTGTTATGGACACTTGTGAAAGACTAACTTACTATTATTGGTCTATATCCGTGGACACGGAAATATATCTGCAGTTGTGGATTTTTAGTGGAGTATACCCACAGTTAACGAATATTGATTAATTTGGTTAATGAGTTTAACCAATTAATCTCATATCGTTGGAGCTTATAATCTACAGGTCCACTAGGTCTCCTTGTTAGCTCACTAAAGGATATTGAGGAAGAATGATTTGAATTGTTCAAAACAATTTGAGAAAATTATATATTAATGTGATTAATATGTAATTGATTTTGGATGTGATCCATAATTTAAATTAAGTTGGACAGGAATATTTGAATGAGAAGGGCTCTTCCTAATTCAAGTAAATTATATTCATAAAGAATGAATTAATTAAATTAATAGAGAGGTGATACTTATAAACATGAGATATTTATTTATGTTAATTAAATATATACGTTAAATTGGATTTAATGTATAGATGGTTATTTAATTAAATATATATGTTAAATTGGATTTAATGTATAGATGGTTATTTAATTAATGTGCTAATTAATTAAATACACATTATTTAATTAATTGAGTGCGAAAGACGTGGAAAATGGGTTAACCCTTCTCCATATAAATTCTATCTTATGGTCCTTTTTGGGGCAATAATTGATTTGGTGAATTTACTCTAGCCACCAAAACATAGATCCTCTCTTTACTCTCTAAGCAAAATCTTTCTACCTCTTCCTCTTCCAATTAGTTGGATCCACCTATCATTCTATTGGAATCCTTGAGAATAACAAGGTTGTTCTCGTGGTCATGTTCAAGTTCGATCGAGAAGACGTTCATAGCAAGATCGAGAGGATTTTTCATGGAGCTCGGGAATCTTCAAAAGTAAGAATGGTTCTCTCTTAGTTTCTCCTCTCCAAAGCATGTTATTCCTTATGTTTATCCTTCATATGTTTTGTTTTATAACACTTTTTTTGTTTATTCAAAAATCGATTTTCAAGATCCAAGGCATTCACACGCTTCCACTCGGGATTCAATCCCTACAGTCGTCATCGTCTCGTCGAAGAAGCCACAATTGTTGGTGATTCAACCAAAAATAGTATTTTCGTGGACGGCTAATCACTCTCACGGTGAAGAAGAAAAGAAGATGAAGGAATGGGCATTTCTATAGGGACTTTTACATAAGAAGCCTATCTTTAGCTATATATTTTCATAAATGTATTTAAATTTGATTTTTTTTTCAAAAATATCTTTTAGTGTTATTTTTCGTCAATTTTATCTCTTTTTATATTATTTATATTCGTTTTATATATATATTTTTTCGATTTTTGAAGTTACTTTAATGATGGAGAGAGAAAATACATTTATTATAAAAAAGAGAAAATGCATTTAATATAGTTTTTCTCATCTATCCATTTAGAGAGAGAAAATGGATTTGTTTTAATTTTTTCTATTTTCCAATTTGAAAAAAAAAAGGATTAATGAAGTTTTATTTTCTATTACGTTGGTTTTCACCTATCAATTTATTGACTTTTTTTTTACGGATTAATTGTTATTTCAAATATACCTTAGAATATTTTGACGGATTCATGATTATTTTAAATATACCTTAGAACATTTTGTTAGGTATTTGAAAATATTCTAACCAATATATGAAATACACTACCGTTTATAAATTAGAGATTGATTTAATGTTTGACATAAATCACAATATAAACCATATATGAAATATACCACAATATACAAATCTTCACAAATTTCATTTACACCACAGTATATATATCATAATACAATAAATCTAAATAAAAAAACACCCATTTATATCAAATAAACGAATACATATACCACAGTATATATCAAATTTTCTACAAAAGCTAAAAAAAGAAATACATATATATCACAGTATATATAAAAATAGGAAAAAATAAAGTCCATCTTCATATGGAGGTTTATAATATATAAACCTTCCATCTTCATCTCTTCTTCTTTTTCAACCATGATCACAATGGATCTCTCTCCCCGTCGTCATTGACCGGATTTTCTCATCTTGCCATGTTGTTGATCGAATTTGCTTAATCTGTCATCGTTGATTCGTCCCACGTCGTCCGCGCCATCGATTCATCCCAATAGGTCAAAAATAGCCACTAATATCATTGAAAATAGGGAGGCCAATAGGTTTTTTTCTTTTCTTTTTTTTTTTTTGTAAAAAATGAAATGTTCTAGACATTAACATAATATGTGTCTATTCTTTAAGTATTTGATGTGGAAAGCCATTTTTTATATTTCCCACAAAGTATGCTGACTTCAACTTTAGATTTGGGCTTCTTTTTAACATTGGGCCTAATGGGCTCAAATAAGAATTTTCCCTCTAAATCCACAACACATAGCTAAAAAATCAATTTTCATGTCAAATTTAAGGGAAATTTTGCGTCGAGAATTTTCAATTAGAGTCTACCACACTCATAGAGTCGGGAGAAGAAAACTTCACTTTATGACCTTGGACTCGAGGATGAGTTCTTTTTTTTAAGTCGGCGTAAATGATGGGGATAATTAGTATTTAATTAGTATTTTAGAATTAATTAGTTAATTAACCTATTTTCTTGTAAGGCTATAAATAGCCAAATTTAGGATTGTAATGGAAGCTTTCGATCATCTATTTTGAAATAGAACTCTTGTTCTCGAGAACTTCTCTCTATTTAGGGATGGATTTCCCTTAC